>NC_135801.1:123227583-123531334 GCF_964213995.1 Mustelus asterias | reverse complement strand
CGCATAACCTTTTATAGTTCCCTGAGTGTCAATTAAATATTGTAATGAGGCACCATGTCAGTTCCACCAACATTGAACCACAAAAATGTCATAGCTTTCAAATCCTAATTGGGCTTAATGAATTATGCAGAGTAATGTACACAAATGCCTGTTGAAATTATTGGAGAATTTGTGTAAACATTAATTTTATCTATTAGGCTGCAACACATACTAATTTAATCTACTTGACAATTTATTCTTTTTAGGCAAGCTGATGTGCCACACGGTTACCCTGTAATTCAATTTTCCAATGGCAAAGTAGAATGTGATGACTTGGTAAACAACTGTCACTCATTCTAACAATGTTCAGTTTCTGCAGCTGACAACAATTTCAGGAACACAGTGTGTGCATCAATTTTTGAACTTTGCCTCCGAGTCCTTGCCAGTCAGAGAGTCCGATTTAAAGATGAGAGGCAGAGATAAGCAGCTGGAGTATACAAGTGAGATACTTCTCGGCCTTGATTTTTCTTGCATATTTTCAGAATGACAGAAACCAGCAAAAGGCCTTCCTCCCAATTTATAGCTGTCCATTGGTTGTAAAATACTTCAGGATATCCTGGAGCATTATATAATGTAAATTAATTATTCCTTTCTGAATCAGATAACTTATTTAATTTAAGACAAATAAATATGCCATAAGACATTAATAGTGACATAGCTAGCTAAAACATTTTCTTCATTTTCTTGACATTTTTCTGGTTGGGAGAGAGTGATAAGATGGATCTGGAACTGACAGGTGAGAATGTGTTCAGGGATCTTAGAAATAATGTACAGGTTGGAAATGAGCCAATTGTTGATGTCACACCCATAAGGCATGAAAGAGATCACAAACTGTGTAAAACAAGCCTTACCTTCTGCCTATTTAGAAATGGACTTTGCTGGACCAAAAAACATGTTTGCTACAGGTCACATAATTTGCCAGTGGGCTACAATTCCAGTAACTTCCAGCGGTAATTAAAGGACAAAACTCAACCCTCATCCTTGTGAAATTTCACACCTATAATTATGTGGAACCCATTATAATCAACGAAACAAGGGAGCAGCAGGTGGTCTGTCTCACCAGCCTAGATATTTAACAAAGAGGGATCCATTAAAATTTGTCATACCTGCAGTGGTGCTAATAACGACCATCCATGTTCGAAGGCAAATAATGAATTTTGACCAGAGACATAGAAACAGAGTGTTAACCTGAAACTGACTCAACAATGAGCAACACAACATGACTGAATTTCCTTTGGCCTTTGAAAGGTTTTGATGTTACATCCCTGGACTCTCTGCTGTTAGCATCCAGCTTGTCAACACCAAAGCAGGATTCCAGAGTGAGAATAAAAGTGTTGTTCAAGTATAATCCTCGAAGTCTGGTTCTCTGGACGATCCCTGCCTTGCCAGTAGAGCAAACTAAGTCTCTGTATGCCAACCTAATCTTGCTATGTCATCACCAATTTTAAAGAAGTTTGGTGACTTCTGCTTTCAGCTAGCTGAACCTAGCTAAATTTTAACTCTTACATGAAGGAACCCTCACTGGACTCTGATATCCTGGATTCTGACATTCATGTGAATTAATATCCAAACAATGTTCTTTCCTATCTCGTTTTGTATGCACGTGTGTGTATATGAAGTTGCAACAACCATCCCTAAGTTTAAATGTATGCCTAAACAATACTTTTGATTTAACCCTAATGAGAGTTTGCGATGAGTTACTTTAAAATTGACTTCACAAACAGAGGATTTGGGGAAACACCCTACAGATTATTTCAACTTCTACTTATGAACAGACGACAGGATAAGTAAAGGATTCAGTTTGCTCTCCCTTCCCTGCCCGTAACATTGGAGAGAACTGATGAAATAAGTGTGAATTTCCCAGGGGCATTGCGCAAATGACAAGGATGACATAGAGAATAATGCACTCTAGCCCCAATCACAGGGAGCAGCTATGAACAGGGCAATCTCCATACTGTTCAGAGGAATCTCATTTATATTGGGTTCTGTTAAGAACTGGGGAAAATTAAGATTAAAAAATGAAAGGTGGATAAAATAAAATAAAAAGGGGCATTGAGGTAGATGACCATCCATGATCTAGTTGAATGGCAGAATAAGCTCAAGGAAATGGTCTACTCCTGCTCCTTTGTACCTATGCTCCTATGTTGTTATATCTTGAAAATTACCTTGAATTGGGGATGCCTCCTAATGCATACAGCACAACCCACAAAGGAAGTACCCATCTTTCTTCCCATTTTTTTTCACCTGAGTTGGTGAAAATGTGTCCTTCCCACTCTCATCTACCTTCCGCAGTCAATTGTATTATGATGATGGAAATGGAATCAGACCTTTCTATAGTTGAGCAGTTAAGGGCTTCAAGAACGTTAAGGGTGCACAGGCTAGTGAGTGTCTTATTGACCCACTGTATATGGGGAATGGGTCATGGGTAGGAGGGATGGTAGTGTGCTAGCCTCTCCATCAAAAACACACCTGGCAAAGGGGCATAAATTCCATCCCACTATTACTCTGACTTTGATTTGCCAAGTTCGTATGAGGATTACAGTTTCCCATTTTTACTGTATTGATACATACGTGCTCTAATTTCCTGATTTATGCCATGCTTAACAGGACAACAATTAGTAGGTCTTATTAGTTCCTCCCGGGAGAGTATCCTGTCACTTATAGTTTCTTAGCTTCATCCAAATTAACCCAATAGCTTGAATTTCTGATCTAAGATCCTTTCTCTCTGTTGTCTTTATCCCATCCTTTGTTATCAGGCTCCCCCTCTTCCTTTTCCTTTTGCTTTTCACTTTTAAAAGACAAGAATTCTGGAATATTTAGTTCACAACTGGATTCACTTTGCAACCTTGTTGCTGTAATGGTTATTAGATCAAGCCCATTTATATGTGTGCTGTTAATTTATCCATTTTGCTGCAAATATTTCTCACACTCCGATATAATACATTTTTTCCTCATTATTTTACTGATGTCAACTCACTCTCAAATGCCTTTATACCTTTGTTAAGCTCTCCATCCCTTCCTGACCCACTGCTTATTTTTCCTCAGGTTGCTACTCAGCTCAACATCAATTTTTTTATTGCTTTTGAAGTTACACTTTCCTGAATCTTCCCACACCCACCTTCAATAGTTTTAAACCCCATCTACCAGCCTAGCAATTTAATTTGTCAGTACAGTGACCTCAGCCTGGTTAAGTGGAGCCCCTCCCAATGGAATAGCTCCTTTGTATTCAACCTGACCAAAATCGCTGTTCCTGTTACAACTCACTGCATCCCCCTCCCCAGCTATTGCCTCGGGCTAAACCAGACTTTTTGCGAACTTAGTGTTCTGTTCAACCTCAAACTGAACTTTAAATCACATATCTTATCCATCACCAAGTCTACTTACTTTCACCTTTACAGCATATCCTTACCTTCACCCCACTGGCACTGTTTCCCCAATGGATTAAATTTAAAATCCCTATATGCATCTACAAATCCTTCCATGGTGTCACCCCAGCCTTCCTCTGTGAACTCTTTCAGCTATATATACCTTCTTATGCCTTTAGGTCTTCTGATTTCTGCCTTCTGTGAATGTTCAGATTCTCCATAATTAGTGGCAAAGTGTTCAGCTAGCTTAGCCCTACTGTCTTGAACTCGGTTCCTATAACATTCCACCCACATTATTCTCCCTCTTTTTAACAGCTTCCTTAAAATGTATCTCTTTGACCAAGCTTCCCCACATGGGATCAGCATCTGTTCCTTTCTTTCACTGTAAATTACCTTAAGGCATTTTTCTACATTTAAAGCAGCATAGAAATGCAAATTGCTGTTATAAATATTGAGTGGAAAAAGTAATTTCAGGACTAAGCGCGATTGAAAACCATGAGAAACAGGAATTCCCTCACTTGTTAATGACTCCTGGCAAGTGTGATGTTCCTTTACACATGCAATATCACCGCATAGGTATGCAAAGAGCAGTCAATATAATTAACAGTGACAGTCTGTGAATTTCAAAAGCATGTCAATTTGAATGGAAATATCGACCTTTGACATGTTAGGATAAGTTAGTGAACTTCTCGGGCCACTGAAATCATAATTCAACAGTAAGTGCTCATAGAAGAGATATTTTCAATAACTAATTAGGGAGCATTACCAAAACAATTAAGTGCACTCATTACAAAGAGATTGCGATAGATTAAGTCAATTGGCAAATGGATTTCAATGTAGGCAACAGTGAGGCCAATCATGTTGGACTTAAAAAATTAAAAACTTCCAAAATGGTGAAAAGGTAGAAACAGTGGAGGTCTAAAGAGAGTTTAATTCTAGGTTGAAGGCAACAATATATTCAAATTATTTTGTTCTTTTCCAAAGGGCAACAGGGCCACCTCAACCATCACTAATACATACATCTGGATAGCTCTTTAAAATCATTCCTGGGTTGCAAGCATCGCTGGCAAGGCCAGCATTCATTGCCCACCCTTAATCGCCTATGGCTTATATGTGGTTCCAGACCAACAACAATGTGGTTGACTCTAAACTGCCCTCTGAAAAGGCCTAGCCAGTCACTCAGTTGTATAGAACAGGTACAGAGATCAGTAAAATGTCATGAATAAATACGGAAAATAAATAAAAGGCCAATAGGATACTGGCCTTTATGTGAAGAGAAAGAGAATTCAAGGAGTAGAAATCTTACTATAGCTGCAAAGGCCATGATTAGGTTTGGAGCACCATAAGTGCCAGAATTAGCCTTGGAAGGATTGCAATGTAGATTTACCAGAATGATACATGATTGCAAGGGTTAGAGGAGAAGTGAAATAAACTGGTGTTGCATTCCTTGGAATTTGAAGATTACAAGGTAATTTGATCAAAATTTTCAAGGTAATAAAGGGAACAGATGTAGATTGGAATTGAGATAGGGAGGCACGGTGGCCAGCACTGCTCCCTCACAGAGCCAGGGACCTGGGTTTGATTCCCAGCTTGGGTCACTGTCTGTGTCGAGTTTGCAATTCCTCCCTGTGTCTGTATGGGTTTCCTCCGGGTGCTCCGGTTTCCTCCCACAGTTCAAAGATGTGCAGGTTAGGTGGATTTGCCATGCTAAATTCTCCCTCAGTGCACCTGAACAGGTGCCAGAGTGTGGCGACTAGGGGATTTTCACAGTAACTTCATGCAGTGTAAATGTAAGCCTACTTGTGACTAATAAGTAAACTTTACTTTATTTTACTTTATTTGCTGCCTGACAATGCCAGGGACTCGGGTTTGATTCCGGTGACTGTGCATAGTTTGTATGTTCTCTCTGTGTCCAAGTGTGTTTCCTCCGGGTTCTCCGGTTCCCTCCCACACTCCAAAAATGTGCAGGTTAGGTGGATTGGCCATTCTAAATTGCCCCTTAATGTCCAAAGATGTGTAGTGTTGAAGAATTAGTGGGGTAAGTGCATGGGGCTAAGGGGCTAGGGCGGGTGGTGGCCGGGGTAAGATGTTCTGTCAGAGGGTCAGTGTAGACTCAATAGGCCGAATGACCTCCTTCTGCACTGTAGGGACTCCATGATTATTTTCTATGAAACTGTTTTCACTGCTTGGGGAGTCTACCACTTGGGGGTGTAATCACAAAATTAGAGTCAGATCCTAGAAAAGTGAAATTAGGAAACATTTCTTCAAGCAGAGGGTTGCACAATCAGAGAATGTTTACAGCACAGAAGGAGGCCATTCAGCCTGTCATGTTTGTACTAACCCCCTGAAGGAGCAATTCTCCAAGTGCCATTCCCCTGTTTTCTTTTAGGGCTGCAATTTTTCATTTTCAGATACTGATCCCATTCTCTTTTGAAAGCTTCAATCGACTCAGCCTCCACAACCCTTTCAGGCAGACATTAGGAACTGTCTTCTGCAAACAAGCATTGATGCTGGTTCAGTTGTTAATTTTACAATTAGGATTGATAGATTCTTAGTCAGAGCTGACAGCAGCGTGACATTCAGGGAATTGCTCCTTCAAAGAGCTCCGATGAAGAGTCATCCAGACTCAAAACATTAGCTCTGTTCTCCCTCCACAGATGCTGTTAGATCTGCTGAGATTTTCCAGCATTTTCTGTTCTTGTTTCAGATTCCAGCATCTGCAGTAATTTGCTTTTATTTTGTATTGATAGATTCTTGTTTGTCAATGGTATTAAGGGACAAGGAGAAAAGATGAATATGTGGTGTCAAGTCATACATACATCAACCCCCACAATCTCATTGATGCAATAGGCTGGAGGGGCCTGATAGTCTATTCCTGCTCCTATGTTTACCATCAAAGTCCTACAGAAAGGTTTCATAAAGGATCACTTTAAATTATTCTATTGTGGCAGAATGGAATGTGAGAGGTTAATGTTATTTGTTACTCTTCTTGCAAAGGAAAACTAAAGGTCTTTAGGCATAACTCTGTTCAAGGTAGAAATGCATTAAATTTATTTTGTACTTTTCCAGAGGGCAACAAGGTCATTTCAACCATCACTAATACATACATCTAAATAGCTTTTTAAAATTCATTCCTGGATTGCGAACAATGCTGGCAAGGCCAGTATTTATTGCCCATGGCTTACATGTGGCTCCAAACCAACAACAATGTGGTTGACTCGAAACTGCCCTCTGGCCTAGCAAGACAATCAGTTGTATAGAACTGCTACAAAAAAGTTTAAGGAAAGTAAAACTGAGCGGATCATCCTGCACTGACTCTGAAGGTGCTAGAGGCACAGTTATCCTCGTCAGCCCTGCAAAGTGCTCCTCACTAATATCTGAAGGCATAAATGGGAGTGCTATCCCACAGATTAATCAAGCAACAGCCTGAAATTGTCATATTTCCTTTCAGCCAATGCCCTTATATTAACCCATCACCATCCTTACTTATGTCCAGTCCCAACAGTAGGACTATTGATGGTGGCACAGAGATACACAGCCAGGGTGGAATGACACTGGGTGTCCTCAACATCCACTCTGTTCTGGTGGCATGAGACTTCGTGACCCCATGAAGTCTCATGCCACCAGAACAAAATTAGACAAGGAAACCTCCTACTGATTAACTGTTACCACCCTTCCTCAATTGATGAATTAGTATTCATCCATTTTGGAAGAATCACTGAGGGAGTCGGGGCACAGAATGTACTCTGGGTGGGGGATTTCACTGAGAGAGATTTGACAGTAACATTACCGACCGAGCTAGCCAAGTCCTGAAAGACATATTTTCCAGACAGGGCTTGCAGCAGGTGGTGAGAGAGCCAACATAAGGAGAAAATCTATTCGACCTTGTCCTCATCATGCTACCTGCACTACCCACATTCCCTGAATGAATAAAGAAAAATGTTTGGAATCTTTAAAATGTATTCTCCCCAATCCCACTGATCTTTATGAAAACGCTAGAAAATCTCAGCGGGTCTGACAGCATCTGTGAAGAGAGAAGAGAACAAATGTTTCATTCCTGGATGACTCTTCATCAGAGCTCTTTAAGTTGCTTTTTCTTGTCTTTTCTCCTGGAGTTAACCATTCATTCCAGGCTTTTAAAAAAAAAATGTTCTTGGTAGGTGAGTGTCACTGGTGAGGACAACATTTATAGCTCAGTTCTAATTGCTCTTGAGACGATGCTGGTGAGCCATCTTCTTGAACCTCTGTAGTCTATCTGATGTAAGAAAGAGAGAATGAAGAAATTGTGATTACAGTTCCAAATCAGGATAGTGTTACAGACAGGTTTCGGAGAGATCTGAAACATTTGTACCCTGTCGTTTACTGTTCGTAATCAGTGTTCTTTCAGAAAAGAAAGTGGCATGTATGTTGCTTAGCCTCACCTTGAGCATGTAGTCAATATAAAAAACAGCAGCAAGCATGCATAAGATTATTTATTCACACATTCATCCCAAAACCCTAAACAAGATCTCGTCACTCATGCACACACACATACAATCGAGAAAAATACAATTAAAAAGAATAATGCACTGTTACAAGTGTAAACAAAAGATTAATTCATAGTTGACATGTTTGGCTCATCATAGGGAAAACCATTGCTCAAGGTCTGATAAAGAGGTGTTTCATTCCAAAAGAGTAGACTATGTGGGTTCAATAGCTGGAGTTGCATGTCAGGATTATTGCAGGATTTCCTTGAAGAGATGGATGTTCAGCAGATTGCAAAGTTTGTACTTCTTACCAGGAGATCAGGGTTGGAATTTTCCGGTTGTTCACGCTGCAGGTTTCTCTGGTCCCGCTGCAGTGAATGGCGATTTGGCTGAGCGTCAAATTCTCCATCCTCCCTGGCAGCGGTAACGGGGTGTGAATGGCTGGGAGATTCATCACAGGTTTCTTCAAAGGTGGATTTGGACTCAGGATCAGGTTGAGAGGCTCTTCAGATCGTAGCCTCCACATTTCAGATCGGATGTGTTGAATTTTCAAAAGTCACCTGACCCACCTTAGCTAATTTGTTCGTGTCCATCTTGTAAATAAAAGACAGTTCTGAAAGCTTCCATATAAACACAGTCCATGCTTAAAGTTATAAAAAGGGCATGCCTTCACTGGGCATAACAATAGTGTGTGACTTGGAGAGGAACTTGCAGGTGGTAATGTTCCCTTCAGTCTGCTGCCCTTGTCCTGCTAGCTGGTAGGGGTCACAGGTTTAGACAGTGCTGTTGATGGAGACTTGCTGAGTTTCTGCAATGCATCTTGCACTGTAGATGGTACACACTGCTACCATTCTGCACCAATACGGGAAGAAATGAATTCTTAAAATGGTGGTTCGGGATGCCAATCAAGCAGGCTGTTTTGTCTTGGATGGTGTGCTTCTTGAGTGCTCCCACTGAGCACTGACCTTTGTTTTCCTATTAACAATTCTGCTATATTACCGTTGCCAATATTAGCACTTTTCAATCCCTAATGGCACTATTAACAACACCTTTTTTCCTTTGTCCATCACACCTTTGTCGGTCTCTCCTTAGCTCCAACCTATCATTAACTTTCCATTCTACCCCACCACACTCTCCAAGTTTGGCTCAGTTGGTTTGTGATGCAGAGCAATGTCAACAGCGTGGGTTCAATTCCTGCACTGGCTGAGGTTATTCATGAAGGCCCACCTTCTCAATCTTGCCCTGTCGTGATCCTCAGGGTTAAGTCACCACCAGTCTCCCTTTGAGGAGGCGAGCAGGCTATTCTCATCTGGGACTATGATGACTTTGTCTTTTATTTTGCTTCATAGTCACTGTATTGTTTTGGGCCTGCAGTTAAATTTGACATTAATGATGACCAACACTGCACACCCCCCCCTCCTCCCACACAAGACATTGAGAGTTCAACGATTGTGGTGCTTTTCAAGGTCAATGAGTTTCAAGTCTTCTCTTACTCAAGATGGTTATTGCCTGCCACATCTATGGTGCAAATGTTAGCTGTCACTTGTCAGCTTAAGCCAAGATACTATCTATGTTCTACTGTAGGCTGTTTCATTTATATAAGGATTGTGAATGAAACTGAACGTCATGTTCCATTCATGCCCTGAGGAATTCCAACAGTGATATGTTGCAGCTGTGATTAGCCATAGAATCCCGACAGTGCAGAAGGTGGCCATTTGGCTCTTCGAGTCTGCACTGACTCTCCGAAAGAGGATCGTTCCCAGGCCCACCATCCTGTCCCATCCCTGTAAGCCCACACATTACCAATCCACCTAACCTGCACATCTTTGGACTGTGGGAGGAATGCTGAGCACCCAGAGGTAACCGACACGGACACAGGGATAACATGCAAGCTCCACACAGACAGTCACCCAAGGTCAAAATCAAACCCGGGTCACTGACGCAGTGAGGCACCAGTGCTAACCACTGTGCCACCATGCCACACCTATGCCACCATGTTGCCATTGGCCTCTGTCAACCACAACCATGTTCCTTTGTGTTGTGCATGACTCTAGCTACTTGAGCGCTTTTCACTTCAGTTTTGTTGCATTAATTAACGGCATGCTCAGTCGAGAGCTGTTTTGATGTTGAGTGCTCTCCTCTGGTAATTCAGCTTTTCCAGCTGCGACTGAATAAAGGCTGGGGTGAGACGGGAGACAAATGGTCTTTTGGAACCTAAAGTGAGCATCACTGAACAAGCCATTGGTAAATGGATGGGTAAATGGACATTTTTTGACAGCAGTATTGCTGACTTCTTCAAATTCTCTATTGATGATTGGAAAGAGGGCAGCCGAGTGGTAATTGTCTGGTTTTCATCTACTTTTTGTGAATTGTCTGATTGTGAGGTATGAAACTCATGGAGGAAATATGATACTAATGAATAAAAGCGAATAAGGTATGAATCAGACTTGAAGAAATTACAAGTTGATCAATATTCTTGATAACTGCTGTCCATTTCTAAAGGCTCAGTTTCCAATTAACCAAAAGAGGTTTTTCTCTGTAATGACTGCAGAGAATTCCACAATGAAGACATCAATAATGTGGGAAATGTTAATTGTTATTTGAAACAAATATTTGATTTGGCAGGATATGAAGCTGTTTCAGAAGGCAGGTAATGAGGGATTTGATGTTTGTTTCTTGACAACATCATAACAAGAATGACCTCTGAGTCTCAAAAGCAAAGAAATATTGCATGTTATGAACAATAACAGAATTAACAAACCTTTATGATCCCTTTATTGTATGGGCCTTTGAAAAAACATTTCATTTCAGATATGTTTGCCTCTCTCATGGTCACTCGGGAGCATGGACTATTTCTTGAATGAGAAGGTTGATATTTCTGCCAATGTCAATCTGCAACAGCAGTTACTAGGTGCTCAACAACAGCTAAATATGATTGGCTGCTCCAACCCTGGGAAAATACTTAAGACTCACTCGACCTCTCTGCTGCGATCTTAGATGACATGTCCTTGCATTATGGGTAATCATCGCCAAATCAATCCCCTCTTCTCCCATACAGGGGAATTCCAGGCTGCATTCCCTTGTGTTTAATTCATTTCCTGTTTTGACTCTGGGAATAGGGCAGATAAGCTTTATTTACTAAGTGAGTGGCTATTTACTGTTGTCAATGTTGAGTCAAATGGCCATTGCAATGTGTTACGTATCATTTTAAAAGAAAGATAACACTTATGTTTATATAGCACCTTTTATGTTTTCAAAGCATTTTAAAGTATTTCATGACTAACGAAATACTGTGCGGTGTTGTCACTGTTAGGGTATAGTGCCACAGAATCTTTTATGTTCACCTATCAGGCCTTAACATCTCATCTGTAATACAGCACCTCTGCCAGTGCAGCACACCCTCAGCACTATACTGAAGCATTCATTTGCTTTTATTGGAACATAGGGGCGGCACAGTGGCAAAGTGGTAAGCACAGCTGTCTCAGAGCGCCAGGGACCTGGGTTCAATTCCGGCCTAGGCTCACTGTCTTGTGGAGTTTGCACATTCTCCCACTGTCTGCATGGGTTTGCTCCAGTTTCCTCCCACACTCCAAAGATGTGCAGACTAGGTTGATTGGCCCTTAGTGTCAGGGGGACTAGAAGGGTAAATACATGGGGTTACAGGGCCTGAGTGGGATTGTTGTTGATGCAGACTCGATGGGCCGAATGACCTCCTTGTACACTGTGGGAATTCTTTAGTGGATGAAGGTAACACAATTTGGAATATTTTGCAGTTTACATAGAAAGTACAATAAGTGGGATACTATCATGGGAAGGCAAGTGATCTTGGTATATCTTTGCAGTTCAGTGTGTAGTTTCCTCAGACCAGTGACATTGAAATGAAAGAAATAGATAGATGACCATTAATGTGCTCATTACTTTCACAAGTCACCTAATATAATAATATAGTTGTCATTTCTGAGTTATGGGACAGATGTGATGATCATGGTCATCTTGGCTGGTCTTGCCATGGAATGTGAGGGACCCCCCCACCCCTCCCCACATTGATGGCAAGTTGCCGCCCCCCCTCCCCCCACTGCTCCCCAGCCCCCTCACCCTCTGAGTAAACATTGATCATTGGCCTGATCTCCCCCCACCCCAGTTCCAGGGCACTGCCCTGCCATATTCCCAACTATGATGTGGAGATGCCGGCGTTGGACTGGGTTAAAAACAGTAACAGTTTTAACAACACCAGGTTAAAGTCCAACAGGTTTATTTGGTAGCAAATACCATTAGCTTTCGGAGCGCTGCTCCTTCGTCAGATGGAATGGAAATGTGCTCTCAAACAGGGCACAGCGACACAAAATCAAGTTACAGAATACCGATTAGAATGCAAATCTCTACAGCCAACCAGTTCTTAAAGATACAGACAATGTGAGTGGAGGAGGGAGCATTAAGCACAGGTTAAAGAGATGTGTATTGTTTCCAGACAGGACAGGAGACAAGCTGTGGGGGTTACTGATAGTGTGACATAAAGCCAACATCCCGGTTTAGGTCGTCCTCATGTGTGCGGAATTTGGCTATCAGTTTCTGCTCAGCGACTTTGCGCTGTCGTGTGTCGTTGGGGAACATTGGGGAAACCATGCAGACGCTGCGACAACGGATTAATGAACACCGCTCGACAATCACCAGGCAAGACTGTTCTCTTCCTGTGGGGGAGCACTTCAGCAGTCACGGGTCTTTTGGCTTCTGATCTTCGGGTAAGCGTTCTCCAAGGCGGCCTTCATGACACACGACAGCGCAAAGTCGCTGAGCAGAAACTGATAGCCAAGTTCCGCACACATGAGGATGGCCTAAACCGAGATGTTGGCTTTATTTCACACTATCAGTAACCCCCACAGCTTGTCTCCTGTCCTGTCTGGAGACAGTACACACCTCTTTAACCTGTGCTTAATGCTCCTTCCTCCACTCACATTGTCTCTATCTTTAAGACCTGGCTGGCTGTAGAGATTTGCATTCTAATCAGTATTCTGTAACTTGATTTTGTGTCGCTGTGCCCTGTTTGAGAGCAGATTTCCACTCCATCTGACGAAGGAGCAGCGCTCCGAAAGCTAATGGTATTTGCTACCAAATAAACCTGTTGGACTTTAACCTGGTGTTGTTAAAACTGTTACTGTGATATCCCCAACTACCCAAGGGCTGCAATGCCATCCGAGCCCCCCCGTCATAGTCATCTTGTCTGGTCTCCATTTATGGAGACCAGTAGTGAACCTGTCGGTGCCACGTCACGCTGACAGGTGGGAATATCGTATGTTCCTGGAAGAGTTGGCGTCAAGATGCTTTTGCATGTTAAAATCTATTTAAATGAATGGTAATCAGGTTCACATCCTTGCTGGGCGTGTGCTGCAGCAGCCAGGGAACTTCGTGATCTGTTTGGCGCTTGGCGCAAACCTTGTTTCGCGGCTCACCCGGTATTTTCCCGACATAGCAGGATTTGCGCCAGACACAATGGGTGGGATTTTAAACCATAAAATACTGCTCGAGGTCAATGGACCTTCCCATGCTCTGCCCCTCACATGCTCCAATTCCTGTGGTGGGTAGGGCGGTACAATTTCGGCCAATGCGGCCGGAGAATCACCCGTGACTCCCCCCCACACACTAAACCCCCCACCCCTACCCCTCCCCCCATCATGTTTACTTTCAGATTGAAATATCTGCAAGGCTTCAGGAGAAACTATTATAAAGCGTGGAAAAGTAACTCTTTTAGAGGTTAGCTCCCTGCAAAAAATAAATTTGTTGCTTTCAGCATTCCCATCGCCTTCAATAATGTTTTAATCTGTCACTGTGTTGCTGTGTATTTTAAGTCGCTTCCCTTAATTTAATGTTGGGCATATCTGCAGTGTATGTTATGGCAACCCTGTGTCACACTATACTTCCACTTTAGTTTCTTGTCTTTATGAGTTATAAGGACTGTGAGAGAAAAATCTGACAGAAATTTATACCCTCTGAATCATCAGTTCTTTTTGAGCTGTCTCAGTTTTTCTGAATCTGTTGGTAAGCGTTTGCTGGATTTCAGACATGTAGAAACCACACTCAAGCTCATTCTTTGACATGCTATACAAAGTACTTTTCTGTACATCGAATCTATTCACCCTACATACGCAACCAAAAGGTCTGGCAGCATCTCTGGAGAGAGGAACAGAGTTAACATTTCGAGTCCAATACGACTCTTCTGAACCATAGAGGTAGAAATATCTTTAACCTTCCTACCTCTTTTCTACATTTCTACCTCATCAGTTCCAAAGTTGGAAACAAAACGTCAACTCAATTCTTTTCTCCACTGATGCTGCCATACCTGCTGAGTTTTTCCAGCACTCCTGTTTTTATTTCAGATCTCCAACATCTGCGGTTTGCTTTTATTTCATGCAAGAAGCTCCGTAAGATTCTCAATTCTCCAACCTTATCTAGGTTTCTGTCAGGTTTCATTCCATCTGACTATGCAAGATACAAGTGTACATGTACATGTTGAAATGTTACTTATGTTACATTTAAATATATCAGCAATTAATTCCTGCAAACATAACAAAAGCCACCTTGTTTAAATTTGGTATGGTGAGCTATGATATGGACAGTTGGCAATGGCATTTCTGTTGGAACCTCACATCACTGTGTCCCGAGTTAACTTGCATCTAGAGTTATACCCTACCTTTACATCACTGTGAAGTCAAAGTGGCTGTGCAGTCACATAAAAGTAGCAGTGTAATTGTAACCTTAGTACAATGGAATGGTTTAAAAAATAGCAATTCCATATTTTACAAGTCAGTCAAGTATTTTAAAAATGTTTGATTGTGACATATTTTGTGAAATAAATAGAAAAAGAGGATCCTGGAAAATCTCAGCAGGTCTGACAGCATCTGTGGAGAGAGAAAGGAACTCACTTTTCAAGTCTGGATGACCCTTTGTCTGAACTCTGGATAAAGAGTCATCCAGACTTGAAAGGTTGGCTCTATTCTCTCTCCAGAGATGCTGTCAGACCTGCTGAGATTTTGCAGCATTTTTTGCTTTCGTTTCAGATTCCAGTATCCGCAGTAAATTGCTTTTAGTATAGAAAGTGAGGATTTTGTATTGCCTGTGGGCATTTGATTTTGGTACAAAAGTAAAAGCCGTCAGCATTTATTGAAGTCTGTCCGAGGAGAAAGATGTAAACTGAATTTATTTTCTCATCGGGACTTGTTAAATTAAAGATATCTGGCAATGAATCAAAAGCCAAGGATATACTTTCCCACAAGATTAATCAAGAATTCTTTGATTGAAGCAAAGAGACTTTCCAAATATATTTAATACCTGCATTACTTGCTGAACAGAACAGTACATCATACTAAATATACATTCACCAGAAGGTTACAGCATCGCATTTCATTCTCTCCTATCATCAATATTCATTTATACTCAGTTGGAGTAAAATATTACACTGCATGCTGCACTCATAGGATCTTGTTGTGTGGCACCACTATGTGTTGCTACATGGGATGGTTTCAGGACAGATCTGCCAGCTAAAAACCGAGAATCCATGAGGTCCCTTGGGTAAAACCAGCAGCAGAATTGTATTCAACCACAACCCAGCATATCCTTCACTGCACCATTACAGCAGAAGATCAACCCTAGTTTATTGAGGACTGTTGGAGACCATGACAAGAGAAGCACCAGGCATCCTTAAAAATGAGGAACCTACTTGGTGAAGCAATATAGCACTATGCCAACTGGCTTTCAATCAATAGAGCTAAGCGATCCCCCAACATAACAGATCAGATGAAAGCTGCAATCCTGCAAAATCCTGTCATAACTAGAGGTGGACAATTAAACAGCTAATACGAGGATGAGGCTGCACAAGTATCTGTCAGTTAAAAGACAAGGCTAAAGCATTTAACATTAGTGTCACAGGTAGGTTTATATTAACACTGCAATCAAGTTACTGTGAAAATCTCCTCGTCACATACCCCGGCGCCTGTTCGGGTATACTGAGGGAGAGTTTAGCATGGCTAATCCACCTAACCAGCACATCTTTCAGACTGTGGGAGGAACTCAGAGCACCCAGAGGAAACCCACGCAGACATGGGGAGAATGTGCAAACTCCGTACAGACAGTGACCCAAGCTGGGAATTGAACCTGGATCCCTGGCGCTGTGAGGCAGCAGTGCTAACCATTGTGCCACCATGCCGCCCTTCAGCCATCTCAAGCCAGATGTGGTGAGTGGATGATACATCTTGGTGTTCTCCTGAAGACCCCAACATCAGGAGTGCCGGTGTACAGCCACTCTATTTGATATTAAGACATGACTGAAATCATTGGATACTGTCTTGGTATGCTGGGTTGTGGTTGAATACAATTCTGCTGCTGGTTTTACCCAAGGGACCTCATGGATTCTCGGTTTTTAGCTGGCATTTATCTGACAATGTGGAATATTGTCCAAGTGTTTCCTGCCAAGACAAACCAAGACAAAGCCAATCGGGCTAATTACTATCCTTCAGATTACTTTCAAGCATCAGCAAAATGATGGACAATGTTGTCAACTGTCATATAAAGCTGAACTTACTCAGCAATAACCTGTTCAACAATGCTCAGATGGTGTTCCACAAGGGAACATTCAATTCCAGGCTTCATTACAGCCTTGGTTCAAACATGGACAAAAGAGCTGAACTCAAGAGGATAAGGGTGAGTGACTGCTCTTGACATCAAGGCAGCAGTTGACTGAGTGTGGCATGAAGGATGTCCACCTCATGCAGAATGTAGGCATACAGGGCTTTGATTTATCATCAGGAGATAGATTACAAAGTATCTGGGAAAACTTCCCAAAGGCATCAATGAGCACCTTCCGAGCTTACCCACTCCCTGCAATAACACTCATAACTGCAAATGCTCTCCCAATGACTAACAGTGATGATATAAAGGAAAGGGTCTATGATAATCTCCACTATATCCTATGATCAATCCCTCAAGCTGACAGAATTATCCCTATGGATGATTTTGATGGCAGTCAGACATGACCACATCATATGGGTAGGCATCCTTGGTCAACATGGTGTCCGAGAGGAAAACTCATATGGAACTTCCCTACTTCCATGGTGTATCAATCGTGGCCTTGCTATAACCATACCCGGTTCAGTCTGAAAGGAAAATACAAGACAACCTGGCAACACCTACAATCTAGGCACTAACATCTCCTTGACCATGTGCTTGTCGAAAAGTAGAAAACAGCTGACATTAAGATGACTCATGCCATGTGAGGATCAGAGTGCTGGACAAACTATCACCTGATCTGTACCAAGCAGAGTCTAAAGGTCCAGTGAAAACATATAAATGAATTTTAATATATAGCTAGCTATATATTGAACACTTCAAGAACCTTACTTGTACATTCAATTTTGTGACACAGCTTGTCTCTATTCTGAACTTTGATTTTCCTCCTGCAGTGACTTACAAGAATTGGAACACTTGATCAAATCCTCAAGAATTTAGTAGACATCCTGGTGCAAACACCAAGACTGGCTTGATGAGAATGATGAAAACATCTACCAATATCTCAAACAGAAACAGCTCGCACATATAAGTTTCTAGTAGATCCACAGTCAACAAACAAGTATCAAGCCTATTAAAACACTAAGCACAAGCTCCAACGCACATTAAGAGAAAAGCAGAATGAGTGGTGGAACGCAAAAGCAGAATGAGCTGCAGCATGCCCCTGCAGGGCATAACCTATGTTTTACAATGTGCCGAAGACGGTGTCTGTCTCAGCCACTGCAACCTTTGCTCTACCCTAACAGCTGATGGAATAAACAAATCTCTGATAAAGTGAGTCCTGTGCTGAGCTCCTCAACAGAGACTCCCACATCTCAGCAGATTCTCTGCTTCAAACTGAGCAGTTGCCTGAGAAAGAAAGCCTGTCTCTTCTTCCTTCCACAGAAGAGGTGATAAAGACAATGAAATCAACCAATCAAGGTGTGGTGGACCTCAGTTGTGCCTTTGTCCTATATGGACCACCGTTGTGTGTGTTTGTCATATCTGGACACATCCCCTCCCGGTTTGGTTCCTCCCCTCGGCACCTAGTATAAAGGTATCTGTCTCCTCCCCCTTGTTCAGTCCAGGTCGGTTATTTGTTGGGATCTGCTCCTGATTCTGTTGTGAATAAAAGCCTGCACTTGTATTGGCACACAGGTAGTCTTTCACCTTATTGATAGCGCATCACAAGGCAAACTCCTGGCCAAGACAGCACTCCAGCAGATATTTGGAAGTATAATGGTGCAGAACTTGTTAAAAAAAACTTACATTTATCTTCAGGAATATCTGGATTCAGGAAAAAGATCCACTGGATTGCACGGATGCCAACATGATCAACATCTGAAAGTGGAAAGGATCCAAAAATCCACGTGGCAAATAGCGAAGAATAAACCTTCTCTTAATTACAGGCAAGATTCATACAAGACACTAGTTAGATCTCAGTTGGAATATTGTGTACAGTTCTGGGCACTGTGCTATAGGAAGGATGTGAATGCATTGGAGAGAGTGTGGAAGAGGTTGACAAGAATGGTTCCAGGGATTAGAAACTTCAGTTCTAAGGATAGATTGGAGAGGTTGGGACTGTTCTCCTTGGAGAGAAGAAGGCCAACTTTTCATCTGGGCTCAATATAAAGAAAAATAAGTTTCTTGAAGTTATTAAACCCTAAACGTATAAATTGCCTAAAATTTAGCACATAATTTTCATGAATAGTTCAAAGGTTGGGTAGGGTGATAAAGCGAATATTATTTGTGAGCATGGAGTATTATACTGGGCTGGAGTTCGGGCTGTAGTAACTGGGGTGATCAGTAAGTTTGCGGACGACACAAAACTGGCAGGACTTGCAGATAGTGAGGAACATTGTCAGAGGCTACAGAAGGATATAGATAGGCTGGAAATTTGGGCAAGGAAATGGCAGATGGAGTTCAATCCTGATAAATGCGAAGTGATGCATTTTGGTGGGAATAATGTAAGGAGGAGCTACACGATAAATGGAAGAACCATAAAGGATGTAGATACGCAGAGGGACCTGGGTGTGCAAGTCCACAGATCTTTGAAGGTGACGTCACAGGTGGAGAAGGTGGTGAAGAAGGCATATGGCATGCTTGCCTTTATAGGACGGGGCATAGAGTATAAAAGTTGGGGTCTGATGTTGCAGATGTATAGAACGTTGGTTCGGCCGCATTTGGAATACTGCGTCCAGTTCTGGTCGCCACACTACCAGAAGGACGTGGAGGCTTTGGAGAGAGTACAGAGGAGGTTTACCAGGATGTTGCCTGGTATGGAGGGGCTTGGTTATGAGGAGAGATTGGGGAAACTGGGGTTGTTCTCCTTGGAAAGACGGAGGATGAGGGGAGACTTAATAGAGGTGTATAAAATTATGAAAGGCATAGATAGGGTGAACGGTGGGAAGCTTTTCCCCGGGTCGGTGGTGACGTTCACGAGGGGTCATAGGTTCAAGGTGAAGGGGGGGAGGTTTAACACAGATATCAGAAGGACATATTTCACACAGAGGGTCGTGGGGGCCTGGAATGTGTTGCCGGGCAAGGTGGTGGAGGCGGACACACTGGGAACGTTTAAGACTTATCTAGACAGCTATATGAACGGAGTGGGAATGGAGGGATACAAAAGAGTGGTCTAGTTTGGACCAGGGAGCGGCGCGGGCTAATTGTTCCTTGTTTCTCGTGGAAGTGGAAATGACTAGGGTTGGGAAGCATTTTCCGATCAGGGCCATTGTGATCTCCTGGACTCGTTTCGATCGCCTCAGGGGGTCGGAGAGGAATTTCCCAGATTTTTTTTTCCCCATATTGGCCCTGGGGTTTTTCACTCTGGGTTTTCGCCTCTCCCTGGAGATCACATGGTCTGGAATGGGGTGGTGGGGGTGAGTTAATAGGTTGTAATGAACAAAGCATCGTAGCTGTGGGGGACAGCTCGGTGGATAGGATATTGGTATGTAGATAGGCTGGAAAATTGGGCGGGGATCCTGGATTCAGGATTCAATCCTGGACCGGGGAGCGGCGCGGGCTTGGAGGGCCGAAGGGCCTGTTCCTGTGCTGTATTGTTCTTTGTTCTTTGTTCTTTGTTATTGCTGGAAAAACAAATGAGATATTACTGCAGACTTAAATCATAACCAACCTAAAAGATCTTGGGCAGAATTCTCCCAAGCCCCTGCTGGCATTTTTGATAGCGGGCGTGGAAGGTGAATAAAGAACAAAGAACAAAGAACAAAGAACAGTACAGCACAGGAAACAGGCCCTTCGGCCCTCCAAGCCTGTGCCGCTCCTTGGTCCAACTAGACCAATCGTTTGTATCCCTCCATTCCCAGGCTGCTCATGTGACTATCCAGGTAAGTCTTAAACGATGTCAGCGTGCCTGCCTCCACCACCCTACTTGGCAGCGCATTCCAGGCCCCCACCACCCTCTGTGTAAAAAACATCCCTCTAATATCTGAGTTATACTTCGCCCCTCTCACCTTGAGCCCGTGACCCCTCGTGAACATCACTTCTGATCTGGGAAAAAGCTTCCCACCGTTCACCCTATCTATCCCCTTCATAATCTTGTACACCTCTATTAGATCTCCCCTCATTCTCCCTATTTCCAGGGAGAACAACCCCAGTTTACCCAATCTCTCCTCATAGCTAAGACCCTCCATACCAGGCAACATCCTGGTAAACCTTCTCTGCACTCTCTCTAACGCCTCCACGTCCTTTTGGTAGTGCGGCGACCAGAACTGGACGCAGTACTCCAAATGTGGCCTAACCAGCGTTCTTTTCAGCTGCATCATCAGACTCCAGCTTTTATACTCTATACCCCTCTATACTCTATACAATGGGAGGCCTAGAAATTGGTTTCTAGGTGATATTCACCACTGTGAATATACAGCGGGATCTTCCACTGGTGTCCATGGCAGGTTGGAAAACTCACCAGAGGATGGCACGAATGTCATTTGCATCTCGTTAATAAGATTCAGATGAAGGTCCGACTGTCCCACAGCAAATTCTCCACAATGCCAGCAGGAAAACTCATCGGCGTGAAACACATTTGCAACAACGTGGCATGTAGATGTCAGGACTCACCTGAACAATGCCTGGGAGTTTGGGATTGAGGCCGCTAGCAACACTGGACCCTGGAACACACAGCAGTGAGTGCATCTGTGGGTGGAGCTTCCAGATTTGGTGTCCTGGAGGGGTCCATCTTCCAGCCTCAGAATTTTCTTGGACATCTGTCTTCATTCTCAGGGGGTCCACCTTCTTTCTTTAATAGTGGATCTGCAATGTTGGGCATCTTCTCAATATGATGATATGGACATTACAGCCGACCACACACCATTAAGGCCTGTTCTGCCACTGAATGTAGTGTGAAATACTCGGGTGTATAATTAATAAGGTTGGAACCAGAAGATTTGGGCCATTTTTCCACCAGCTTCCGTAGCAGGAAATACTCCAGGTTCCTGAATCTGTGGAATTCACTGCCACTTTAGGAGCACTTCTCTCACATTAACTTAATGGAGGAGCAATGTCTGAAGTACCTTCATTTCACAAAGGAGGTAGCTGCTGAGTTAGGCAACCTGCTGCAGCCATAATTTCAGCCTTGCACCAAGGCATGGGCTGCAACGTCAGTGGCTGTCAATGTTGCCGAGTCCCTTAACATGTTTTGTCACAGAATCCTTTCAACAGGACAGCATGTTGGCACAGTAATTAGCACTGATGTCTTATAGCTACAAATATTTGGGTTCAATTCTGGCCTTGGGTCACTCACTGTCTGTGTAAAGTTTACGTGTTCTCCCCTTGTCTGCGTGGATTTCCTCTGGGTGCTCCGGTTTCCTCCCACAGTCCAAAGATATGAAGGTTAGGTAGATTGGCCATGCTAAATTGTCCCTTAGGGTCCAATATGGGACTTCATCTCAAAATGGGAGAATTCCTCCCCTTCTTAATGGGTTGTTGCTGAATGCTCAGTGGAAAATTTTCCATTTTTCTCTGTAGTGTCATCACTTGATAACTCACATGCATGGATATTTTCATGTTGAGCAGATGCTATTTTTGCCTAAAACAACTTACATTGCACATGTTTAAGGTTGGCACAAGTCCAATAAGGCAGAACTGGAATAACATGTGGTGAAAATGGACATTAGATCTGTGTTATGCAGTCGCATTTGTAAATTAATTCAGTTACCGGAAGGTCAGACAATAGAATAAAGGGAGGATTAATTCTTCCCTTATTATATGCCAGTTGTATTCTGTAAGCAAGTGCAGCTTTAGAACCAAGAGCAGCGCTTAGTAATTTGACACGATAGAGTAAAACATTCATGTACATTTGGGTTGCCATGCTTTAATTACCCTGCTTTACAAAAGATTTTAAACAGTATTACTTAGAAATTCGATCGTGTCGCACCCGTTTATCAGATGCTAAATGACAACAATAAACAACCTCCTAAGCACCGGATGTGCTGAGCAGAAAGTGCACACAGACTCCCAGTTGGATCTGCGCTGCGTGCAATATCGAATCGGCTGCCTGTTTCGGTGTTGAGACCCAACGCCAGAACTCATTCATAACTCATTCGATTCAGGGTCATGATTTCTAATAGGAAGCATTTTCAATTTTGGAATGTCCAGGTGCTTGCACCACCACATGCTGAAACATAGAAACATAGAAACTAGAAGCAGGAGTAGGCTATTCGGCCCTTCGAGCCTGCTCTGTCATTCATTTCGATCATGGGTGATCATCAAATTCAATATCCTGATCCCGCATTCCCCCCATATCCCTTGATGCCTTTAGCCCCAAGAGCTATATCTTATTTCTTCTTGAAATCACATTAAGTTTTGGACTCTACTACATTCTGTGGTAGTGAACTCCACAGATTCACCACTCTCTGAATGAAGAAATTTCTCCTCACCTCAGTTCTAAAAGGTTTATCCCTTATCGTCAAACAATGACCCCGAGTTCTAGATTCCCCCACCATTGGGAACATTCTTTCTGAATCTACCCTGTTGAATCTTGTTAGAATTTTATAAGTTTCTATAGCAAGACGTGGGACTATGAGGGAGATAAAACCCTTATCAGCACTATTTAAATAGAGCTTACACATTAGTTGTTGTTTTGTCATTAGAAAATGTTGGTTAGAAGCTTTTCTGTTTGTATTTTATCACTCATAACATTGGAGTACAGTTTGTTTCAACATAACAAGATATTGTTGGTAATGTATTGTTGTTGACGTTACATAGATAATTTGACTGCTGTCATGGATATGGTCTCATTAGCGCTAGAAGATGAAGGGGAGCAGCAAGGAAGAGAGCAGAGAGCAAGGGCAGCTGTCACAAGTGGGAGGAGAAGAAGGGCATGTCACAGCGAGGTTTAGCTTAGATTTAGGAGCACTTGTCTCACATTAACTTAATGGAGGAGCAATGTCCGAAGTACCTTTACTTCACAAAGGAGGTAGCTGCTGAGTTAGGCAACCTGCTGCAGCCATAATTTCAGCCTTGCACCAAGGCATGGGCTGCAACGTCAGTGGCTGTCAATGTTGCCGAGTCCTTTAACATGTTTTGTCACAGAATCCTTTCAACAGGACGGCATGTTGGCACAGTGATTAGCACTGATGTCTTATGCTCCAAGTATCTGGGTTCAGTTCTGGCCTTGGGTCACTGTCTGTGTAAAGTTTACATGTTCTCCCCTTCTCTGCGTGGGTTTCCTCTGGGAGCTCCGGTTTCCAGTTTCAGTCCAAAGATATGAAGGTTAGGTAGATTGGCCATGATAAATTGTCCTTTAGTGTCCAAAAATGTGTAGGTATCAGGGGAGGTGATGGCCTCGTGGTATTATCGCTTGACTATTAATCCCAAAACCCAGATAATGTTCTGGGGACCTGGGTTCGAATCCCGCCACGGCAGATGGTGGAATTTGAATTCAATAAAAAACACCTGGAATTAAGAGTCTACTGACGACCATGAAACCATTGTCGATTGTCAGAAAAACCCATCTTGTTTGCTAATGTCCTTTAGGGAAGGAAATCTGCCGTCCTTACCTGGTCTGGCCTATATGTGACTCCAGAGCCACAGGAATGTGGTTGACTCTCAACTGCCCTCTGAAATGGCCTAGCAAGCCATTCAGTTGTAACAATCGCTACAAAGAAATGAAACCGGACGGACCACCTGGCATCAACCTAGGCACTGGAAAAATCAACAGCAAAACAAACAGCCCTGTCGACCTCCTTCTGCACAGTAGGGATTCTATGTTTAATCAGGGCCTTCAAAACTGTAAGTGTTTTTTGAGTAGCTGGGTTGAAGAAGAGTCTTGTGTGTCTCGTGTGTTTTGTACGGTAACTAAAGCGTGTTTTATGTATATTTAGAGGTTTCTGCAGCTCTTCGAGATTTTATGCAAAAATAACTTACGGTTTTAATATATAAAACCAGAAAGTTCTGGAAAAGCCCAGTAGGTCTGTCAGCATCTTTGAAGGGAGCATCACCTCACTTCTAAATTCCATTCATGAGCAGATCCATAGCAATGGAATGGTGCAATCCCAAGAAAGTGGCCTTTGTTCGATTTGAGAGGTTCCTGGGATATCAATACACCTGCTCTCTGACACTCAATCCACCACTGCCCTTGTTCATGCCACACTTCTAGCTGGTCCAAACTGCTCCAGATTGCAATCTGCAGTCAGACCCCCATGATCTAGTGCTGTTGGAAGCATCTGACCACAGTTATCTGACAGGTCATCAATGTAAGCTCAGCAGCCTCCCACCTTCCAAGCTGCAGCCATTGGGGAAAGATTTTGTAGCAGCTCTTAGACAGGGTAATAGCTCCTCAATGAACTGCTCTGGTAATGAGGGTCAATGATGGTCAATGCCACCCAAGCCCATCCGTCCCTTCATGCTCTTTGCCCAGCTGCTTACTCCTCATGATAGCAAAGTTATGGGATCTGCAGCAGACAAGAAATTTGGATAATCCTGCTACAAAGCTCCTCTGGAATGGTTTGGATTTGACCTGAGCAACTTTTGCTTGATCATGTTTCTTGTCACATCATGGTTCTCATTATAGGTGTGAAGCTTCAACTGTGCCCCCATTACCAACAGGAGCCATGAGCCATGTCAAGCAGTAACCAGCCTGTAACTTGACTGCATGATTGGAATAAGAGCAACACAAAGGGCAGAATCAAATCTGGGTCTCTGGTGTTGTGAGGCAGCAGTGCTAACAACTGTGCCACTGTTGCATCTAAACACAGTTACATCTAAAAAATATATATAAATAAATACATTATACCACAGGATTGTACACTTTGTGGGTTTGTTTTCCTCTATTCCAAGTTGTGCCAGACTGCTGTTGTGATAGAGTTTTGTTTCAAAGAGTCAGAGCAAATAACAGTGCAGAACTATTCTACCTGTGCACGTCTATTATCTGCTACTGAATATAACTTTAATCATTGAGTGAATATTTTTGAGTGGCTCTGTGTTTGCATTTGGAGAACTCCAAGGGAAGTGAGCTCTCAGGCCAAGAAGGCTGTTGTGTTTTGAATGAATGTTTATATAATTGATGAATAGTTATTGCTGATTTCTGATATAATTTAGGGAGATTTTCTCTGCTAAACTGTGCTGTATGTTTGTCTACTCAACAAAATCTCCAATTGTTTTGTCATAAGACAAGTATTTGTGGGTACTTTATTCTGAAACTCTCCTAGTTACTGGGATGGCAAATTTGTTTTTTTTTATTCATTCATGGCTGGCCAGCATTTATTGCCCATTCCTTGTTGCCCAAGGGCAGTTGAGAGTCAACCATATTGCCGTAGGTCTGGAGTCACAGGTAGGCCAGACCAGGAAAGGATGGCAGATTTCCTTCCCTAAAGGCCATTAGTGAACCAGATGGGTTTTTACAACAATCGACAATAGTTTCATGGTCATCAGTAGATTCTTAATTCCAGAAATCTTTCATTGAATTCAAATTCCACCATCTGCTGTGGCAGGATTCGAACCGAGTCCCCAGAACATTAGCTGAAATTCTGAATTAATAGTCTGGCGCTATTACCATTAGGCCATCGCCTCTCCATGAAGTTACTGTCACTCCTATGGAGTAGTTCCTCAACAATCCTAGCAATCTGCTGGAGAGACCACTCTGTGGCACAGGGAAATTTCGAAAACTAATTCTGAATTTCTTAAAAATTCATTCATGGAATGTGGGCATTGCTCGTTGGGCTAGAATTTATTGCCAATCCCTGAGGGCATTTAAGAATCAACCACATTGCTGTGGATCTGGAGTCACATGTAGGCCAGACCAGGTAAGGTTGGCAGATTTCCTTCCCTCAAAGACATTAGTGAACCGGATGGGTGTTTACAACAATGATTTCATGGCCATCATTAGACTTTTAATGGTGGGATTCGAACCCAGGTTCCCAGAACATTACCCTGGGTCCCTGGATTATTAGTCCAGCGACAATACCACTGTGCCACTGCCTCCCCTATCTGGTGAAGTAAAATCCGAGGAGTGGGTGGAACCCGAGGAACTACAGCAAAATGATTAATTTATTACATGACTAAATCAAGTATATAATTTATCATGTAATTAAATTCAGTCTTCAAATAATTTATCAGATTTAGGGGGATAAAATTAGCATTAATTAAATTGAAAATCCTAACATTAAAAGATTTCCAATTTTCATTTAATTAAAATCTGACATATAAATAATAAAGAGGAGTTAAGTAACCAATACAATTAAGGAGCTGATAAATAAATACAAGGAGCAGAGCAGATCAGAAGAATGTGAGATGGAAGAGTTTAAAAAGGCATCCCTAAATCTAATTCAATTTCAATTGAATAATCAAAAATATACAATAATATATAGGGTAGCTTTGCAGCTCAGCTGGGCAGGACATGTTATTCATATGCCTGACGCCACACTCCAAAACAGCTGGACACTTTGATTCAGAAGATTGTCAGCCCCTTCGGTTAGGAGGTGGCACCGATCTGTTTAATGATCGGGGCAGGAGGACGGGACTGCAAGTCAGGCAGTTCTGGGGCCCCTGGGTGCGGTGCTGAAGGAACCATATGGTATTCACCCTTATTCAAGTGTGAGGTCCTTGCTGCTTATATGGATGCTGGCAAAGTCTGAAGCATGGATTAGCAAACTGACAATGGCACGATGGTTCCGAGCACCATTCAAATGGGGAGAGAGACAAGGAATTAGATAGTGGCAGGTACAGTACAGTTATTTGGATAGATGCCATTTTCTCCAGTCTGAGATAGCTGAAGGCTCTGTTGCCTGGCTAATGCCAGGGTTATGGCCATTTGCTAGTAGCTAGAGAAGAACAATGGACAGCACGGTAGCACAGTAGCTAGCACTGCTGCCTCACAGCAGTAGGGACCCAGGTTCGATACCAGTCTTGGGCAATTGTCTGCATGGAGTTTGCACATTCTCCCCGTGTCTGTGTGGTTAAATATATGGGTATATGGGAATAGGATCTGAGTAAGATGCCCTGTCGCATGGCTTTCTTCTGCACTTTAGGGATTCTATGATTCTATGAACATGAAGTAAAAGGAGGAGGACCTAATTGTCATGGTCCATGTAGGAATCAATGACAAAGACAAAATGAAGAATGAGGCTCTGCTGAGAGAGTTTGAGGAGCGAGGGTGGAAATTTAAACAGAGAACCTCATTGCTAATAATCTCTGGATTAGTAAGCTGGGCCACACAAAACTTGACATTGGGACAATAGATGAGAAGGTTAAATATGTGGCTTGAAGCGTGGTTTTGGAAGTGGGTCTTACTTCATCAAACATTGGCACCTATGTTGTAAAATTGGGAACTGTTTTGTTGGGATGGACTTCACTTAAACTGGGTTGCGGTAACTATCCTGGTGAAATGAATAACTAGAGTGATGGCTATGGCTTTAAACCGATGAAAGAGAGATTGGTGGATTGAGGAAAAGCGATTAAAAAGCAATAACAGAAATGTCAAGGCTGCAGAGCAAAGAGCGATCTGAGTAAAGTTGGCAGAGTGGGATAGGAAGGGGCAGAGTGACTAACAAAGGTGAGCGGGCATTGGACACCAAGCTCCATGGCAAAATAGAAAAAAGTGTAAGCTAAAGGCACTGGGTGAATAATTGGATTAGGCTGGTAATTGGGCATTGGAGGTCACCATGTGTATTTAATCCGTACCCGTTTTAAAGTTTATTTATTAGTGTCACAAGGAGGCTTACATTAACACTGTAATGAAGTCACTGTGGAAATCCCCTAGTTGCCACACTCCAGCGCCTGTTCGGGTACACTGAGGGAGAATTTAGCATGGCCAATGTACTTAACCAGCATGTCTTTTGGATTGTGGGAGGAAACCGAAGCACCCAGAGGAAACCCACGCAGACACGGGGAGAACGTACAAACTTCGCACAGACAGTGACCCAAGCCGGGAATCGAACCCGGGTCCGTGGCACTGTGAGGCAGTAGTGCTAACCACTGTGCCACAATGTGTTGGCAGCAATGCAGGGAACATGCACATTTTGTGCTGTCAGCTAATATAAATGGTGGCATGTGATCCTGTGCAAACAGTTCAGCTGAGTGACTGCACATCTCAGCAGGGGCCCAAGTTCCTGTGAGGCTAGCACCCCTTAAAGTTAGCCTGCACTTCTTAAAGGCAGGAGCATTTTGGCTAAAGCTTCTAGTGGAACTTGTTCAATATAAATCTCTGAGCGGAAAGTGGGATGGAAAAGACACAACAGGGCAGTGAGCATTTCCCTAGGTTCTCCAATGCAGCCCTGGAGGCCTTGGTGCAGGAGGTTAACAGGAGACAAGGGGTCTGCTATCCACGGGGAGCCAGGAGACATGAAGGCAGTGGGAGCAGATGGATATCACAGTCTAACCCCAAGGATCTAGATGCATCTGAATGCTGTTCAGTGAATGTGACAGGCAGCAGAAGCCATGTACTTGAGTGAGGGTGAAAGCTGATGTTCCTCCAGCAGTGCACATGGGTCCCCAGAACTGCCTGATTGCAGTCACATCCTTCTGTTCCTGATCATTAACCAGACTTGTGCCCCTTCCTAAACTGAGGGGTGTAACTGCCTCCTTGATCAAAGTTATCCAGGTAATTTTCCTCCTCTGAGATGCCCCATAATGCCTGTACCTCAGACTCCAACTCAACAACACTGAGCTGATGTTCCTCGAGGGGAGATGCAGCCACTTGCTGCAGATGTTTAAGTTTTAAGTTTATTTATTAGTGTTACAAGTAGGCTTACATTAACACTGCAGTGAAGTCACTGTGAAAATCCCCTAGTTGTCACACTCCGGCGCCTGTTCGGATACACTGAGGGAGAATTTAGCATGACCAATGCACCTAACCAGCACGTTTTTTGGACTGTGGGAAGAAACCGGAGCACCTGGAGGAAACGCACACAGACACGAAGAGAACGTGCAGACTCCGCAGACAGTGATCCAAGCTGGGAATCGAACCTGGGTCCCGGGCACTGTGAGGCAGCAATGCTAACCATTGTGCCACTGTGGCTATCCGACTGTGATGCTCTTCATAAACTACCACCTGCACTGCCAGCCTTAAATACACTCTATTTATAATTAACTTATTTAATTCACATTTAATAAAATAGGGGCTCCTTTTAAACTGCCCCCCAGTTTCCATTCTTTTACTTTGCTTTCTGCCCTGTATTTGTTTGTAAGTGCCTTTATTTTATTGCTTATTTTATTCTCATTTTTTCATTTATACGTAATTTAATTTGATGAATATTCAAAACTCATTAATGTTAGTATCCTCTATATAGTTAGTGTTAATTTTATCTTCCTGGCTCTGAATAATTAGTCTAAAGACTGAATGTAACTCTATAATAAATCATGTACTTGACTTAGATATGAAATAAATTAATCATTTAGCTGTATCTCCTTGCGTTCCACCACTGCTCCGATGCCACATTTTCAGATTCGGAATTATTTTTACCTGAGTCACAATGTGGTCTCTCCTCACAGCTTCCTACCTCACTCTTTCTGTCACATACTCAATGGAAGTACAGATCAATGTAATATGGGGCTGCCAGTGATCTGGTAAGCTGTGACCATCAATACGAGATCTATTCCTCTATCTGCTTTCATTAGATCCACCAGAAGACTTGAAGCTGATGCCACACAGGGTGAAGAAGAGAACCTGGTTAATTATGAACTACCAGTTATGAATATTTAATTTTACAATTAACATTTTTTCAGCATATAACTTTTAGTTTGGGAATTTAAATCTTTGAGTGTTGGGTTAATGAACACACCTGATTTGAAAAGTGAGTACATTCCAAGCAACACCACATTGCACAGTGGGAATAGATTGCCGGAAGGGATTATGCTTGCTCTTGGGTTTTATCTGAGTGATTTTCCCACAAAAAACTGACAGTTGATGAACTGTCAGGAGCTGATAAGCAGCTGGAAGCAGGAATAGTCAGCTAACAAGACCTAGGAGTGTTTCTGATTTGGAGACATTAAGCAAGAATGCAGCAAGGTTGATGCTTGAGCTGGGGAGTCCGCAATTGTGAGGTGTAGGAGGAAAGTTGGAGAGTTCAATTGGCCGAATAATCTAAAAGGTCCCATAGAAATCTGGGTGGGATTTTCCGGCCATGCTCGCCCCAAGGCCAGAAATTCCCGCCCAAGGTCAACAGACCTTTGCATGGTCTGCCCTGCCTGCTACGATTCCTGTGGCAGGCGGGACTGGAAAATATCTCAGAGAATAGTGGGAGCAACAAGGGGAATCAGAGTAAATCCCTGAGAGCTGTGGCACACCTCGGTTTGGTCCCAGGAGAAGTGAAGGAACCACAAGATCCTGGTAGTATAGGGGAATTATTGGGTTGAAATAATAATATAACAGGTTGTGCTTTTCAGATTTAAGGCATAAATATTGACAAATAGTGAAGTGCTGGCTCTTTTTAATAACAATCTACAAGTTTTCCCAATTATTTTATTTTATGCCAGCTGTTATCATGTTGAAGACCATTCCTTAAGTGGGCTTTGTGCATACTTCTTATTGTAGATCAAATTGATGCAGCATGCAACGTATTAAAATAATATGTGACATCTGCATTGGAGGAAGCCAATCTTTTCAGCACTACAATCATAAGGTTGACATTTTTAAAATTTAAAACTGGCCAATCCTTATCTTTCAACTGCAGAATAAAGCTAAAAAAGACGTATAGAAACATAGAAACATAGAAAAACTACAGCACAAAACAGGCCCTTCGGCCCCACAAGTTGTGCTGAACATATCCCTACCTTTTAGGCCTACCTCTAACCCTCCATCCTATTAAGTCCCATGTACTCATCCAGGAGTCTCTTAAAAGACCCTATTGAGTTTGCCTCCACCACCACTGACGGCAGCCGATTCCACTCGCCCACCACCCTCTGTGTGAAAAACTTCCCCCTAACATCTCCCCTGTACCTACCCCCCAGCACCTTAAACCTGTGTCCTCTCGTAGCAGCCATTTCCACCCTGGGAAAAAGCCTCTGAGAGTCCACCCGATCTATGCCTCTCAACATCTTATATACCTCTATTAGGTCTCTTCTCATCCTACGTCTCTCCAAGGAGAAAAGACCGAGCTCCCTCAGCCTATCCTCATAAGGCATGCCACTCAATCCAGGCAACATCCTTGTAAATCGCCTCTGCACCCTTTCAATCTTTTCCACATCCTTCCTGTAATGAGGCGACCAGAACTGAGCACAGTACTCCAAGTGGGGTCTGACAAGGGTCTTATATAGCTGCATCATTATCCCCGGACTCCTGAACTCAATCCCTTGATTGATAAAGGCCAGCACACCATACTTCTTCTTAACCACCTCCTTCACCTGCAGGGCCGATTTTAGAGTCCTATGGACCCGGACCCCAAGGTCCTTCTGATCCTCTACAGTACTAAGAGTCTTTCCCTTTGACATTGACATTCCAACTGCTGTATATTGACCAAAGATTTCTTGGCGGGGTGGGGGGGAGGGAGGGGTGGAGTATTTGATTTGAATCTTATTTAAAACACAGGATTGCCAAAATAGCAAATCCTGCCTCATTTTGTCCATTATATACCAGATAGATGCCCAATCCCAGTAGCCTTGAGTGATTGGACATGAGGTCCTGCTCCAATTAGAATGTCTCCAAAGAGGCAGACAGGATAAAGGTGAATTATTAGGAGTTTCCTTGGAGGTCTCCTGACTTCACATCACAAATTCAGCAGAAGACCAGGGGAACCCCTAACAAAACCATATAACTTGCCAGTTTTGTAATTTTTACAGTGCTCTCCCTCATCTGCCACCAGCGGATTGCAAGAGATCGGAAAAGATTGTGAACAGTCTGCAGCTTAATTTGCAGGAAATCAACAAGATTTCAGGGTTGAAGGCCTTCAGCTATTGTTTCGGGATTTTCCTCCCCATCTTCCAACTGACAATTCATTACCCAATGTCTATAATATCATATCAGGTGATGTGCACTGTGGGCCTGCCCTGCCCTGCCCAACTAGCACCTTGGGTGATGAAGGGTGGGGAGAGGGAGGCTTTTATTTTTACTTAAAGAAAAGTTAATGTGAGACATTCCCCCATAAATAATGGTGCTGAAAACTACAATTTTATTCCCAGAATTCCTTCACAATAGCCATTGCTCCTTCATCACGACTTCGCTATATGTGTGGAAGAAATCTTTAACCGAACATTGGGGGAAAAATAACAATGTGGGAAAAAATGCATGATATTATCAATGAATAAGTCAGCCATCAGTTTTGGGAGCTATGAGATAATTATGACTTGTGAATCTCTGGAACTTGCTGCTCAATTTATGTTAGTCCACTGTTAGCCTCACACAAACAGCATTTTCCTCCTTAGCTTCCTGTGAACTTCGAGAATTATTTAGATTTGCCTATTAATTGTCCATTAAACTAATTGCCGAAAGAGAGGGCTAGAATAGAGTGTCAATACCCTTGTAATAATTTGATAAGTGTTAATACAATGTTAATTAACCCCTCTGGCCTAAAAATTGAACAATTTAAAGTGTACAATCTTATTTCCGCAAGCAGTAAATTTTTGTTAGAAATTTCTTTAAAATGCCAAATTTAAAAAAAATATTTTTTAAATTGCTTTTTCTCTCTCTCATTATTCAATCTTTCTTTCCCTCTCTTTATTTATTTTTCTGTATTTCATTTGTCTCTAATTTACTCCCCTTCTCAGTTTTTTATTTGTTTCTTTCTTCATCCTTAAATCTGATTGATTATGGAGATACATTGGTCAGCAAGATGGTCTGTTGCCCTCACCGCTTTGTTTTAAACTCGTGCCTCCAGAAGGTTATGCTGCAGGAGAAAGGTCAGTTGATGATGTACATCACAAGGGTCTCTGCTGCAGCAAGATTTCGCCTCTCTGTTCATGTACATGAATGGATTTTCTGCCATATGTCCAGTGAAGTTATGTCAGTGGAAATGGACCAACCCCAAAAAAATTCTAAACCAAGAAATTGTGTTTTGTGCTATTCAGCCGCTAACTGCACAAGAATCACTATTTGTTTGTTACCCATTCCCCACCCCAATCTCAATGCATATAGTTAGAGTTGTACTATATGACAAATGGCACCAGCATTTTAATAAATCATGGAGCAGCAGCATAATAGGTCATAGCCACTGTTAGCTTGTTTTAAAGCATCATTTAAACATCTGCACAATTCAGACAAGCTATCTTATAAGTCAACATGACATATGTCCATTTTGTGTCACACAGGATGAGCTGGTAAATGGGCAACTTAAACTTGTGTTACCTAAACGTATAAACTCCCTAAACTGTTTAATTATTTGCAAGACAGAACATAAAAAAGAAAAGATAAAGCTTGGCGAAGGATGTGGGCACTAGCGCTCCTCGAGGCTAGGCAGACCCACCCTCATTCACAAACAATAACGCTCTCAACAACCATCACTATTAGGTTAATTCATGCAACAAGCATATTAGTGCATAACACCTTCCATGCCTCTGGCAATTATGGAACATCTTGAAATAAGATGGAAAATGCATGTAGGCTCTTTGTCCTAAAATTACTGGCCAACATTGCACACTTGCTGCTGGTATAACTATTAGATTGAACAATTTCCAGGCACATATGTTTTAAAACTTATACCAAAGAATAAGGACATACATTTCATGCAACATGATAGTTAAGAATTTCTTTGGGGGATTGTTAATCATTCAAGTAATATTTAATTATTCCAACAAATCAATATTTTCCTTCCTGCATACGGATTTTGATGAAAATATATACACCAGTTCCTGGTTGCACTCACAATATCCGTTCAATGTCACTTTCATAGCACATCTAACAAGCTTGACACAGTAACGCATGTATAAAACACCTCCAAGTGTTTCAAAATACAACACTGTAAATTTAAGATCAGATTTCACGTTAAGTGGAAGGGAAGGTAGTCTTCTGAAACAGGTAATCTTCTAAACTATTTGTATATTTTCAGACCGCATTTTATACCAAAAGCAATTCAACTCCACACACACAATGGTCGCTGGAGATAATTACCTTCATGTTTCACTGCAGAGTATTTCTTAATTAGAGGGAACAAAACTGAGTAGAATTATATGTTCAAAATGACATAAAATAAAATGCTCAAGGGCTGAAATTAAATATAAAATAATAAAGTCAGAGAGTTGGCATGGTAATGGAATACTATCTACTTGATTGCACATTCCAGATACCTTTAATTAATTATGTTATAATCTTAGTGCAGACCAATAACATTTTTATTACTTATTGTGGGTAAGGTTGCCCCTTTAAATCTCCTCCAACTGTTCCATGGTTGTAGACTACCTGTAAAATACAGGCATCACTAACATTTAAAGCATAGCCACCTAAGGTCACACTTTCCTGACTTTACTTTTCTACTGAGTCTTGCATCTAGGAAGTTTCTTTCTCACACTTCGCAGATTGTCTATCTCACACACCTAACTCATTGTTAGTAGGGTCCTTCAGTTAGCAAGAATTTTAAACCATTTTAGTCAGCACGTAGAAGTTCAACTGAATTCTGCTTGAAAAAGATGTTCCTGGCATTCAGCTTATTCTGAAATAAACAGTTTGAAAATAACAATCAAACACAGTAATCTATTCACCCCTATAATTAACTTCTTTATTTTTTTGTTTATCACCCAGAGCAATTTGGTCTTATGACCAGTTACAGGAAATATCTTTAAAATAAATGATCTTCCATAAAAGACTATCACCCCAAAATAAATATTGAATTTTCTCCCCAAAAGCTCCACCGCAATTGAAAAATATAAATTTGTACTTTCAAGCGTATTTAAGAAATACACAATTGTGATGCATTAATCTTTGGACCTCATTAAGTGACTGTCTAGTAAGTGTAACTGAGCCACATTATGAGCTCGACTGATAATCTTAAATTGGCTGTTAGTGTAATTCTCAGCAGACTCAGGATTGTTCAATAAGTGCTATCCAGTTGCAGAATCACAACTAATATTGGGCACTATGTTCTGAATGTTGCAAGCATGGGTTAGTTGAGTAAGATCACTCCGCTTGTTGCAAATAGCTGAAGGGACACGCTATTTGACACAATTCACCAGCTGTTGGGAGGTATGGCCTAAATATCTGGCATCACACTAACAGTTATATACCACATTACCTATTTGTGTGACGGGCAGAATATATTTTTGGCTCGACAGCATCCTATTTCTGGGCAATATCACGTAGGCTGCTATTGCATGGTAGTAGTGTGAAATGGCTAGCTCCACCTATTGCTCAAACACCCATTACAAGCTCTCAATGTAGCTCACTTTATGTGTGCATTTCTCTGTATTTATTTTACAAGTTTTATTTGCCCTTAAAATATCATGGGCTTTAGGGTGTTTAGTCATAGCACTTCCTCTATGTTTCAAAACTAGCATCCAATCTTGTCTGAGTTCATAACAAATTTGATTGACCAATTAAGCTTCATAAATGCTCTGGCTGGAATTTTCTACCTCCCCCCTGCCTTGAACTTTCTTCTTCCATAAAGGTCCACGGGCTTTTCCCTGGTTTGCCTATCCCACCACAGGGAACCCACTGTGAGGATTGACTTTAGCGGGACCAGAAGGTCCTGCTGGCCAGAAAATCCTGCTCTCTGTTTCTTCTCTAGATGTGACATCAGCTTTTTGTGATGACCTAACATGATTAAACAGGATAGAATAATAGTGATTTTGAGGCGGGGGGGGGGGAGGGGGGGTGGATTTTCTGCTCCTGTTTGCAGGGGTGGGATTGAAGGCAGGTTTTCCCCAAAACGCAGTTTATATTGACAGGATGTGAAGTAGCGATTGTCCCCCACCCCCTCCCTCCCCCCAAACTAATGCTGTAAAGGGAATCCTGACGTTCAACCGTCAATCCCCATTTGAATATATTTAAATATAATTATCAGGCCTCTATGCCTAACAGACCACCCCCCCCCAATTAGATTGTCCATTCACATCAGAGTGAGGGCACACCGACATGAATCATAGAATCATCATAGAATCATAGAAACCCTACAATGCAGAAGGAGGCCATTTGGCCCATCGAGCCTGCACCGACAACAATCCCACTCCAGGCCCTATCTCCACAACCCCACACATTTACCCTGCTAATCCCTCAAACCTAAACATCCCAAGACACTGTGGGTAATTTAGCATGGCCAATCCACCTAACTCGCACATCTTTGGACTGTGGGAGGAAACCGGAGCACCCGGAGGAAACCCACGCAGACGCGGGGAGAATGTGCAAACTTCACACAGACAGTGACCCAAGTCGGGAATTGAACCCAGGTCCCTAGAGCTGCGAGGCAGCAGTGCTAACCACTGTGCCACTGTGCCGCTGGGTTTCTGGATTAATTGTCTAGCGATACTACCACTAGGCCATCGCCTTCCCTTACAGGTCCCCCAGGGCGTGCACCCACCAGAGGAGTTCAGCTGAGTCATTCTTCAGGGGGGAGAGGGTTATCCCTGGGCACTGCCTGCTGGCACAGCCTCGACATTGTCCCCTGACACTGCCCCCGACACAGCCCTAGGGTGGGGAAGGCTGTTGATGAGTGGGATGTTCGGGGGGTTTCTATATTTAATTTCTTGAATTGGGTCCCTTTTAAAAAGGGCACCCTGATCATTTAAAACTGAAGTTGCTGGCAGGGCGGGTGCCAGTATCACGTTGTGGGCCTCGCCACTTTCCTTTTTCAGCTATGAGTTGAACGATGCAGCAGGGAAAGCTGTCTTTTGGGCTGACAGTTTCCTCACCGATTTCCCCATCCTCTGTGCCACTCTGCCTATTTTTTGGGAAAACTCGGCCCCAAAGTTACTCTAAACCTATTCTGCTTAAAGTTAAAAGCAAAATAGTTAAAAACTCCTGAAGCCTGACTTCCAATCTTAAATTCTAATTTAATCTTATTAGCAACACATTTCTTAAATGCCACAGTACCAACCAATAAGAAATCATACACATACATCATCAAGATGGCTGGAAGTTTCCTTTCTTGATATCGAAACCTACTTGAGGGTCTGCCTTTCGTTGAACACGGCTGAATTTCAGCAAAATTGATCTCACTGTAAAATTCCACAACCTCGGGATATCACCGGCTATAAACACATTTGTTTACTTCTCATAGTTCCCCTTCAGCGTTATTTGTTTCTTTAGGCAGTTTCAGAAACACCGCCCTCTGAAATGTTTCACCCTACAGAGATGTGACTTTGCTGTCAATTGTTCTACACTGCCATGAACATGTGGCCTAAAGAGCTAAAAACAACTTGAGGATTACTTTGCTCACTATGGGAGTTTCTACTTTAACGTCCATATCATCCAGTCGCTTTTCAAAACCCTGAGCAACTAGCATCACTTTAGCTTTACAAGTTCCATTAGCAAGGGCCTTTTCCATACAAAAGGCTAATAAAGCTGGGAGGTCAGATAGAGCAGTTGGCTGGACAGCTGGTTCGTGATGGAGAATGACACCAAAAGTGAGAGCGGTCTCTCTCTCAAAGCCTAAAGTCCTCTGGGATTATGGTGACATTTCGTTTTATTTAACAATGCTGGCTGTCCCCTATATGGTGCTTCAGAATAAACTTCAAATTCCTTTTGATGTGACATTCTTTTAAGCTTACCCTCTAGTTTATTGGCAGCCACCGTCAGGGTCATGAGGACTTCTACTTCCAGTCTTATCTCGAGAATTTTGCACAGCTCTCTTTTCATCATGTAAGGTATTCAAGCTGTGGCCTTTACTTGCACTTTGCTGACTTTTGGGACCACTATTGTAGATTCTCCGCCTCTTCTATGTTTGGAGACTCTTTCTCTGCTACGTAATTACTTACGAATGCAAGAGTTTTTCTCAGACCCACTATTCAAACATGCTCTGTGCTTTCTTATTTTCCAATCTTTGACCTCATTCTGTCAGTCCATGTGTCTCAGTTCTTGGCCATCACCTTGAACATTTCACCAATAGTCAAACCTGTCAGTAGCTTGTTCTGCATGTGTCCACAATAGTCACATCCCTCCATTTACAGTACCCTCCTGGAACATATGAAACCCAAGTATCCACTTCAGACAATTGGCCTTTGGATGTGATAGCCTGGTCATCACGATCACTCAGCCTATCTTCATTCAGCCTCTGCTCTGTTTTATTCTGTTTCGCAGGACTCATATCCCAAATGTCAGAACCATGTAAAAAGCGTTCCCTCAAAGTGGTTGTGAGTTAAGTATTTGTGTGCGTATATATAATTTATGAGTGATCCAATTTAAAAATAACCCAGCAGACAAGTTGTCATCTTAAATGAAATAAAGGTTAGTTTATTATTAAAATTAGTGCTGAAAGTTGTTTCAGTAGAAGTGCTAAAACTATTAAAGAAAATACAGTTACAAAGATTAAAATGCAGAAAAAGGAAAAAAGATATTTAAAGATGAGTGTTTTAAATCAGCCTCTGTCAGACATTGTTGTGGGCCTATTGCTGGAATTCCTTTTTTCCAAAGTGATAAGATTGAACCTTGAGGTTTGATTTAGTAGCTCTGGTGACTTTTGCAGTCAACTATATGAAGATTTAAATGTTCAAATCTAGACTCAACAGGTTTTTGGGAAAGAGAGAGGATTTCCATGCATTTTGCAGTTATGGCACATGCTGATTGCCTAAATTATTTTGTCAGACCAGTAATTTATTTCTTAATACCTTCCTCTTTGTCCTCCCTTGGTCAAGAACCCTGTCTGAAGTTATTTCTCAGAGTTTGCTCTGGGGCTCTGCACACAAAATGGTTCTTCTCAAATTTCATAGAGTTTCAAAACTTAAAATGGCTGCTATCCAAAACTGTCAAATCATGCCTCTAAATTAGTTCACTAGAAGAGTCATATGGACTCGAAACGTTAACTCTGTTTCTTTCTCCACAGATGGTTACCAACTTTCTGAATTTTTCCAGCATTTTCTGTTTTTATTCCAAGTTAGATATTGGGCTTGTCCCAGTCTTGAGGCACAATGCCATCCATTGTCTTCTTAGCAGAGATAATTAATCTTTTAAACATCTCAATCATTAACATGAATGGTTCAATTTTCCCATGTTTGATAAGAAATAAAGAGATAAGAAAGAGCTATTCACATGGAAACTATAACAGATTGCTGTTTACACTTGCAGAAATTTGAATTGAAGTTCAAATGTTTTCATCGGTCTGGTTATGTCTACCTGCAATCCACTTGAAGCCTTCCAGTGTCCAATTCTTGAGAATTGGCATCTGTATTGAGGGAAAGTCAATCTCTTCTGTTGGGATGGGCTCCACTTGAACCACTCTGGGATCAATGCTATGGCCGATCATATAATTAGGGCTGTCATCAGGACTATAACCTAACAGGAGGTTGGTGGGGGAGGGGGGGGGGCACAAATAAGGGTAAATTATTTAGATTTAATTGTCATTACAGAGACATTTAAAAGATGATCAGGGCTGGGAAATAAATATTCCAGTATACGCAACATTTTGGAAAGATGGACAGATTGGCAAAGGAGGAGGGATAAACCCATGGATGACATAAGGACATTAGTGAGAAAGGATTTGGCTTAAGAAGATCTTGAAGTAGAATCAATATGGATGGAAATTCAGAATAGCAAGATTCAGAAAACAATGGTGGGAATAATTTATGGACCCCCTAACAGTAGTTATGCTGTTGCACAGAGCATTAAGCAAGATATTATTGGAACTTGTAACAAAGGAAATGGAATAATTGTGTGAGACTTTAATCTCACATAGACTGGGACAATTGAATTAGCAAGAGTGGTCTAGAAGATGAGTTTGTAGAATGTTTTTGTGACAGTTTCTTGGAGCAATACATTGTGGAATAAACTAAGGATAAAGCAATTCTAGACCTAGTATTGAGTAATGAATCAGGGTTAATTAACATCACAGTGAAAGATCCACTGGGAAATAGTGATCATACCACTGAATTCCACATTAATTTGGAAATAGACATATCCCAATTGCAAACAAAAATCTTAAACTTAAACAAAGCCAATTACACATGTATGAGGGGAACACTGGCTGAAGTTAATTGGGAAATAGATCAAAAGATATGGAGGTAAATGAACAGTGGCTGGTAAAAGTAAGGAAAATTCTATAAGTCTATCAATGGCAAGAGGGTAACCAGGGAAAGAATAGGGACCATTATGGACCAAGAGGGCAATCTATAGGTGGAGCCAGAGGACATTGGTAGAGATTGTGAGATTGCGAGATTGTGAGTTTCTTGACATAGGGAAGGACAAGGTATTGGAGGGGTTGGCAGCCTTAAAAGTGGATAAATCTCCAGGTCTGGATGAATTGTGTCCCAGGCTATTGTGGGAGGCAAGGGAGGAAATTGCAGGGACTCTGACCCAAATTTTTAATTCCTCCCTGGCCACTGGGGAGATACACAGTAACAGTTTTAACAACACCAGGTTAAAGTCCAACAGGTTTATTTGGTAGCAAATACCATTAGCTTTCAGAGCGCTGCTCCTTCGTCAGCCCATCTGACGAAGGAGCAGCACTCCGAAAGCTAATGGTATTTGCAACCAAATAAACCTGTTGGACTTTAACCTGGTGTTGCTAAAACTGTTACTGTGTTTACCCCAGTCCAACGCCGGCATCTCCACATCACTGGGGAGATGCCAGAGGACTTGGGAATAGCTAATATGGTTCCATTATTTAAGAAGGGTAGTAGAGATAAGCCAGGGAACTACAGACCAGTGAGTCTCACGTCAGTGGTAGGGAAACTTTTGGAGAAAATTCTGAAGGAGCGAATCCATCTCCACTTGGAGAGGCAAGGGTTGATCAGGGATAGTCAGCATGGCTTTGCCAGAGGGAGGTCATGCCTAACAAATTTGATCGAATTTTTTGAGGACGTGATCAGGTATGTAGATGAGGGTCATGCAGTTGATGTAGTTTATATGGATTTCAGCAAAGCCTTTGACAGGGTCCCACATAGAGACTTATAAAGAAGGCAAATGCACATGGGATAGAGACTAATTTGCTAAAGTGGATTCAAAATTGGCTTAGTTGTAGGAGACAGAGTGTGATGACAAAATACTGCTTAAGTGACTGGAAACCAGTGTCCAGTGGTGTACCACAAGGATCTGTGCTGGGTCCTCTATTATTTGTCATTTATAAGTGGCAGAGATGACTATGTGGGTTGTAGGATTATAAATTTGTGGATGACACAAAGACTGGCGGTCTGGTTAACAGTGAGGTTGAATGTCTTGGGCTACTGGAAGATATAGATGGAATGGCCAAATGGGCAGATAAGTGGTGGATGGAATTTAACCCTGAAACATGTGAGGTGGTAGACTTTGGAAGGAGTAATTTGACAAGAAAGTCTTCAATGAATGCATAATACTGGGAAGTTCTGAGGAACAATGGGACCTTGGCGTGTTTGTTCATAGATCTCTGAAGGCGGATGGGTATGTTAGTGTGGTGGTAAAAAAGGAATATTGCCTTTAGACATAGATTGCAAAAGCAGTGAAGTTATGTTGGAGTTGTATAGATCTTTGGTGAGGTCACAACTGGAGTACTATGCGCAGTTCTGGTTGCTATATTATAGGAAAGGTGTGATTTCACCGGAAGGGGTGCAGAGGAGATTCACCAGGATGTTGCCTGGGATGGAACATTTAAGTTATGAAGAGAGGTTGGATGGCCTGGGTTGTTTTTGTTGGAGCAAATACTGAGGGGTGACCTGATTGAGGTGGACAAGATTATGAGGGGCATGGACAGAGTGGATAAGGAGCAGCTGTTCCCTTTAGTTAAAGGGTCAGTCATGAGGGGACTTTGGTTCAAGGTGAGGAGCAGGAGGTTTAGGGGAAATGTACGGAAAAACCTTTTTACCCAGAGTGGTGATGATCTGGAATGCACTGCCTGGGAGGGTGGTGGAAGTGGGTTGCCTCACATTCTTTAAAAAATAATTGGATGAGCACTTGGCACGTCATAACATTTAGGGCTATGGGCCAAGTGCTGGTAAATAGGGTTAGGTAGTTAGTTCAGGCGTTTCTCATGTGTCGGAGGTCCAAAAGCTAGATAAAGGCTCGATGGTCCAAAAGGCCTCTTTTGCACTGTATGATTCTGTGTGTCTGAATCTATATAGACATGGAACACAGATTCCTCAAAGCTGTAAAAGGTAGCTTGATATACCTCTCTCTACCCTTTTGAATAGACCAAATGAACAGTAAAGCAAACAAATTAAAGCGAGTGTCACCCATGGTAGGGCATAAAGGAAACTTAATTACCTAAACCAAAATTTCATTCCCAGGGTGATGATGTACCCCAGCTCCCGTGCCTATTGGTCACGGAAGACTTGAAGTGTGCTGGTGGATACAGTGTGCTCCCTCTCCTAGGCCACCCGGCCATGAATGTAGCTGTGGTAGAGGGGCAGACAAGTGGCTCAAACACCCCCCTCAACCGCCTGCTGCCTGGACTGGTTAATGGCCAACCTGGTCAGGCTCAGGAGCAGGCCCACAAGAAGGTCCTCCTCCCTCCTCACCCTCTTCAGCACTTTTTAATAGAACAAAAAGATCAATAAACAAAAATGAGAGGGGGTTACAGCCCCTGGTGGTGCACTGCAACTAAAACCCATCAAAAGGAAACCTAACTAATTAAATTAAAATGTCATAACCGGGGATGATGATCATGCAAGTGTCAAGTATATGTGCACAAGTAGTCATCCAATTAGTACCCCCATGAATAGACACATCCTTAATGCAAAATAGCAAAGGACATTCAAATTCCTCTGAACATCACTATTTAAGAGTTTCTCCTGTCTCAAAATAAAATCTGTTTCCTATTCTACCAATGCAGAGTGAATATTCTCACATTTCCCAAATCATACTTCATTTGTCATTTTCTTGTCAACTCACTTGACCTACTGCAGACTTTGCATAACCCTTTGCAAAGTCTTTGATGCCCCATCACATCTTACTTCTCCATCTGTCTTTGTATCATCGGTTAACTCATTTAAATCTTTAATATTGATTATAAATAGCTGAAGGCCAAGCACTGATCCTTGCAGCACCTGACTAGTAATAACCTGCCAATCTTAAATTCTTTCTCTTCCTATTCTGTTTTTATGTCCTTTAATCAATCTTTCATTTATGCTAATATATTATCTTTAACCCCGGGAGGGGACAGTTCGCTCAATTTGCTAGATGGTTAGCATGTGAATCAGAATAATACCTAATGCAGATTCAGTTCTCATTCCCACTGATGTGGAGTGGGGACTAGCCTCCTCCCATTGCACCTGAGAGTGGAAGGCAATGCTGATGCGCGTTATCATACACGAGGCTTGATGCTCAGGAAATAAAGGCTTTTATTTGCTGTAACAAGGCAGCTACCAATTATATACACGATCCCAGACTGAGGGGTCCCAGCCAGAGCAGGGACCTTTATACCTCTCCCAGGAGGCGGAGCCCGACTGGGATGTACCACAATACTACAATACAAAGGTGTAACACCCCACCCTAACCCCAACAGCAACAAGTAGAACAACCCATCCCTAACCCAACAGCAACACATATACATACTTGTAGTACTGGCCAGACCCTGGCTCAGTACTATCCAGTGGGAACCAACGATGGTTCACCACATTCACCCCTCCTTTGAAAACAAAGGACGGCGGGGTATAAAAACAGAATAATTTGTCATCAGTCTATAAGTTCAGACGGTCAGGGGGACCGCACCGTCGTTGTGACCTCCTCAATACCGGCGATGACACCGGAGTAGGCACTTGCGGTGGCGTTCTCCCCAAGGCAATGTCCAGCTGTTCCTCCACAGACTCACGGGCCGGTTGACCCTGAGGGGACGGTAATCCATGGAGTTCCAACACGCCCTGAAGTGGCGACCATCCTCTGGACTCAGGCAAGCTGTACACGGGAGTAAAAGGGTTAAGTAATGGTCCCGATGCTGCCCGCGCCGTGTCCAGGGGGGAAACAAGAGTTATGGGGTTTGTAACAGGGGGTATGGGAGCGACAGGGGTTGCTACGTCCCCTGCTGGTGCCAGGTCTCGGATCGAGACCGTGTCCTCTCGCCCGTCAGGGTATGCCACATAGGCATACTGAGGGTTGGCGTGGAGGAGATGGACCTGTTCGACCAACGGGTCGGACTTGCGGGCCCTTACATGTTGCCGCAGGAGGACAGGTCCTGAGTACGTCAACCAAGACGGTACTGAGGTCCCCGAGGAAGACTTCCGAGGGAATGAAAACATCCTCTCATGGGGAGTAGCGTTGGTTGCCGTACATAGGAGTGAGCGAATAGAATGGAGCGCATCAGGGAGCACCTCTTGCCAACGGGAGACTGGAAGGCTTTTTGACTTCAACGCCAGTAAGACAGACTTCCAGACTGTAGCATTCTCACGTTCCACCTGTCCGTTACCCCTAGGGTTGTCGCTCGTGGTTCTACTAGAGGCAATCCCGTATGAGAGCAGGTATTGCCTCAAGTCATCGCTCATGAACGACGAGCCCCTGTCGTTGTGAATGTAGCCGGGGTACCCGAACAGGGTAAAAAGATCACGCGGAATGCCTTGATAACCGTGGCAGCGGATGTATCAGAGCAGGGAACAACAAAAGGGAATCTAGAGTACTCGTCAATGATGTTGAGGAAGTACAAATTCCGATCTGTTGAGGGAAGGGGGCCCTTAAAATCGACACTCAGTCTCTCGAAGGGACGAGTGGCCTTGACTAAATGTGCCCGGTCAGGTTGGTAAAAGTGCGGTTTGCATTCCGCGCATACCCGACAGCTTCTTGTTATGGACCTGACGTCCTCCACCGAGTAGGGCAGCTTGCGGGCTTTTATAAAGTGGTAGAGCCGAGTGACCCCAGGATGGCATAGGTCATTATGGAGAGCCTGCAAACGGTCCTCCTGTATACTGGCGCATGTTCCACACGAGAGGGCATCCGAGGGCTCATTGAGTTTCCCTGGACGATACATGATGTCATAGTTATAGGTGGAGAGTTCAATTCTCCACCGCAAGATCTTGTCATTCTTGATCTTGCCCCTCTGCGTGTTATTGAACATGAACGCCACGGACCGCTGGTCTGTGATCAGGGTGAACCGTTTTCCCGCCAAGTAATGGCGCCAGTGCCTGACGGCCTCCACAATGGCCTGTGCCTCCTTTTCCACCGCTGAATGCCGAATTTCGGGGCCTTGGAGGGTGCGGGAAAAAAATGCGATGGGCCTGCCCGTCTGGTTAAGTGTGGCGGCCAGGGCAAAATCAGATGCATCGCTCTCCACCTGAAAGACTCATCAACCGCGTGCATCGTAGCTTTTGCGATATCGGCTTTTAATTTATCAAAGGCCAATCGGGCCTCTGGCGTTAGGGGAAAAGTAGTGGACTTAATGAGCGGACGGGCTTTGTCCACGTAATTGGGAACCCACTGCGCATAATAAGAGAAGAAGCCTAAGCATCTTCTCAGTGCTTTTGCACTAGTGGGCAGGGGAAGTTCAGAAAGGGGGCACATACGGTCTGGATCAGGGCCAATGACCCCGTTTTCCACCACGTATCCTAGGATGGCTAAACAGCGCGTACGAAACACACACTTCTCCCTGTTGTAGGTCAGGTTCAGGCGAGATGCAGTGCGTAGGAAATTCAGGAGATTTGTGTCGTGGTCCTGCTGGTCATGGCCGCAGATGGTGACATTATCCAGGTACGGGAAGGTAGCCCGCAGCCCGTTCTGGTCCACCATTCGGTCCATAGCACGCTGGAAGACCGAGACCCCATTGGTGACACCAAAGGGAACCCTGAGAAAGTGATACAAGCGACCATCCGCCTCAAAAGCCATGTATTGTCGGTCCTCTGGGCGAATGGGGAGTTGGTGGTAGGCAGACTTGAGATCTATGGTGGAGAACACCCGGTACTGCGCAATCTGATTGACCATGTCAGATATGTGCGGGAGGGGATACGCATCCAGCTGCATGTATCGATTAATGGTCTGACTATAGTCAATGACCATCCGGGGTTTGTTCCCGCTCTTGACCACCACGACCTGCGCCCTCCACGGACTAGCGCTGGGTTGTATGATCCTTTCTTTGAGGAGCCGCTGAACCTTAGATCGAATGAAGATCCGATCCTCAGCGCTGTAACGCCTACTCTTAGTCGCAATGGGCTTGCAGCCTGGCACAAGATTCTGGAACAGGGAGGGTGTGGTGATCTTCAGCGTCGGGAGGCTACAGGCGGGGCGCGTTGGGCAATTTGGAGGCTGCTGTTCTCCCACTGAAAGCAAAGGGAGTGGCCCACCGTACTGTAGGGTTACACTCCTCAAGTGGACCATGAAGTTTAGTCCGAGAAGTATTGGCGCGCAAAGGTACGGCAACACTAGGAGCTTGAAATGCTCGTAAACTGTGCCTTGCACCGTTAAAGTTACCACGCAACTCCCTAGCACGGTGACAGACCGGGACCTTGATGCCATAGAAATTGTCTGTTTGACAGGTTGAATCCGGAGTCCACACCGCTTCACAGCGTCTGGGTGGATAAAGCTCTCAGTGCTCTCGCTGTCAAACAGACAATAAATCAAGTGGTCATTAACCTGAATGTCCATCATAGATTTGTCAAGTCTATGAGGCTTGGCCTGGTCCAGGATGATCGACGCCACCGTTGGTTCATGAGCGCCACTGCAGGCAGCTGAAATTGACGAGGATGACCCCTGCTGGTCGTTCGCGGTCGGTGCCGACTAACATGGCTGCTCCCATAGGTCGCACGTGGGTGATGGCGCCAAACTCAGCGACCCCTGGTGGTCACACACCTCCGACTCCGTCGACCGTAATGGCGTCGTCCTGGCCTCGCACGTGGACGAAACCCTCGACGAATTCGACGACGAAGAACTGGGCTCTGAGGAATCGCAGGCCGCACTGCTGTTCCTAGATTTAGATCGGCACACTTTCGAATAGTGCCCCTTCTTACCGCAGGCGGAGCACAACACAGCTTTAGTGGGACACCGTTGCCGAGTATGCTTTGCTCCCCCACAGAAGTAACACCGCGGGCCGCCCGGAGCTGCTGCCGTCGTCTGGCCCGAGTGTGAGCACGCCATCACGCAGCATTTCGAACCCGAGGGACGAGGAGGGATTGGCGACTGCTCCTGCCACGTTGTCTCCACGTGGTCTTCAGGATACAATACTAGGCTTTTGGAGGCCGTCTCCAGCATCTCCGCTAGTTCTATTGCCTGGGTAAGGTCAAGGTTACCTTTCTCCAGTAGTTTGAGTCGAATGTATGACGATCCGACTCCCGCCACGAACGCATCTCGGGCGAGGTCGTTCATACTCTGCTCAGCCGACACAGCTTTGCAGTTACAGCCCCTGGCTAGCTGTAGGAGCTCATTCGCGTATTCCTCCATCGTTTCGCCAGACTGCCGTCGTCGAGTGGCTAAGAGGTAACGAGCGTGTATTTCGTTGGGCGGTTTAATATAACGCTTCTTCAGAAGCTCGAGGGCCTTTGTGTAATCGGTGGCCGCACGGATCGCGAGGTAGACAGTGTCGCTTACCCTCGCATGGAGGACCCGGAGTCTGTCATCATCTGTGGTGACCGCTGCGGAGGATGCCAGGTAGTCCTCGAAACACTTCAACCAGTGGTCGAAGGTGTTAGAGGCGCCCACCGCACGTGGATCTAGTGTAAGGCGTTCCGGCTTCAGTATCTGCTCCATACTCTCTTTTTTTTCTTCTTCGACGAGAGTTTATTTACAGCAAATAAAATTGATGCGCGTTATCATACACGAGGCTTGATGCTCAGGAAATAAAGGCTTTTATTTGCTGTAACAAGGCAGCTACCAATTATATACACGATCCCAGACTGAGGGGTCCCAGCCAGAGCAGGGACCTTTATACCTCTCCCAGGAGGCGGAGCCCGACTGGGATGTACCACAATACTACAATACAAAGGTGTAACACCCCACCCTAACCCCAACAGCAACAAGTAGAACAACCCATCCCTAACCCAACAGCAACATATACACATACTTGTAGTACTGGCCAGACCCTGGCTCAGTACTATCCAGTGGGAACCAACGATGGTTCACCACAAATGCCAAAACCACTACTGCCAAAAACTGCGAAGAAAATAGCACAGGAGAAAGCAGCTGACATCGAGTCTGGGATTGGCCTTCAGGTGGAGCCCACATGAGTGAATGAATTCCACATGCTTTTATCTTGTGCAACAACCTTTCTTGTGGCAACACATCAAATGCAGTTTCTCCATTATCTACATTCCTAGTTATTGGTCTCAAAAAATTCTAACACAATTTCGATTTCATAAAATAATATGCCGAACCATTTTCTGATTTTCTAACTCCTTTTACCACTTTATTGATAGATTCCAGCACTTCAGAGCTACAGATCTACTGAGAAACAGGTTGTAGCTGTAGATCACCTCAGCGTTTGGTGTTTTGCACTGCAAACTTCAGAGTTCATTTCACTGCATTGTCCTTTGGTGATCCAAAATGATAACTCAAAATGAATATTAGCACTGTCATCAATTGTTAGATAGGTTGCTGAGTTGATTGCTAATGCGTACATATCTTCTCTTTGCGGAACATTTCTTCATCAATCATTAACTAAACATAAATTTGACCTGTCCAATCTGGTTTTGAATAAACAATAACTTTTTTATATCTTACCTCTGCTCCAATGGACAGCAGACAATTGCAAATAGCCATTAAAGTGAAGCTTTTCAATTAGGCTGTTTAAGTAACTGACTTAGAACAGTGAACTAAATGGATAATATCGTCATTGGGATAATGGACAAAAGAGTTTTGTATGAATGCATTAAGCATTTGCACACCAGGTTTACATAGTATGATTACAAGGACATAGAAGATCGTTGTGTGTATTGACAAACTGATCTAATGTAAGGGATACTTTGAGCTGTGTACTGTATTGTACAAATATACACGCAAAGATCTTATCAGCTCAGTGCGCCACACAATGATTCATGAAACTGATCTCTGCCCTGGGTGTAGCTGCAGCACAGTTTCACTGCAATAATTTGTGATAAAGTTCATTCAATACTTTTGAAATGTAATTAAGAATGTTAAGTATAATAAACAGAAACCATTTGGAAATATATTTTCAACCAATAGCATTAAGTTGATTTTATTATGACTGCTGAGCTTTATTTTCTCCTTTAGCAATAATTAAATAGATCATTTCAGATTTGAGCTAGGGAGGCAGCCTGTTTGCACCAAATATATTATTAACCACCATGCAGAGGTGAATGGGAGGGGTTCAGTATATGGTTTCTGGAGCAGAACATGAACATTAAGGCATTTGGCAACTGAACATCTAGAAAGATGTCTTGCCCTTAGAAGGGTGTCATGTAAGTTGACTAGAATGATACCAAGGCTTTCATGGCATTCAGCAAGAGGAATAAATGTAATCTTGCCAGCATTGTGCATAGATGTTGAAAGTGGGCAATTCAGCCATGGCAATGCCATTGAATGCCAAGAGAAGATGGTTAGATTCTCTTTTGTTGGAGATAGTCATCGTCTGGCACTTGTGTGGCATGAATGTTACTTGCCACCTGTCAGCTCAATCCTGAATGTTGAACAGGGATTCTTCAGATGGACACAGGCTGCTTCAGGACCTGAGAAGCCATTGAACAGTCAATAGTAGTAAACATTGTGCAATCATCAGCGAACATCCCCAGTTCTGATCTGATGATTGTGCGAAGGTCATGAAGGAGCTGAAGATAGTTGGGCCTAGGACACGATCCTGAGGAACTTCTGCAGTGATGTGCTAGGACTGAGATGATTGACTTTCAACAAACACAGCCATCTTTCTTTGTACCAGGTATGGCTCTAACCATTCGAGAGCTTTCCATTTGATTCCCATTGACTGCAGTTTTGGTAGGGCTCCTTGATGCCAAACGTAGTCAAATGCTGCCTTGATGTCAAGGGCAGTCATTCATACCTCACCTGCTGAGTTCAGCTCTTTTGCCCATGTTGGCACAAAGCATGCAGTGAGATCAGGAGCTGGTGACCCAGGCAGAATGCAAACTGAGCATGAATGATTATTGTTGAGCAAGTGCCACTTGATAACATTGTTGATAACACCTTCCATCACTTTTGCTGATGACTGAGAGTAGAATGAGGATGTGGTTTATTTGGACTTTCAGAAGGTTTTTTGACAAAGTCCCACGTAAGAGATTAGTGTGTGAAATTAAAATGGATGAGTGTAACTCCAAAAACACTCATGAAGCTCGACTCCAGCCTGGATAACGCAGCCTGCTTGATCACCCCATTCACCAGCTTAAACATTCATTTCCTTTACCACTGATGCATATCGATACAGTAAATGCCATTTATAAGATGCACAGCAGCAACTCACCAAAGATACTTCGACAGCATTTTCATCTATACTGCCGAGAACAAGCTTCAGCAACCTTTTTTAATGGGAGAGCCTTTTAAAAGAAATTGGCTAAAATAAAATTATTGGGCTCAAGGCAAACATTTCTAAACCAAAAACTTGTTAAAATACCATGTGCATCTGATGGAGTGCATATTTTTGAATATATAGTGAATAAATTTATGATCAATAAAACAAAAAACAAAATTAAAATAGACCTAACTATTGTTTTTTTTTTACTTTTTGTTATTATAATCTTGTTAGTAAAGTCACCTTTAAAATAACCTTTAACTTATGGTGCAGGGAATTAAGACAATTTTTTTGGCTATTGATTCTTGTGGTAATAAATAGCTTCTAATGGTATATTCAGAATAATTTATCATTTCAAGTATTTTTGAACCAGTAATGGTTGCAACTATGGAACATGTTCCTTGAACCAAAGGTATTCTCTATAACCATGGTACAGTAATTCCATTCGAATTGATTCATTCAGTGCAGAATAATGTTTTTCATATCTGAAACTGTAACGTGCAGTATAATGATTGGCCTTTTATCCCCACATTAAACACGACTCCTATTTTTCTTTGCTTAATTGTTTAAGGATTTTTTTCATGTTAATGTGATCCAAACAAAATAGGTTGGGAGCTTAAATGAAGTGTCAAAGAGCCACATGTGGTTCCAGAGCCATAGGTTGCAGATCCCTGACCTAGAAGGATAAGGGCTACAAGAGCTTGCAAGTTCCTTTTCAAGTCACATGCCATCCTGAGTTGGAACTATATCACTGTTCTTTCACAGTCACTGGGTCTCCCCTCCCCCCCACACCCCGCCAAACATCATGGACTGCAGCAGTTCAAGAAAGCAACTCAGCAGCACATTCCCAAGGGTGATTAAGGATGGTCAATAAATGATGCCCTTTCCAGTGACTCTCACATCTCGACAGATAAAATAGAATATTGCAAATGATCTGAAGAACTTGCTGTCATTGAAATCTTAAATTTCTTTATTATGGGTGCATTTCCTATTAGACTACACCCAGTTGAATAGAGGAACAGGTACCATGTGTTAGAAACATTCCTTGCGCCATATGGATGATGTATTTTTCACAGATTAAATCTCATCAGTAAAGTTTGAAATAGTTATTTTGAAGTCACATTTCATAGATGTTTGAGTTAAAGCCAGTACATAAAGGCTGCATGCAATTAATAAGTATTGATTGATATTCCCTAACGTATACGTTATAAATAAAATCACACTCAGGTTAATTTGCTTAAAGTGAATTACATTCAACTCTTAGTTGATGAGTAAGTTTGACAGGACAGTCACAGAATAGTGAGTGTAGTCAGAATCATTGAGTGTCACATGTACTCCCAATTGTTTGTTAGAAATCTTGCTCACAGCAATCTGACTTGAATAAATTTCAGAGGCTGGAAGCAACCAATAATGGATTTCATATGAAGGTGAAAAGTTTACCCATAAAAATTGGAAATCTGATAGAAATAGATAACATATTGGAAATTTGAAATATAAGCTGTTAAATATTCAAAATGCGCAGCAAGTTGATTAGCATATGAAAGGAAAAGATAAATTAAATTAGATTCTGAAGAAAATTTATACCCAAACAGTTTTTTCTCTAAAGCTGATCAACCTGCAGGCTAGTAGTTGGTAATGAGACCATCAGTTTAAGATCTTCATCACACACATAAATAAAGTAGATTTTAGGAGAATTTATTTTTATTCTGGTTATTAGGTCATGGAATGCCATATTAAAAATAATAGTGGATACAGAATCCATAATGACATTTAAAAAGGGAGCAGCTAAATATTTCAAAAATATAAATATTAAAGGTTATGGGAAAGGGCAGGGGAATGAAATAATGATGTGCTGAATGGTGCCATAAAATTCAATGATCTCTATCCTTCTCTACTCTTACTTCTAAATTTATGTAAGTGGATTAGTATGAAAGGAAACTTGTAAGGAGTAAAAACTCTAATGTATAATAATTAGATATACTTTTTAGAAATAATCGCAGTTAGATCTGTGCAAAGATTGGAAAAACACCGTGGTGGTCATAAATATTTTCAAAGTTCTTCAGTCCTTCAAATAACCACCAAATTAGCCTAAGAGCATTCCATTCTCTGAAAGGTATTAGAAACACATCTTAGCTGTAATGTAAATACAGAGGATTGAACCTTCTGCTCAGGAAAGTGGTAAAGAATTAACTGGGAGACCAATTGTACAGCTAGAATGAGAGCAGTTCATGGTGACGGATGTGCTGTGTCCAGGATAAGTAGGCCCCACATGCGAACTGACCAACGGTCTGACACCTTGCGAGACAATCACCAAAACGTAACTTCTTTTTCAAATACCTACCTCCATGTAGATCTTCTCTGAAATCCCAAAGGCCATGACAATCTTTGAAACATTGACCCAAATGTATAAAATTGCACAATACAATTTTCTCATTGATATCCCTCACTATTGTAAAACCATTTCACTTGAAGGGTAGATACCAAATTAATGACAGGAATGGAAAACCTGGTACAGACGTACAATTGTTTATAAGTTGCAATTCTGTTTCCATTTTGTGACCACAGATAATCCTTGCTGAGCTGATACATAGAGCAGTGCAAGGCCGATGAACGGGTTTTTCTGACTGTTCTTGCCAGCTGGGTCTTGCGGTCCTGCTAAGAGTGAACTGCCGGGAAACTCCATTGACAACAGCAGGAGCAGAAGATCCCGCCAATGGCCAAAGGCAGGCAACCTCTGCCACTGAAAGACATGCCATGGAGAGCATGGAAAATCCTACCCGATGCGCAGAATTCTCCCATCTGGGAATAAGCCCCATGGCAGGCTCAAGAACAGGGAGTGTTTCCTGTTGCAGAGGCCAAAGGAGAACCACAACATATCTCCTGTCCCCTCATGATTAATAATCCAGGGGTTTTGCACTCTCCTCGGTGGTTGGATGGGTTTGATAGCACGTGTCATATTCAGGTGCCATATTGAAAAGTTGCCCGATATCACGGACCCATGGTTGAAGAAAAAAAATGGACCTTTTCAAAAAGAAGATGAATTTTTAGGAATACCCTGAGGCTGGAAGATGGAACTCTTCAAAGACACTGAATCTGTAAGATTCACCTTGTAGATGCACCCCTTACCCACTGCTTGGTGTTCCAGGGTCTAGAGTTTCTGGCAGTATCTATCCCAATATCTGGAGGTAGCACCAGACATTCTTCAGGTAAGACCCAACATTTGCATGCCATGTTAGTCCAAATGTGTCTGGGTTAGTCATGTTTTTCTGTTGGCATCATGGAGAATTTGGCAAAGAGGGAAATACCCGGTCGGGCCTCCATGTGCTTCGGCTGACAAGTGGCAAAGGATACCCATGCCACAAAAGTGCCAGGCAAGGGCCATTTCCAACAAGAGAGAATCTAACCATCTCCTGTTGACATTCAATGGCATTGCCACTGTAGAATCCCCCACTAGCAACATCCTTGGGGTTACCATTGATCAGAAACTGAACTGGAATAGCCATATGAATACTGTGGCTACAAGAGCATGTCAGTGGTCAGTAACTCACCTCCCAACTCTCCATAGTATGTTTACAATCTACAAGACACAAGCCAGGAGTTTAATGCCATGCCAGGATGAGTGTTGTTGCATCAACATTCAATATGCTTGACACCATCCAGAACAAAGCAGCCCACTTGATTGCTATCCTTTCCCCAAATATTCACTTCCTCCATCACTGATACATGGTAGCAGCAGTGTGTACCATTTACAAGATGCACTGCAGGAACTCACCAAGGCTCCTTCGGCAGCACCTTCCAAACCTGCAGCCACTACCATCTAGAAGGACAACAGCAGCAGATACCAGGGACACCACCACCTGGAAATTCCTCTCCAAATCACTCATCATCCTGGTTTGCCATTCCATCACTGTTGCTGGGTCAAATTCCTGGAACTCCCTTCCTAACAGCACTGTGGATGTATCTACACCCCAGGGACTGCAGCGGCTCATAAAAGTAGCTCACCACCACTAAAGAGCAATTACGGGTGGACAATGCAGGCTGGCCTATTCATAGGAACATAGAAACTAGAAACAGGAGTAGGTCATTCGGCCCTTTGAGCGTCCTCCGCCATTCATTTTGATCATGGCTGATCATCAAATTCAATATCCTGATCCCCCCTTCCCCTATGTCCTTTGATCCTTTTAGCCCCAAGAGTTATATTTAATTTCTTCTTGAAATCAGAAAATGTTTTGGCCTCAACTACATTCTGTGGTGCTGAATTCCACACACTCACCATCCTTGGGTGAAGACATTTCTCCTCACTTCAGTTCTAATAGGTTTACCCCTTATCCTCAACCTATGACACTTAGTTCTGGACTCCCCCACCATTGGGAACATTCTTTCTGAATCTACCTTGTCTAACCCTGTTAGAATGTTATAAGTTTCTATGAGATCCCCTCTCACTCTTTTAAACTCCAGTAAATATAATCCTAACCGACTTACTCTCTCCTCATATAACAGACCTGCCATCCCAGTACCCAGCCTAGTAAACCTTCGCTGCACTCCCTCTATAGCAAGGACATCCTTTCTCAGATAAGGACACCAAAACTGCACACAAAACTCTAGGTGTGGCCTCACCAACGCCCTATACAATTGCAGTGAAACATCCCTATCCCCATACTCAAATCCTCTCGCTATGAAAGATTAACATACAACAACAAAGGCCTTCTTTACTCCCTGCTGTACCTGAGCGCTTACTTTCACCAACTGATACATGAGAACACCAAAGTCTCACTATCTACCTCTCTCAATTTACACCCATTCAAGTAATAAGCTATCTTCCTATTATTGCTACCAAAGTGAATAACCTCACATTTATCCACATTATATTGCATCTGCCATGCACACGCGCACATACTCAGCCTGTCCAAATCATGCTGAAGCATCTTTGCATCCTCCTTATAGCTCACTCTCCTTTTGTATCCTCTGCGATTTAGAGAGAATACATTCAGTTCCCTCTTCCAAATCATTAATGTAGACTCATGTTGGCCTACAACATGCAAAGCCCAAATCCCTTGTATAAAAGAAAACCCCATTAGCGGGATACAAATTGTTTCATGCCAGTTTACAGTGGGATTCCTGATCTGCCACGGCAAGCAGCACTGGAAGATCCTGCTGTAATTTCAAGCCATGTTAAGCAGATATTTCGACCTTCTGCCGAATCCCCAACCTCCCACCCCATCTTTGATCCCATTGGCAGGGGTATAGGAGAATTCCATGCTACAGAGCTGGTGTAATGAGTTGCGTGCCTAGAAGCATAGAATCCATAGAATCCCTATAGTGCAGAAGGAGGCCATTCAGCCTACCGAGTCCGTATCGACTCTCTGAAAGAGCATCTTACTCAGGCCCACCTTCCTGCCCTATCTCTGTAAACTTGCACATTTACCCCACTAATCCCCTTAACCTACACATTTTTGGACACTAAGGGGCAATTTAGCATGGCTAATCCACCAAACCAGCACATCTTTGGACTGTGGGAAGAAACTAGAGCATCCAAAGGAAACCCATGCAGACACAGGGAGAATGTGCAAACTCTACCAATGCTGGAATCGAACCTGGGTCCCTGGCGCAGTGAGGCAGCAGTGCTAACCATTGTGACACCGTGACTATATCCCCATCATCAGAACAAGGAAATTAAAGATATGTAGCTGTCAAAATCCATTTCAGAATTTGACATGTTGATCAGAATTCTTTCTGCATTCCAACAATCTCAGTTTAGGAAGCGATGCTTCACACTGCATTTAACCATGGAGGCAAAGAACAGATTAGAGCACTGGAATAGAGTTCCACACTTAGAAATGCAGTGGAACAATTCCCCATTGGTATTCTGGAATGACTTTTTGAGCTGTTACAAATGCTGGAGTGCAGCGATAACAATATAACTGCTCTTGTGGTAATGTTTGTTAGCAATGCTTTTTCTGAGAGATGTGACAGCCTCATCACAGGATCTGAAGCATGAGTACTGTTCCGTAGCTGGGTATCACTGTCATTGTTCCCAATAAGTGCAGCTCAGGATTCCTGCACTACTGACTAGTCTATGACTCTACAAATCTGCAAGTTACTTACACCACCAAACATGAAGCAAATAAAGTCCACATTGTAATATCTTTAGAAGCACAACTGAACATGTTAAACAATAACATTCTTCTTACCCCCATTCGATCTATTCTTAATTTTATTTTTGTGTTCATCAAAATGAAGGATATTAGTTTCAGGGACTGGAACTCTTCACAGATTTCTGTAGACGTGGGGGATTGTGTAGATTAAACAAAATTCGCAAATATATTGAACTGAGAAGCAAGGTGATAGACTTCAAAAGGACATAGGCCAGTGGTGTGGGTGGACATGTGGCAGATGAAAGCTAAAGTACAAAGTGATCCATTTTGGTAGGAAGAATGTGAAGACGCAATACAATCTGAAGGGTACGATTATAAAATTAGGGGTGTATGTATGCAAATCATTGAAGGTGGCAGGGCTGATGGAGAAAGTGATTTAAAATGTATGTATGATGCTGGGCTTTATAAATAGAGCTACATGGTAGAATGTAATGAAGGTCGCTGCAGGAGACCTTTGTGGGAGGAGGTCTATAGAATCACATGGGAGGAGGTTACATGTTGGAAGCCTGATGCTAGGTGCTGACTGAAAGATGAATTATAAAGTTTAAAGTAAAGTTTATTTATTAGTCACAAGTAGGGTTACATGAAATTACTGTGAAAATCCCGTAGTCACCACACTCTGGCGCCTGTTTGGTTACACTGAGGAAGAATTTAGTATGGCCAATGCACCTAACCAGCACACCTTTCAGTCTGTGGGAGGAAACCGGAGCACCTGGAAGAAACCCATGCAGACACGGGGAGAACGTGCAAACTCCATACAGACAGTGATCCAAGCCGGGAATCGAACCCATGTCCCTGGCGCTGTGAGGCAGCAGTGCTAACCACTGTGCCACTGTGCCACCGGAATTATACGGGCATTGTGGAGATAGCGAGGTGGCAATGTCGTGAGGGAGTGGTGGGAAGGTAACTGGGTTTGTTAAACATGTCATTTAGCCTAGTTAACATACTGCTGATGGGAATTAGATGTCGTTCCTTCAATTTAACAGGTGGTGAGGAACATGGGTATTCGGATTCCTAACCATTCATGGGTGGCAGAGTCTCAGACTCTGAGGGAGAAGTCAGCCATTCTGGAGCAACCTTCCAATGGAGTGCAAACTTTCATCGAAAGGCCAGCAAGCATGTGAAGGAAGCAAGCAGCTCTGTGAAGCTGAGGGTAGGGACATGACAGTGAGGGGACGCCTTGGAGAGTTAATGAGGAACAGCTGGATGTTCCATCCAAGGGCAGCAGCCTACCTGTGAAAGGGGTGTTATCCAAAGATGGGAACCATCCAGCCAGACCTCCTGCATCCAGTGGAGGAAGGACACAGAGGAAGGGCTCACCAGAGCCACTATTGCTGGTGCAGCAGGAGAGATGCAGGTCCTGATTGGACAGGCCACACCAGAATGTCATAAGGAATGGCAGCAGGAAAGAGACCAAAGACAGGTCAAGCCATGTCCTGGAGTGTTTGTAAGTTGAATGAATTACTGCAGATGTTGGAGCACCAGTGCCTGAGAAAACTGCACCTCTGAGCGGAGGCCATCACCGACCTCTGTGTGATGCTGCAGGACAACCTGTAACCGGGTAGACAACCAGTGCCAATGACCTTCTTCATCCTTTCTCTTGCATTATGGGCACTTTTCTCTTACAGGCAGAAGGGAAAGTGAGTTACCAGACAATGATCAACAGGTCTCCTCCTTGGCTGCCAATCCTCAGGCCCATGATGGGTTCTCTTGGATGTCTCCCTCACAGGTCCACTCTCATAGCATGTGCTAAATGCTCGTACTGAGTGGCAGATGCCTGGCACCCACATGCTGCCACTCCTCAGGAGGCAGTTGCTGTTGGGACATACTATTTTTTCGCTCAGCTGGTTAATCACTCTCCATGTTGAGATCCATCACATGTTGCACACCTGATAGCCACAGTAAGCAAAATACTGCAGATGCTGAAAATCTGAAATAAAGGCAGAAGCTATTCATTGGGTCGGCAGCAACTACTCAGAGGAAAACAAAGTTACCATTTTGTGTCATGTTTTTTCAGAACGGAAAGAGGGCAGAAATGTTGAAAAGGGAGAGCAGAGTTCAGGTGGAGCAAAAAAGAAAGACCTAGGATGGGATAGAGGACAGGAGAGATTAATTAACAAAGATGTCATGGAAGAAAAGACAAAGGGAACAAAAGTCACAGGGGATTCAATTGTGAAGGGAATAGATGGACGTTTCTGTGGCCACAAAAGAGATTCCAGGATGGTATGTTGTCTTCCTGGTTCTAGGGTGAAGGATGTCTCTGAGTGGTTGCAGGACATTCTGAAGGGAAGGGTGACCAGTCAGTTGCTGTGGTATACATCGGTACAAATGACATAAGTTAAAAAAGTGTTGAGATTCTAAAAGCAGAATATAGGGAGCTAGGAAGTAAGTTGAAAAGTAGGACCTTAAAGATAGTTATCTCAGGATTAGAGAGCCATGATGGGCAAGAAGGGACAAGTGATCTTCTGTGCTAAACATAAATGATTCTATAAATTAGATGTAGGGATGCACTTTCCCCTTTTGCTTTGGCGTGCCTGAAGTGGAAGCAGAAAAATTGATCCCTAGATTTTAAGGCATGCTAATTCCTAAATGCAAGAAAAGATTTTTTTATAGACAATGAAATAATATTACTGAGGGCTATATTCAGGTAAGGGGGATGAGGTAGCATTATGTGATAGTTGTCAACTGTCAAGGAAAATTTGAGGTAAGGTAACATTTTTCAATGTGCTAGTTAGGAAAAAACAGCAATCTTTTCTCTAGTGTTGCTTTGAAGTGTGGTGTCTCCCTGTTACCTCTCATGCTGCTTTATGATGCCTGTCTCACAGCGCCACTTGCACAGTCACCATCTGAGATGTGGGATGAGACAGTCCTGACTAATATTTCACAGGAGCTAAGTTGTCTCCTCACACAGCCCTGTGTTTTCTTTTTGAATACCACTCCTCACGTTTCTTTTTAAAACTCCTGCACTCCCTTTTTTTTTAACAGTTGACACCCCATTCTTTTCTCAAGATCATTAGGGGTACAATTTTAAGGACCATGAGCAGTCGGCGCTTGCCATCCTGAGAGTTGATGTGTAACATGCTATCACCGATTCTTGCACTCCCACTGCCATTTAACACTCATTGGAGTATCGACTGGCAGTGGGCAGGACTCCCATTCGCCCTTGGAAGGAAGTCCCATGTTTGAAAGTTGTTTCCCAATCAGATTGGCTGACATTTCTCCAAGCTGTCCAGGCACAGTGCTGCAGTGGCCAGAAGTGACACTACAGCGCTGTGTTTGGAATAAAGTCCTGGGACCAACCTCAAGGTAAGTCCTGGGGACTGGAGGGTAGGGAATACCCTGCGGGGTCAAGTGGAGGGCGATTGCGGCGCCAAGGATTAGGCCAGGAAAGAGGAAGGGCTGGAGCTCCAAAGTCCTGGAGGGGTGGATGCCCCAACTCTGGGGCCTTCAGATTAAGGCACCCACCACCATGCCCATCCTGCCCAAGAAGGAGGAAAATATATTTCTTTGTTTCCTACCCTACCTGCACCCGCTGGGATAAAAATTAAGGCTGAGTAGGTGTGGTGAACCATAGATGGTTACCACTATGGGTACTGAACCATAGATAGTGAGCACTATGGGTATTTGTATATATGTTACTGTTGTCACTGTTGGGGTTAGGGTTGGGGTGTTCTACCTGTTGATATTGTTCTGTGGTACACTCCAGTTGGCTCCGCCTACCTGGAGGAGTATAAAGGTCACTGCAATGCCTGGTGACCCTTTAGTCTGGGATTGTATTGTTATATAGTATGCTCCATTCTTGTTACTAATAAAAGCCTTTATTTCCCGGGTACGATCCAGCCTCCCGAGTGACTTAATCGCGCATCAGTAGGAAAAGGCCTTTATGAAGTGAAAGGGTGGGATTCCAGCCCAAGGCCATTTCTGTCCAACCATGAAATTGTGCCTGGGTCGGGTTGGCCGGAATCCATTCAAATTTATGCTCCCCCCATCTTAAAACCTGTCTTGGGGAAGTGTAAAATTCTGCCCCAGGTGCTTATTGTATAATCATCTACCGAGAACCATTCCTTCCATTGCTGTATCTCATTGTTTCCGAGATGATTCATGAGCTTTCATCTCCACTACTCTGACCAGAAGTCTAGTTGATCGCTCACTGTGCGGATGTTCCTGATATCACTATGGCCAAATCTGACTGTATTTCCATTCAATATCTACATGCTTCAGATTCTGTGATACCTTTCACATTTGCACCGAAGTGTAACATCAATGTAAACCAGAGATTCTCAGACATCCTTGGCTTTCTTCCCATTTAATAAACATGTTAAAGGTATTGGTAAGCAATCAGGCTATACTTACCTACTACATCAAGTTCTGTCATAGGCCTGCAAGTACTCCTTTAGAAGGTAAATTAGGTAGTGTATTTTAGTAAATTAGTATTATTCCTGCCTGAACATGATCTGTCTTCACTAGTCTTGAGGTTCGTAGTGACATGGTGCAGCTTTTTCACAAGAAATCTTCAATTACTACTGTGCAATATAAGACATTTACTTATTCAGAACAAGTTTAAGTTTGAGTTTATTTAAGTTTATTTATTAGTGTCACAAGTAGGCTTACATTAACACTGCAATGAAGTTACTGTGAAAATCCCCTAGTCGCCATACTCCGGCACCACTGAGGGAGAATTTAGCATGGCCAATGCACCAAACCCGCACATTTTTGAAGTGTGGGAAGAAACCGGAGCACCCAAAGGAAACCCATGCAGACACTGGGAGAACATGCAGGCTTAGCACAGACAGTGACCCAATCCGGGAATCAAACCCAGGTCCCTGGTACTGTGAGGCAGCTGTGCTAACCACTGTGCCACCGTGCTGTCCCCATTTCAAAAAGAGAAACAAGTGCAGGGTTACGAGGATAGGGCGGAGGAAAGGGCCTTGGTAAGATATTCTGTCAGAGAGATGGAGCAGACTCCATGTGCCGAATGGTCTCCTTCTGCACTGCATGGATTCTATGATTCTATGCCCTCCTACATTCTGACTTAGAAATGATTGATCATGAGGAAGTGTTTATCAAGAAGAACTAGCCTTGTGTACATTTAAATTTAATGGTGTCTTGCAAAGTGTAAATGCCAGTTTGCATGTACCCTACAATACACCTTTTCAGGACCGGAATCATGAGAACTCCCAATGTAGAGAGTTCCTGCCCCTTGGCCCTTGGCCTACTGTCACCTTCTGCTTTGCTGGTGCCTATATGGAACAGATGGATCCTCTGAACCTAACAGGCCACCTCGCAAACCTCAACACTAATTGAGATCAGTCGAGGAAAAGCCAGGAATTTTCAATCCCCCTGGCTTGAAGTATGCAACTTCAGCAGGCCAGGTCAATGGGTTAGTCACGTGCCCAATTTCTAGGAACAAGGTGGCCACTAGGAATCAAACTCAGCCAACAAAAATAAATTTCAGCAATGGCAAGAGATTGAAATCACTAAAATATTGCAAAGAAGCTGATTCTCTGAATCGTTGCAGTGGCCTTTTCCCTGAAATGCGGTATTCTATGAACTGGCATCTGAGCCTGTGCACTCAATGTCCTGACCGAAAGTCACCCCAGACAGGACTTCCTGCCTATCAGTAGAGTAATTGGATTTTAATATCAATTTTGGGCTTGGACACTGTGCACAATTCACATGCAGCTAAACTAATCAATTATTAATCCAAACCAGAGTGGACCTTGAAGCTGTCGTTGGTTCATTCATCCCCGGCATGTCAAAAAGAAAACCTCAGCCTTTTATCTATTACACTGTCATGAGGCAGCTTTCCAAATTAAATATATTTGTTCAAAGGTCATGTTTCCATGGTGGTTATCAGTCGAATATGATTTCGATTGTTCAATAGTCCTTGTAATTTTATATCATTCAATTTGCATAACACTAATGTTTAAACTGGAAATAAAATGATAAGCACACAAGGTACATTCTTTCTGATTAACCATGTTATATTCTACCGATCATTCCGACATTCTCCTGTACTATCGTGAAGACCATGGGAAGGATTCTCCCATTACATCCGTGGTGGGACCTGTTGCGAGCAAGAATGGTGGAGTTTGGCATTCCAGCCAAAACTCCATTCACTTCCAGCGGCACTGAAAAATCCCAACCGCAAACATGGATGGAAGGTTTAGGCCCACATATCCACAGCCCCCCACACCAAATTCTCAGTTCCTCTGACTGGCCTCTTTTTCACCCATCTCCCTTCAACCCACCATTGACAGCCGTACCTTCAGTTACCTGAACTCTATGCTCCGGAATTACTTCCCTAAATCACTCCACTTCCCTTGCACTTTCAGAAGTTCCTTAAAAGTCATTTATTTGACTAAGCACCTTCCCAATATTCCTTACCTTTGCTCGGTGACTATTTTGTTCTCTCAAACCTCTGTGCCTTGGAGCTTCTTTACACATTAAAGACGTTATGTAAATTCAATTAGTTACTGTCATTATGGTCAGTCAATATGTTTTAGCTTGGATAATATTTACAGATGTGGGCCCTGATATACTTTGAGGTTTTCCATGGGCATTTATTCTTTTTCCCTGGGATTCTGTTGGTCTCCTGCCAGAGAACTTCACAATGTCTATGTGGGTGGTGAATTTGAAATAATAGAAGAAATTGATGTTGACTCTGATGTGCCTTTCATTTTGATTTCCCAAACTGCTTAGGGTCAAGCCTAACCGCATTGCCGTTAAATAACAATCTGTGAAGAACATGTAAAACATTACATTCATGAGTAACAAAATGTGAACATTTATCCTCCAACAGCATCAGTGCAAACCAGATTGATGTAGATAATAACAATCAACTGCTAAAAATTATGCCCCTTCTGGTTATGTTTGTACAAGTTAACCCTGAACTTAAAAACATCACTCCACCCAAGGTTATGGTTTTTAAGGAATTCACTGGAAATGCGAGCAGCTTTGTAATCAATTTTCTTTTTTAATTAACATAACTGCAAATAAATCCTCATGGGCATGTAGGAGGGTCCGAGTCATTCTACGAGCTTATCATTGTTACATTTAGTTAAAGTTATCGATCTCTCGCATTTCTAAGAAATGAGATTGCAGCATATTCATGTGAGCTTATGGAAAGGCTACTTCAATAAAGCTAAATAGCGTTCTGACATTTTGATAGATTTGAAGATAACCTTTTTAAAATATTATTTCGCTTTACTACTAAATTATTGCATTAACAATTCCATGTTGCTAAGTTCTTAGATCTTGACGAGCTCACTGTAATGAATAATGTTCTGGGTTCAGATTGAGCCACTCTTCATATTTGTCAGTAATAAAGACCTGCCCCTGTATAAGTTGGCGATTGACTGTAGTAAATTACATTCTTTTCTAGCCAGGTCTGCAAGGATAACACATTTCTTTGCCAAGGTACTTACTTTGTATTAAACTTCCATTAATAGATGAAGGATGTTTGGGGTTTAGTTGGTTTGTTGTGCTATAGCTTGTTCTCTTTGTCATTTACTGCTTCAGGAAGTATGGAAATTGTCTAACATTTGGCAAGAGCGTAATAGCGGCTGATCTGAAGCAACATGTATCTTTACATTAAATGAAGAACATATATGGAATTCTTTCAAAACGGAGTGAACCTGGAAAAACAAATCAAAGAATTAAAAATTACTCAACTCACGCAAAAATCTAAAAAGGGCAGGAAGCTAGGGAAAAGGGGTGGGGCAGCTTTGTGAACTAAGGATGAAATTAGTACAGTAGAGAGAAATTAGCTTAGTTCTGAAGATCATAAAGTAGAATCAGTTTGGATTGAGATTAGAAATGGTAAAAGAAAGAAGTCATTTGTAGGTGGAGTTTATAGACTCCCTCACAGTAGCTACACGGGAAGAAATAATAGAGGCTTGAAATAAAGGCTCTGCAATCATCATGGGTGATTTCAAGTAACATTCACGCCACACATGTGCAAGGCAATGCAAGGCATTTCCAACATCTAACCATCGCTGCTTGACATTCAATGTCATTATCATCACTGATTTCTCTATCAACATCCTTGGAGTTATCATTGAGCAGAAACTGAACTGGATGAGCCATATTGCTACTGTGGCAACAAGAGAGGTCATAGGCTAAGTATTCTGCAGTGAATATCTTACCTCCTGACTCCCCAAAGGCTGCCTACCATCTACAAGGCACAAATCAGGAATGTCTTCACTTGCCTGGGTGAGTACAGCTCCATCAATACTCAAGAAACTCAACTCTATCCAGACCAAAGCAATTGGTACCCCTTCCACAAACATCCAATTCCTCCACTACCAATGCACAGTGGAAGCAGTGTGTAACATCTACAAGATACACGACAGGAACTCACCAAGACTCCTCAGACAGCACCTTTGAAACCTGTGATTGCTACTATCTGGAAGAACAAGGGAAATAGATACATGGAAACAACGCCCCCTGCAATTTCCCCTCCAAACTGCACACCATCCTGACTTGGAAATATATCGCCGATTCTTCACTGTTGCAAGGTCAAAATCCTGGACACCACATAGATTGAAGCGGTTCAGGAAGATAAGGAGGTAATCACACGACAATCAGAAAATCATAATACAATCAAACAGACTCAACATGGTTTTTTGAAAGGCAAATCATGTTCAACTCAGTTGTTAGAGTTCTTTGGAGAAGTAAAAAGCAATGTGAATAAAGGGGAACCTGTCGAGGTTTTGCACTAGATTTCCAAAAGTTATTCAATAAGATATCACATCAAAGGCTGTGACACAAAATAAGAGCTCATGTAGGGGTAACATTAGCATGGATTTTTAAAAATGCTTCAGTGGGATTTAGGTGTCACTGGTGCCTATTCCAAATTGTCTTTGAACTTAGTTGCTTGCCAGGCCATTTCAATCACATTGCTGTGTGTCTGGAGTGACATACAGGCCAGACCAAGTAAGGACAGCATATTCCTTGCCCTAAAGGGCATCACTGAATCAGATGGGTTTTTACAACAATCAATGATAGTTGCATGGTCACCATTACTGAAACTAGCTTTCAATTCCAGATTTTTATCCACTGAATTGAAATTCCACCGGCTGCCTTGGTGGGATTTGAACATTAGCCTTGCCTCAAGATTACTAGCCCAGTGACATTACCACTACCCCACTGCCTCCAGATTGATAGAAGATTGGTTAACTAACAGGAAATGGAGAGTAGGGATAAATAGGTCATTTTTAGATTGCAGGCTGTAACAAGTAAAGTGCTGATGTGGAGATGCCGGCGTTGGACTGGGTAAATACAGTAAGAGTTTTAACAACACCAGGTTAAAGTCCAACAGGTTTATTTGGTAGCAAATGCCATTAGCTTTCGGAGCGCTGCTCCTTCGTCAGATGGAGTGGATATCTGCTCTCAAACAGGGAATACAGAGACACAAAATCAAGTTACAGAATACTGATTAGAATGTGAATCTTTACAGCTGATCAGGTCTTAAAGATACAGCCAATGTGAGTGGAGGGAGCATTAGGCACAGGTTAAAGAAATGTGTATTGTCTCCAGACAGGACAGCCAGTGAGATTCTGTAAGTCCAGGAGGCAAGCTGTGGGGGTTACCGATAGTGTGACATGAACACAAGATCCCGGTTTAGGCCGTCCTCATGTGTGCGGAACTTGGCTATCAGTTTCTGCTCAGCGACTCTGCGCTGTTGTGTTTCATGAAGTCCGCCTTGGAGAACGCTTACCTGAACATCAGAGGCTGAATGCCCGTGACCGCTGAAGTGCTCCCCCACAGGAAGAGAACAGTCTTGCCTGGTGATTGTCGAGCGGTGTTCATTCATCCGTTGTCGTAGCGTCTGCATGGTTTCCCCAATGTACCATGCCTCGGGACATCCTTTCCTGTAGCGTATCAGGTAGACAACGTTGGCCGAGTTGCAAGAGTTGGTACCGTGTACCTGGTGGATGGTGTTCTCACGTGAGATGATGGCATCCATGTCGATGATCCGGCACGTCTTGCAGAGGTTGCTGTGGCAGGGTTGTGTGGTGTCATGGTCACTGTTCTCCTGAAGGCTGGGTAGTTTGCTGCGGTAAAAGTTTTAACAACACCAGGTTAAAGTCCAACAGGTTTATTTGGTAGCAAATACCATTAGCTTTCGGAGCGCTGCTCCTTCGTCAGATGGAGTGGAAAGGTTGCTGCGGACAATGGTCTGCTTGAGGTTGTGCGGTTGTTTGAAGGCAAAAAAGTGGGGGTGTGGAGATGGCCTTGGCGAGATGTTCGTCTTCATCAATGACATGTTGAAGGCTCTGGAGGAGATGCCGTAGCTTCTCCGCTCCGGGGAAGTACTGAACGATGAAGGGTACTCTGTCCACCATGTCCTGTGTTTGTCTTCTGAGGAGGTCGATGCAGTTTTTCACTGTGGCACATTGGAACTGTCGATCGATGAGTCCAGCGCCATATCCTGTTCTTATGAGGGCATCTTTCAGCGTCTAGAGGTGTCTGTTGCGATCCCCCTCATCCAAGCAGATCCTGTGTATATGGAGGGCTTGTCCGTAGGGGATGGCTTCTTTAACATGTTTGGGGTGGAAGCTGGAGAAGTGGAGCATCGTGAGGTTATCCGTGGGCTTGCGGTACAGTGAGGTGCTGAGGTGACCGTCCTTAATGGAGATGCGTGTGTCCAAGAATGCAACCGATTCCGGAGAGTAGTCCATGGTGAGTCTGATGGTGGGATGGAACTTGTTGATGTCATCATATAGTTGTTTCAGTGATTGTTCAGCATGAGTCCAAAGGAAGAAAATGTCATCGATGCATCTAGTGTATATCATCGGTTGAAGATCCTGTGCGGTGAAGAAGTCTTGTTCGAACCTGTGCATGAAGATGTTGGCATATTGAGGTGCGAATTTGGTCTCCATGGCTGTTCCGTGTGTCTGGATAAAGAACTGGTTGTTGAAGGTGAAGACATTGTGGTCCAGGATGAAGCGGATGAGTTGTAAAATTGCATCTGGAAGTAAATCCCTACAAGTAAAGTGCCACAGGGATCAGTGCTAGGGCCTCAAATATTTACAATCTATATCAATGACTTAGATGAAGGGCCCAAATGTATGAAGACAGGTAGGAAAGTAAGTTGTCAAAAAGACATAAAGAACCTACAAAGGGATATAGATAGGTTAAATGAATGGTTAAAAAATTGGCAGAGGGAGTATAATGTAAGAAAATGTGAACTTCTCCACTTTGGCAGGAAGAAGATAAAAGCAACGTATTATTTAAATGGAGAGAAACTGCAGAATTGCACAAAGATTTGGATGTCCTGGTGCATGAATCACAAAAAGTTAGTATGCAGATGCAGCAAGTGATTACAAAAGCAAATGCAAAGTTGGTGTTCATTACAAAGGGAATCAAATAAAAGTAAGGAAGTATTGCTACAACTGTATAGAGGCTTGGTTAGACTGAATCTGGCGTACTGTACAGCTTTGGTGTCCTTACCTAAGAAAGGGAATAATTGTATTAGAAGCTGTTCAGAGAAGATTCACTTGACTGATCCCTGGGATGAAGGATTTATTGTATATGCGGAAATATTGGGCAGCTGTATGCATTGGAAATAAGAAGAATGAAAGATAATCTTAATGATACATATGGAATCCTCAGGGGATTTGACAGGGTGGATGATGAGAGGATGTTTCACCTTGTGGAGTAGGCTAGAACTAGGGGACGCAGTTTAAAAATTTGACGTTTCCCATTTAAGCCTGAGTTGAGGATAATTATTTTCTTGGAGGGTTGTTGGTCACTTCCCCAGAGAGCAGTGGAGGCTGGGTCATTGAATATTTTTAAAGTGTGTTTGATAGTTTATGGCCAACAAATGAGTCAAAGGTTATTGAGGCAGACAAATGGGTGGAGTTGAGGTCACAATTAGATCAGCCATGATCTTATCGAATGGCGAAGCAGGCTTTTGGGGCCGAATGGCCTACTCCAGCTCCTAATTGTTTTTCTCCCAATGACCTGAACTTTACTGGACATAGCAATTAATGACTTAGTTAGCTATGTGTTATGTATTCATAGAATCATAGAATCCCTACAATGCAGAAGAAGCCATTTGGCCCATCAAGTCTGCACTGAATCTCTGACAGAATATCTTACCCAGGCTCTCACTCCTGCTCTATCCCTATAATCCTGTGCATTTTCCATGGCTAATTCAGCTAACCTACGCATCTTGGGACACTAAGGGGCAATTTAGCATGGCCAATCCACCTTACTTGCACATTTTTGGACTGTGGAAGGCCCCGGAGGAAATCCACGCAGACACAGAGAAATCGTGCAAACTCCACACAGTCACCCAAGGCCGGAATTGAACTCAGGTGCCTGGAGCTGTGAGGCAGCATTGCTAACCATTGTGTCACCGTACCGTCCCTTCAACAAAGTTGAGAAAGCGGATCTTCATGAATAACCTCAGCTGGTACAGGAATTGAACCCATGTTGTTGGCATCGCTCTGCATCATGAACCAGCTGTCCAGCCAACTGAGCAAAACCGACCCCCAGTTTCTGTTGTGAAAATGTCCTGTGGCTCAGTAAATGCACTGCTAAGTGGTGTGGGGCTTGAGGGCACCTGGCACATTATCAGACTGGCTGCCAACTGGCAGATCCATTTTGGTCAGCTGTAGCAGTACATGGGTCAATGAGCCTTTGCCCTGGATCCTAATGCTTCAGTGAATTGCAGGATTACCTTTAGGAAAACACAGAAATGCCTGCTTCAATTTTCACGCTGAGTATTAAAAATCAAATACACAAGAAAGGTCACACGGAGAGTGATCTCACTAACACCTCAAATATTTACACCTCTACCAGGTTCCAGCTTTACATATTCAGTTTCTATTTTATGGCAATATATTGCCTGCAATATTGTCCACATGAGCAAAATAGAATTAATCTCACCACTGCCCTACAAGTGGATTTCACCGTGATCTTGCTCCCAAGTCAGTTACATAATAAATAGTAAATTTTTCGTGTTTTGTTCAGAATGCTGACTGTATTTTGTGTCATGACTCTTAAAAGAAATGCCCACAACCCAAATAGCTTAACGACTGAATACTTTGATCTCTGAAACAATTCCCCAAAACATGCAGCCACATGTTTTTTGAAAATCAAATCCAAATTTTCAAGTGTCCGACTGGGTGTTTTTCAGTGTGGTGCAGAGTGCTGGAAGGCTCTGAAAGAACTGGAGAGCATCCAAAAGATTCAAAAGCAGAAGTATGAAACAACCTTCAAAGACTAGCAACAATGAATGTTTGAAGAGGAAATTCCAATCATAATTTTATGGTCATGTACCTAGGTTTGGTCCAGCAATCCCAGGGAAGTGGCGACAGCTCGGTATACCTTGAGATAAATGGCACGTGAAAACTAATCAGAATCTCAGTGTAAATGAAATGTCAAGCACACCAGCAATCCCAACTTATCACTGTCCCACAGATCATCTGACGCTGAGGAAGGTTAAGCAAAGTTTATTTCACTGAAGCCATTTCACTTAAAAATGAGCAGGGAGAAACCTAGGCTATTTTAAATACTATGAAGAGATGTAAACTGAAGGAGAGCTTCAAGAAAAATTACTAAACAGAAACTAACAAACCCCCTTAATAGTTGACATTCTGTATTTCGATTCATGGTTTATAGACCAAGAGCACACACCTCGAATGACTGAACTAAGCAATTCTAGGACAGCTATGTTCAATTCCTTTGTCTACTTAAGATGAACTGTAGAATTTTATAACTAAATATATCTTGAAACACATGTAAATCAGAAGATGAAGAAAGCATTATCTATTTTGCTCTATGGGCCTACACCCATTAGAAATTGAATATAGACTGCCAACCTGGGGGGTGGATGCTACAGGGCCAGGAAAGCGCAGCTCGCTGCTGTTATTGCCTGCTTCAGAAAATTTCAGAGGCGCTGAACTGAAACTATATTGTGCCCCACCTTATGGAAGACCATAAGTCATAGGAGCAGAAGTAGGCCATTCAGCCCATCGTGTTTGCTCCGCCATTCAATGAGATCATGATTGATCTGATATAATCCTCAACTCCCCATATCCCTTGATTCCCTTACTGATTAAAAATCTGTCTATCTCAACCTTGAACATACTTAATGACCAAGCCATAGATTCACTACCCTTTGAGAGACAAAATTCCTCTTCATCTCTCTCTTAAAGGGGTGACCCCCTTGAGATTATGCCCTCTGGTCCTGGACTCTCCCGCAAGGGGAAACATCCTCTCAGCATTTACCCTGTCAAGCCCCCTGAGAATCCTATATGTCTGAATTAGTTCACCTCTCATTCTTCTAAACTCCAATCAGTAGAGGCCTAATCTGCTCAACCTCCCCTCGTAAGGAAATCCCTCCATACCTGGGATCATTCTAGTGAACCTCCTCTGGACAGCCTCAAATGCCAGTATATCTTTTCTTAGATAAGGGGACAAAAACTGTTCACAGTATTCCAGGTGCAATCTAACTCGTGCCTTGTATAGTTTTAGCAAGACTTCCCTATTTTTATCACACAACAAAAACAGAAAATGCTGGAAAATCTCAGCAGGCCTGACAGCATCTGTGGAGAGAGAACAGAGCTAACGTTTCGAGTCTGGATGATCCTTCATCACAAAACATCATCCAGACTCAAAATGTTGGGTGGGATTTTCCAGCCTCCCAGCCATGTGTTTCTCGGTGACATGCCGTTTGCTGGAGATGGGATTCTCTGGTCCCGCTGCTGCCGGTGGGATTTACCACTGCCAGTGGGATTGAAGCCACCACATGTCGTTGGAAAACCCGCAGGCACGGGTGCACTGCCAACGAGACCAGAGAATCCTGCCGGTGTGAACAGCCAGAGAATCCCAGGCAATGGCTCTGTTCTCTATACCCTATCTGTGTCTATATGTGGCTTCTAGCATGTGTAAGTAAGGCACAGTGCGAGTCCGACTGATTATCTTCAAGAATTATCAATATAACTCTGAGCAAAATAATGATTGTTTGCCAAGTGCTGTCCATCTAATGCTTGACACAATGGGTGGGATTTTCCAGGTCCTCACAAGGACAGAGGTGGCCCAACATTGGCCGGTGGGGGGATCTTCCAGTCCCACTGCTGTGAATGGTGTTACTGTTGTTTGCACCCTCTGCTGCCGGGGAACCCATGGCAGGGTTTCGCCATCTGCAGGAATGAAAAATCCTGCTAGCGGGAATGGCCGGAAAATCTGGACAGCTGTGATCCAGCAGGGTAACATTGATGTGCCCTCTTTCAGCATCAAGCTGCACGGTGAGCAAATGGCTCAGATCCTATTTATGAGGTTGCTGATAAGCCATGACCAACCAGAATTGATTGGCCTGGTTTGAATTTGAAACAAAAGCTTGGCAGTTAACAGCTGCTGCTCTCGGCTGCATTTTGCATGGCAACACCTCTACCAATTAGAGTTCACTTTCCAACCAATCAGCGTTCTCCTCTCATGCAGTATTAATTGTTCCCTTCACGGTTGGTTTATCATGTATTGCTGTCCATAGAAACAGAGAAACTAGAAGCGGGAGTAGGCCATTCGGCCCTTCAAGTCTGCTCTGCTGGTCATTTTGATCATGATTGATCATCAAATTCAATATCCTGATCCCCCCTTCCTCTCATATCTCTTGATCCCTTTAGTTCCTAGAGTAATATCTAATTTCTTCTTGAAATTGCACAATGTTTTGGTCTCAATTATATCGTGTGGTAGTGAATTCCACACATTCATCACTCTTTGGGTGAAGAAATTTCTCTTCACTTCAGTTCTAAAAGGTTTACTCCTTATCCTCAAACTATGATCTCTAGTTCTGGACTGCCCCATCACTGGGAACATTCTTTCTGAATCTATCCTGTCTAACCCTGTTGGAATTTTATAGGTTTCTATGAGATCCTCTCTCACTCTTCTAAACTCCAGTGAATACAATCCTAACCGACTTAGTCTCTCCTCATATGACACACCTGCCATCCCAGGAATCAGCCTGATAAACCTATGCTGTACTCCCTCTATAGCAAGGACATCCTTCCTTAGATAAGGATACCAAAACTGCACACAAAAAATGGCCTCACCAATGCCCTATACAATTGCAGCAAAACATCCCTATCCCTATATTCAAATCCTTTCACTATGAAGGCCAACATACCATTTGCCCTCTTTACTGCCTGCTATACCTGCATGCTTACTTTCATCGACTGATGCATAAGGACACCAAGGTCTTGTTGAGCATCTACCTCTCACAATTACACCCATTCAAACAATAATCTGTCTTCTTATTATTGCTACCAAAGTGGATAACCGCATTTTTATCCACATTATACTGCATCTGCCATGCATATGCCCACACACTCAGCCTGTCCAAATCACACTGAAGCATCTCTGCATCCTCCTCACAGCTCACCCTCCCACCCAACTTTGTATCATCTGCAAATTTGGTGATAATTCATTCAGTTTCCTCTTCCAAATCATTAATATATAATGTGAGCAGTTGGGGTCCTAGCACAGATCCCTGTGGAACCCCACTAATCACTGACTGCCAAACAGAAAAAGACCCATTTATGCCAACACTTTGCTTCCTATCTGCTAACCAGCTTTCTATCCATCTCAAGACATTACCTGCAATCCTATATGCTTTAACATTCCATAGTTGTCTGTTATGTGAGGCTTTGTTGAAAGCCTTCTGAAAGCCTAAACAAACCACATCCACTGGTTCTCCTCAGTCAACTCTACTAGTTACATCCTGAAAGAATTCCAATAGATTTGTGAGGCATGATTTCCCTTACGTAAATCCATGCTGATTTTGTCTGATTATACCACTGCCTTCCAAATGCTGAGTTATGAAATCCTTGATAATGGACTCTAGTAACTTCTGGTGATGTTAGGCTCACTGTCTATAGTTCCACTTTCTATCTACCTCCCTTTTTGAATAGTGGACTTACATTAGCTACCCTCCAATCCGTAGGAACCAGTCCAGAGTCCAAAGAATTTTGGAAAATAACCACCAATGGATCTACTATTTCCAGGGCCACTTCCTTAAGTACTCTGGGATGAAGATTATCAGGACCTGGAGATTTATCCACCTTCAATTCTATCAATTTCCCCAAAACCATTTCTCTACTAATGGTGATTTCCTTCAGCTTCTCACTAAAACTTGCTTCTCTCAGAACCTCTGGTACAGAAGGCCTGATGATATAGGATGAGAAGCTTGAATAGCATGCCTCTTTTTCCAGCAATACTCATGTTTGGAATATGCTCCAAAAATGTTTTCCCACCTCCATATACTCCTTCAAAGGTCTCTTATAACCTTCCTTTTTATATGTTGATTAGTGCTCCCCAACTAAAAGTATTCTTTTCCTGATCTATGTTTAACACTTGTGCCATAGGAATTAGGAGCATGAGTAAGAAATTCACCTCTTCGAGCCCGCTCCGCCATTCTATATGATCATGGCTGATCTCCATCTCATCCTAACTCCACTTCCCTGCCTTTTCCCCATAGTCCTTTATCCTGCTTTTGATTACATATTTATCTATCTCTCTCTTGAATCCATTGATTGACTCTGCATCCACTGCACTCTGGGGCAGTGAGTTCCATAGATTCACAACCCTCTGTGAGAAGTAGCTACTCCTTACCTCTGTCTTGAACCTCCCCCCTCTTACTCTGCAACTGTGACCTCTTGTCTTAGACAGTTCTAGAAGGGGGAACATTTGGTTAATATTTACTTCATCAATCCCATTGAACATTTAATATACCTCAATCAAGTCCCCCCCTAATTCTTCTGTATCCTAGCAAGTACAAGCCCAAGTTACTCAACCGCTCCCCATGCGACAGCACCTTCAAACCTGGAAGTAACCTAGCAAATCTCTTCTGAACCCCTCCAGCACCTGCATACCTACTTTCTGAGACTGATGCACAAGGACACCCAGATCCCTATGCACAGACACCTTTTGAATCTAAAATCAACCATTTAAATAATAATTTGCCCGTTTAATTTTTCTGGCCAAAGTGGATAACCTCGCATTTATCCACATTAAACTCCATCTGCTTGATTCTGGCCCATTCCCCTAGCCTGCCAATATCCATTTGTAAACTTCTTATCTCCTCATCACTGCTTGCTTTGCCACCTATTTTCATTATGTCAGCGAATTTCGCAATGTTACACTTTGTCCCTACTTGTGGATGATTGATATAGGTTGTAAATAGTTGTGGTCTGAGAACTGAACCCTGCAGGACCTCACTCATTACAGATTGCCATCTGGAGAAGGGCCCATTGATCCAAACCCTCTGTTTTCTATCAGTCAGCCAATCCTCAATCCAAGCCACTACTCTACCCCCAACCCCTTGCGATCTAACCTTCTGGATCAGTCACTTATGTGGCACCTTATCAAATGCTTTCTGGAAGTCCAGATAGATCACATCCACAGGATCCCCATTATCTACCTTGCTGGTTACATCCTCAAAGAACTCTAGCAGGTTTGTCCTTCACAAAATCGTGCTGACACTGGTTAATTAAGCTTTGCTTTTCCAGATGCTCAGTCACCTCCTCGTTAATCCGACATGTGGGAGTCTTTCAAATGTCAGTTGATTGGAATTCAGGACCGGCATGTGCCTGTGAGGATGAAGGATAAATGTGGCAAGTATCGGGAACCCTGGAAAGCGAGGGATATTATGAGCTTGTCAAAAGAAATAGGAAGCATTCATAAGGTCTAAAAGGCTTAGGACAGATGAAGCCCTTGAAGAGTACAAAAAGGTAGGAAGGAACTTAAGGGAGGAGTTGGGAGTGTTAGAAGGGGTCATGAAAAGTCCTTGGCAAACAGGATTAAGGAAAATCCTAAGGCATTTTATACATATGTAAAGGGCAAGATAGTAGCAAGGGAAAGGATTGGTGCACTCAAGGACAGTGGAGGGAATCTATGCATGGAACCAGAGGAAATGGGTGAGATACTAAATGAATACGTTGCCTCAGTATTCACCAAAGAGAGGGACTTGATGGATGAGGAGCCTAGGGTAGGGTGTGTAGTTATTCTGGGTCATGTCGATATCAAAAAGGAGGAGGTATTGGATGTCTTAAAAAGTATTAAAGTAGATAAGCCCCCAGGGCCTGATGGAATCTACCACAGAATACTGAGGGAGACTAGGGCGGAAATTGCTGGGCCCTTGACATAAATCTTCGTATCCTCATTGGCTACAGGTGAAGTTTCAGAGGACTGGAGGATAGCCAATGTTGTTCCATTGTTTAAGAAGGGCAGCAGGGATAATCCAGGAAATCATAGGCTGGTAAGCCTTATGTCAGTGGTAGGGAAATTATTGGAAAAGATTCTTAGGGATAGGATTTATTCACATTTGAAAACAAATGGACTTATTAGTGACAGATAGCATGGTTTTGTGAAGGGGAGGTTGTGCCTCGCCTACTTGATTGAGTTTTTTGAGAAGTAACAAAGATGATAGATGAGGGAAAGGCAGTGGATGTTGTATACATGGACTTCAGTAAAGCCTTTGACAAGGTACCTCATGGTAGACTGGTATGAAAGTGAAGTCACACAGAATCAGAGGAGAGCAGGCAAGATGGATACAGAACTGGCTTGACCATAGAGGGTAGCATAAAGGGGTGCTTTTCTGACTGGAAGACTGTGACTAGCGGTGTTCCACCGGGATCAGTCCTGGGAATTTGTTGTTCATAGCGTATGTAAATGATTTGGAGGAAAATGTAGTTGGTCTGATTAGTAAGTTCACAGACGACACAAAAATTGTTGGAGTTGCGGATAGTGAAGAGGATTGTCAGAGGATACAGCAAGATATAGACTGGTTGGAGACTTAGGTGGAGAAATAGAAATCATAGAAATCATAGAAACCCTACAGTGCAGAAGGAGGCCATTCGGCCCATCGAGTCTGCACCGACCACAATCCCACCCAGGCCCTACCCCCACATATTTACCCGCTAATCCCACTAACCTACGCATCTCAGAACTCTGAGGGGCAATTTTTAACCTGGCCAATCAACCTAACCCGCACATCTTTGGACTGTGGGAGGAAACCGGAGCACCCGGAGGAAACCCACGCAGACACGAGGAGAATGTGCAAACTCCACACAGACAGTGACCCGAGCCGGGAATCGAACCCGGGACCCTGGAGCTGTGAAGCAGCAGTGCTAACCACTGTGCTACCGTGCCGCCCCTACAAGTGTGAGATAATGCATTTTGAAAGGTCCAATGCATGTAGGAATTATACAGTAAATGGTAGAATACTTAGGAGTATTGACAGGCAGAGAGATCTGGGCGTACATGTCCACAGATCACTGAAAGTGGCAATGCAGGTGGATAAGGTAGTCAAGAAAGCATACGGCATGCTTGCCTTCATCGGTCGGGGCATTGAGTTTAAAAATTGGCAGGTCATGCTGCAGCTGTATAGAACCTTAGTTAGGTCTTATTTAGAATATTGTGTACAATTCTGGTTGCCACACTACCAGAAGGATGTGGATGTTTTGGAAAGGATACAGAAGAGGTTTACCAGGATGTTGCCTGCTCTGGAGGGTATTAGCTATGAGGAGAAGTTGGATAAACTCGATTTGTTCTCACTGGAACGAAAAAGGTTGGGGTGACCTGATAGAGATCTTCAAGATTATGAGTGGCATGGACAGAGTGGATAGTCAGATGCTCTTTCCTGGGTAGAAAAGTCAAGTTCTAGGGGACAGAGGTTTAAGGTGCGTAGGGGAAAGTTTAGAGGAGATGTGCGAGGCAAGTTTTTTACACTGAGGGTGGTGAATGTCTGGAATGCGCTGCCTGGGAAGGTGGTGGGAGCAGGTACGATTGTGGCATTTAAGGGGCAACTAGACAAATACATGAATAGGATGGGAATGGAAGGATACGGACTCCGTAGGTGCATATGGTTTTAGTTTAGGCAGGCATCATGATCGGCAAAGGCTTGGGGAGCCGAAGGGCCTGTTCCTTTTGTGCTGCATGTTTCTTTGTTCTTTGTTCTTAATGATTAACTCCAGCAACTTTCTCACCACAGAGATCAAGCTGACTGGTCTATAGTTTCCCACTTTGTGCCTCTCTCCTTTCTTGAATAAGGGCGTCATATTAGCACATTAACATGTTTCCAGTCCACTGGTACCTTTCCACAATAAGAAGTCTCACAACACCAGGTTAAAGTCCAACAGGTTTATTTGGTAGCAAAAGCCACTAGCTTTCGGAGCGCTACTCCTTCATCAGGTAAGTGGAAATTCTGTTCACAAACAGGGCACATAAAGATACAAACTCAATTTACAAAATAATGGTTGGAATGCGAGTCTTTACAGGTAATCAGGTCTTAAAGGAAAGGATGTCCCGAGGCATGGTACATTGGGGAGACCATGCAGACGCTACGACAGCGGACGAATGAACACCACTCGACAATCACCAGGCAGGAGTGTTCTCTTCCTGTTGGGGAACACTTCAGCGGTCACGAGCATTCGGCCTCTGATCTTCGGGTAAGCGTTCTCCAAAGCGGCCTTCACGACACACGACAACGCAGAGTCGCTGAGCAGAGACTGATAACCAAGTTCCGCACACATGAGGACAGCCTCAACCGGGATCTTGTGTTCATGTCACACTATCTGTAATCCCCACGACTTGCCTGGGCTTGCAAAATCTCACTAACTGTCCTGGCTGGAGACAATACACATCTCTTTAACCTGTGCTTAACGCTCTCTCCACTCACGTTGTCTCTACCTTTAAGACCTGATTACCTGTAAAGACTCGCATTCCAACCATTATTTTGTAAATTGAGTTTGTATCTTTATAGGCCCTGTTTGTGAACAGAATTCCCACTTACCTGACGAAGGAGCAGCGATCCGGAAACTAGTGGCTTTTGCTACCAAATAAACCTGTTGGACTTTTACCTGGTGTTGTGAGACTTCTTACTTTGTTTACCCCAGTCCAACACCGGCATCTCCACATCATGACCTTTCCAGAATCCAGGGAATTTTGGAATATCATAACTAATACATCCACTAACTCTGCTGTCACATCCTTTAACACCCTAGGGTGTAGGCCATCAGGTCTCGGGAACTTATCTACTTTTTAATCCTTCAGTTTACTCAGTACCTTCTCCCTGGTTATAGCAATTTCACTAAGTTCCACTGTATTAACTGCAGTTTTTGGGACAGAATTATTATCTTACACTGCGAAGACCGAGACAAAGTATTGGTTTAGTGCCTCTGCCCTATCTGTTTAATGCTCTGAGATATTTTTAAAGTAAGGAGTCCAATATAAATATATCACTTCTGGTTCAATCCTTGTTGAGTTAGTTAGCATAGCAATTAAAGAATTAAAATGTATTTCATAAGCACAAAGGTATAATACTGCACATGCTGGATATCTGCAATAAAACCAGAAAAATGCCGGAAACACTCCACAGGTCTGGCAGCATCTGTGGAGAAAGAAATAGTTAATATGTCAAGTCAATGATCTTTCATCATGAAAAGTCACAGACCTGAAATATTAACCCTTTTTTTCTCTCTCCACAGATACTGCCTGGGTATTTCCAGCATTCCTGTTTTTGATTTGACCTCATATAGCAGGAGTGTGGGAAAGGAATCAGACAATCGACTGTTGGCGACGCGCTGGAGTGTTCATGTTCATGAACATCAAATAATGACAAGATTGAGCCATGTTGAACTGCTTCCTGAACAGGACATTGTCGAGGCTCAAACATGAAGAATGGCAAATTTGTTTTAAAGTTTATTTATTTGTACATTTATACATTAACACTGCAATGAAGTCACTGTGAAAATCTCCTCATCACCACACTCTGGTGCCTGTTTGAGTACACTGAGGGAAAATTTAGCATGGCCAATGTACCTAACCAGCATGTCTTTCAGAAAAGTAGCAGATGAACCCATGGTCCATGATTCCATCATGCAGCACAGATCAGCAGCTCAAGAAAGGGGGGAATAGGATGAAAAATAAATAAGGTATAAAACAAACATACCTATTGATTATTCAGTTACTTACACAATATTACTTTTTAAAAATGCATTATTTTGATTACCATTGGAAGCCAATGAGATTTTTTTTCTGTAGCATCACTTTCATGTAATAGAAATAGCATATTTTTATTTCAATATGAGATCAAACGAGTTTATTTGTATCAAATCCTCGGGACTTGGTCTGCTTGTGTAGATTCCAATTTTTAAAAAAATGCCTTGACATTGATTTAGTAAGAAGAAGTTCTCCAACTCCTCTTTAAATTTACTCCTATTTCTAATGTCCTTGCTTTGACAGATGACCAGCATCTAGGTTCTTACACTAAACAATTTGTGATATTATGAATGTCTTGGCTAAGAAGTATATCTTGTACAACCGCAGTTCAGAACTGCCCCCTCCTTCGATCATTGTCAAATCTAATGTTAGAGAGGATCCCTATGGAAAAGGTATGTGCTCTTTCAAAGCATGGGAGGCAGAAGACAAACTGTCCTCCCTTTCTAAATGGTTGTGAGTTTCTTATGGGTTTGTGTTTGTTCTGCTCTGCAATCCCACTTCTTCATCATTTGCTGAAGTTTCCCTGATCTGCTTGTAGCAAACGTAAAAATGTATTAATGGCCCTGGTCGTCAATGTAAATATTTGGGAAACAGGAAGCACAGCGTGTCATTATGTGGAGATCTTGACGCTGCCACAGTTTGGGGCCACAACTGTATTGAATTAATGTCAACCAACGTTCCTTCTAGATTGTTTTGTGGTGTGTGGTAAATTCTTTGAAGTATGTGGCCCTTTAAAAAAATTTTCTCAGGTGGGACACACACAGTGATGTAAAGTGGTCGACTTGTGAGAACTTTTTAAAAATAGTTTATTTATTTGTGTCACAAGTAGACTTACATTAACACTCGTAGAATAATAGGTTTATAGAATCATGCAGTGCAAAAGAGGCCCTTTGGCCCATCAAGTCTGCATTGACACATTAGAAATGTCTGAACTCCCACCTAATCCCAGTTGCCAGCACTTGGCCCATAGCTCTGAATGTTATGGCGTGCCAAGTGCTCATCCAGATACTTTTTAAAGGATGTGGGGCAACCCACGTCCACCACTCTCCCAGGCAGTGCATCTCAGACCATCACCATCCGCTGGGTAAAAAAGGTTTTCCTCAAATTCCCCCCTAAACCTCCTGCCCCTCACCTTGAACCTATGTCTCCTCGTGACTGACCCTTCAACTAAGCGGAACAGCTACTCTTTATCCATTCTGTCCATGTCTCTCATAAGCTTGTACACCTCGACCAGGACACCCTCAGTCTTCTCTGCTCCAATAAAAACAATCCAAGCCTATGAAACTGCTCTTCATAACTTAAATGTTCCATCCCAGGCAGCATCCTAGTGAATCGTCTCTGCACCCCCTCCAGTGAAATCACATCCTTCTTATAATGCGGGAACTTGTCAATGGCTTTGCTGAAATCCATATAAACCACATCGATTGCACTACCCTTGTCTACACACTTGATCACCTCCTCAAAAAATTCAATCAAATTTGTTCAGCATGACCTCCCTCTGACGAAGCCATGCTGACTATCCCTGATCAAGCTTTGCCTCCCCAAGTGGAGATAGATGCTCTCCTTCAGAAGTTTCTCGAATAGTTTCCCTACCTCTGATGTAAGACTCACTGGTTTGTAATTCCCTGGTTTATCTCTACAACCCTTCTGAAATAGTGGAACTACAGTAGCTGTTCTCCACCTCCACATCATGACCTCCCCCCTGACCAGAGAGGAATTGAAAATTTGGCTCAGAGCCCCTGCAATCCTCTCCCTTGCCTCCCACAGTAGCCTAGGGCACAATTCATCTGGACCTGGAGATTTATCCACTTTTAAGGCTGCCAACACTCCCAATACCTTGTCCTTCCCTATGTCAATTTTCTCAAGAACCTCACAGTCTCTCTCCCTGAATTTCATACCATCCTCCTCATTCTCTTGGGTGAAGATGGATGTGAAGTATTCATTCAACACTCTACCAATGTCCTCTGGCTCCACCCACAGATTGCTCCCTTGGTCCCCAATGAGCCCTACACTTTCTCTGGTTATCCTCTTCCCATTGATATTCATATGGAATATCTTGGGATTTTCCCAACTTTTACCAGCCAGAGCTTTCTCATATCCCCTCTTTGTATTCCTAATTGTTTTATTAAGCTCCACTCTGCACTTTCTATACCTCACGAATGTCTGCAGTGATTTGCTTCCCTTGTACTTTTTAAAAGCAGTTCTTTTCCTTCTCATTGTATCCTGAATATCCCTGGTCATCTATGGTTCTCTGGGCTTCTTATTCCTACCTATCCTCCTAGAGGGAAATGTTGGGCTTCACCCACTCCATTTCTTTTTTGAATACCCCCCACTGCTCTTCCGTAGATTTTCCAAATAGGAGCTGTTCCCACTCTACCCTGGCCAGATCCTGTCTTATTTCACTAAAATCCGCTCTCCCCCAATCCAAAACTTTTTTTTTGCAGCTTGCCTATTTCCTTGCCCACAACAGCCCTAAATTGTACTATGTTGCGATCACTATCACTAAAATGCTCCCCAACCACCACCTCAACCACCTGGCTAGCTTCATTCCCCGGAATCAGGTCTAACACAGCTCCCTCCCTTGTTGGATCCTCCACATATTGATTTAAAAAGTTCTCCTGTACACATTTCAAGAAACCCACTCCATCCAAGCCCTTAACACTATGTATATCCCAGTTAATTTTGGGAAAGTTGAAATCACCTAATATAATAACCCTAGTGTTATTGTTTTTGCACACTTCCACAAACTGAGCACATATTTGCTCATCAATATCCCTCTGACTATCTGGGGGTCTATAATAAACACCTAACAATGTGGCCGCCCCTTTTTTTATTCCTAAGCTCCACCCACAAAGCTTCATTTGATGCCCCCTCCAATATATCATCTCTCCTTCCTCCAGTAATGTCCCTTTTACCTCCTCCCCTGTCTCACCTGAAGATTCTATACCCCGGAATGTTGAGTTGCCAATCGTGTCCTTCCTTCAGCCATGTCTCTGTGATATCATAATGCAATGAAGTTACTGTGAAAATCCCCTAGTCGCCACACTCCGGCGCCTGTTCGGTTTAACTGAGGGAGAATTTAGCATGGCCAATGCATCTAACTAGCATGTCTTTCAGACTGTGGGAGCACCCGGAGGAAACTCATGCAGACACGGGGAGAATGTGCAGACTCCGCCCAGACAGTGACCCAAGCTGGGAATCAAACCCAGGTCCCTGGCACTGTGAGGCAGCAGTGCTAACCACTGTGCCACCATGCTGCCTATTTTCGATTGCTGCCTGGCTGCAGTCCCATGCACTGTCGAGCAGTGGTTCCCAAACTGTTCAGTAACATGGCACACTTCAATGGCACACCCACATTTTTTCAGCTGAATTGATTGTTCATAAACACCACATTTATTTACATTTACTATGGTTACGGTCTTAGTAGAGGATAAACCTCAAAGCAAATCCGCTTGATTGCAGTTCCAGGAATACTGCCTATGTTTGAAGTTTTACTAGGAAGGGTTTATTCACAGTCCAGCGCCGGCATCTCCACATCATTACTCACAGGGACAGGTGTGCACACTGCCAGTGTTACGCAACGGAATGTTTGGTCCAACCCCTTGTTTTTGGTGGTTGAAGGGAGGGGGAGATTTGGGGTGTTTGATGGCCTGCATGTATGTTTGGGAATGTGCTCCCAGCTCCCTACTGCCCCTGCAAAACTGGTGAAAAAAACTGCTGGGCCCTCCAGCCAGTGACGCAGAGAGTGAATACAGAGAGAGAGAGAGCGAGAGAGAGATAGAGTTAGACTGAGGTGACTTTCTCCTGTGGGGATTCGCTAGTCCTCTGCTCTACAATTCATTGTAAGAAGTCTCACAACACCAGGTTAAAGTCCAACAGGTTTATTTGGTCGCATAAGCCACTAGTTTTCGGAGCGCTGCTCCTTCATCAGGTAAGTGGGAGTTCTGTTCACAAACAGGGCATATAAAGACACAATCTCAATTTACAAAATAATGGTTGGAATGTGAGTCTTTACAGGTAATCAAGTCTTAAAGGTACAGACAACGTGCGCAGAGAGAGGGTTAAGCACAGGTTAAAGAGATGTGTATTGTCTCCAGCCAGGACAGTTAGTGAAATTTTGCAAGCCCAACCCTGCTACAGAAACCTCTGCAAGACGTGCCGGATCATCGACATGGATGCCATCATCTCACGTGAGAACACCATCCATCAGGTACACGGTACATACACTTGCAACTCGGCCAACGTTGTCGACCTGATACGCTGCAGGAAAGGATGTCCCGAGGCATGTACATTGGGGAGACCATGCAGACGCTACAACAACAGATGAATTAACACCGCTCGACAATCACCAGGCAAGAGTGTTCTCTTCCTGTTGGGGAACACTTCAGCGGTCACAGCCATTCGGCCTCTGATCTTCGGGTAAGCGTTCTCCAGAGACTGATAGCCAAGTTCCGCACACATGAAGACAGCCTCAACCAAGATCTTGAGTTCATGTCATACTATCTGTAACCCCCACGACTTGCCTGGGCTTGCAAAATCTCACTAACTGTCCTGTCTGGAGACAATACACATCTCTTTAACCTGTGCTTAACCCTCTCTCCACTCACATGGTCTGTACCTTTAATACTTGATTACCTGTAAAGACTCACATTCCAACCATTATTTTGTAAATTGAGTTTGTGTCTTTATATGCGTTGTTTGTGAACAGAACTCCCACTCAACTGACGAAGGAGCAGCGCTCCGAAAGCTTGTGGCTTGTGCTACCAAATAAACCTGTTGGAATTTAACTTGGTGTTGTGAGATTTCTTAGTGTGCTTACCCCGGTCCAACGCCGGCATCTCCACATCGTGGCTACAATTCATTGCCAGCAATACTTATCGCCAATTGTGGTGCTGTGGGAACTGGTCCGTTTTATATTACAAGATAGTTTTGACAGAATGGCCCGTTTTACCGCCTTTGCTTTATACAGAAGATTGCATGCGACAGCAAGCACGGTGAACCAACCCTTTAAATAGCTTGTAATTGCCTCAGAATTCTCAAAGCAACTACTGCACATGAGCAACACCAGTGCTGATTTATAAGTGAGTAAGCTTGAACAGAGTACACTGTTGCATTGCTGCGGTGGAATTTCCTCAGCTGAGGCATATGAGGAGCATCTGATGACTCTGGGTCTGTACTCGATGGAGTTCAGAAGGATGAAACTTGCAGAATAGTGAAAGGCCTGCATGGAGTGGATGTGGGGAAGATGTTTCCATTAGTAGGAGAGACGAGGACCCGAGGGCACAGCATCAGAGTAAAGGGATCACCCTTTAGAACCAAGATAAGGAAAAATTTCTTCAGCCAGTGTGGTAAATCTGTGGAATTCATTGCCACAGAAGGCTGTGGAGGCCAAGTCATTAAGTAGATTTAGATAGAGATAGATAGGCTCTTGATTGGTAAGGGGGTTAAAGGTTATGGGGAAAAGGCAGGATCTAGGTAGATTGGAGAATTGGGCACAGAAATGGCAGATGGAGTTTAATTGGGACAAATGTGAGGTGATGCATTTTGAAGGATCAAATTTAGGTGTGAATTATACTGTAAATGGCAGAACCCTTTGGAATATTAACATACAGAGGGATCTAGGTGTGCAGGTCCACAATACCCTGAAAGTGGCATCACAGGTGGCCAAGGTGATTAAGAAAGCCTATGGAATACTTGCTTTATCAGCCAGGGCATTGAGTACAAGAGTTGGGAAATCATGAGGACGATTCTCAAAAATGCTAAATTGGCGGGAAAACTGTTCTAGATCACGACTGTTTCCGCAGTTCAACTTCACAATCGAATCTCCCACTCTGTGCAATGCAGAGGTTACAATCGTGAATATCAATCCAAATCCAAAGATGTGCGGGTTAGGTTGATTGGCTATGCTAAAATTGCCCCTTAGTGTCCTGGGAAGCATAGATTAGAGGGATTAGCGGGTAAAATATGTAGGGATGTGGGGGTAGGGCCTGGGTGGGATTGTGGTCGGTGCAGACTCGATGGGCCGAATGGCCTCTTTCTGTACTGTAGGGTTTCGATGATTTCTATGGTCATTAAAAACCTGGGGGCGGGGCCTATTCACGCCAAAGAGCCTGAAATCGATGGGATGAGCGGGAACCTGTGCATGCGCACATCGCTGGGAGATCGCGGAAAAACCTCCCAGCTTCCAGATCACTGCCATCCAAACCCCACAGACATCGCTGGCCTCATCGCTGGCCCCCACAACCCTGCCACAGACATTGCTGGCCTCATTGCTGGCCGCCACAACCCCCCCACACACATCGCTGGCCTCGTCGCTGGCCGCCCCCCCGTCTCCCCCCACACACAGACATGGCTACCCGCTCACCTCATGAGAACCAGCGTTATGCTGACAAGCACAACCCCAGCTTGCGATCATTCCCTCTCTTGAATGGGTATCGTGAGTATTGCACCCCCCCGGACACAGCAGCCTATTGAATGGCAGCCAATCAGCATCCCGAGGGATGAATGACACTCAACTGAATGTAGCCTTCAAAATCCCTCACAAGTATTTGTTGCCAACGGGCCCTTGACTGGCCGCACTCACTGCACCCGCACTCCCCTAATAAGCCAGAGCTGTATATAAGCTGCAGGAATGGACACACAGCCAGTCACGCCACAAAGATGGCTGCACAGAAACCGGCTCCCAGATTTTCAGAGGCTGACCAGGAGCACCTGCTAGATGCCGTGGGGGAGAGGCATCATCGTCTGTTCCCCGGCCAGGGCCCTAACCCAAGGGGTGCATCTGCCACGGCATTGTGGGAGGAGGTGGCAGAAGCGGTGAATGCCAGGAGCCTGACACCGTGCTCTGACGGCAGTGACGCAAAACAATGTACGACCTTCTGCGAGCAGCAAGGGTGAGTGAGCCTCCCACTTGGGACCCCGCACTTGCTTGGCACAGATCTCCAACCCTGCTTAGACACCTGAAGGGCATGCAACAAGTGACCCTTCCCCCAGGAACAGAATCTAACCCCTTCCCCTCACCCCTCAACGAGCACCCTTCAGTGGTGACCGCTTTCCCCGAAACTGTCAGCACAACGCCCGAGACACAGGCACGCATTGCGCACCATGCACTGCAATATGTTAATGCTTGCTATCCACCTTCTGTTCCCACAGGAAAAGAAAATCCACAACTCACGGGAAATGACACAGACTGGTGGTGGTGTGCCTGACCTGTGGCAGCTGACCAGCATCGAGGAGCGCGCCATGGAGCTGGCAGGGGGTGATGGGCTATCCCGAATGGTCACGGACAGGCAGGTCTGTGTCCAGCATGCAAATGAGCAGAAGCGCACCCTCAACCTTGATCCTCCTCTAAGTAAGTGCGATGCTGCATGGAATGTTTTGCCTCCCTCCCCCTAATGTCTGTTCTTATTTACAGTTCTGAACCCAGTGGAACCCGGCCCTTCGGGTGTTGCCGCCGCCCCCGCTACTCTGGAGCAAACTGCCCACAACCACCTGGATGACACCTCGGAGGGAGGCACTGAGGAATCCTCTGGGGGCAGCACCACTGAAGCATCACCGGCATGTACCACACAACCCACCAACATAGAGACGATCACCACAGTGGGTACCTTTAGTGTTGAGGCTTCTGGGTCACAAACTGGTGAACACATCACAGCCGCTGATGCACATCGGGTGGAGGCGGGCACATCCGAGGGCTCGGGCACACGGAGGTCTGCTGGAGGTCAGGATTCAGCTGTCCCCAAGCCAGCTGTTGGGTCTCTGGGTTTGTTCCTCCCAAAGCTGGTGGAGATGCATCAGGAAACCCGGGGAGTTGTGAAAGGGCTGTCAGCGACCTTGCTGCGACTGCAAGGCTGTTTAGGGGAGTCAAACAGAGTGATGTTGCAGGAGGTGGTGCCAACACAGTGTGAGACCCAGGCCAACACTGCAACGGGGGTGACTGCAGTGGAAAGTCTGGCTCGGGTCTGTCCTCATAGGTGACAGGGTCCAGGCCATCCTGGGGACACAACGGGCCACGGGCGAGTGTGTTTCTGGCATCCAAGAGGCACAGTGTTCAATGGCCGTGGATGTCGGGGGCATGTGGGAGACACTGCTGGCCATGGCTGGGACTCTCGCTGGCATTCTGGAGACATAGAACATAGAACATAGAACAGTACAGCACAGAACAGGCCCTTCGGCCCACGATGTTGTGCCGAGCTTTATCTGAAACCAAGATCAAGCTATCCCACTCCCTATCATCCTGGTGTGCTCCATGTGCCTATCCAATAACCGCTTAAATGTTTCTAAAGTGTCTGACTCCACTATCACTTCAGGCAGTCCATTCCACACCCCAACCACTCTCTGCGTAAAGAACCTACCTCTGATATCCGTCCTGTATCTCCCACCACGAACCCTATAGTTATGCCCCCTTGTAATAGCTCCATCCACCCGAGGAAATAGTCTTTGAACGTTCACTCTATCTATCCCCTTCATCATTTTATACACCTCTATTAAGTCTCCCCTCAGCCTCCTCCGCTCCAGAGAGAACAGCCCTAGCTCCCTCAACCTTTCCTCATATGACCTACCCTCCAAACCAGGCAGCATCCTGGTAAATCTCCTCTGCACTCCTTCCAGCGCTTCCACATCCTTCCTATAGTGAGGTGACCAGAACTGCACACAATATTCCAAATGTGGTCTCACCAAGGTCCTGTACAGTTGCAGCATAACCCCACGGCTCTTAAACTCCAACCCCCTGTTAATAAAAGCTAACACACTATAGGCCTTCTTCACAGCTCTATCCACTTGACTGGCAACCTTTAGAGATCTGTGGATATGGACCCCAAGATCTCTCTGTTCCTCCACAGTCTTCAGAACCCTACCTTTGACCCTGTAATCCACATTTAAATTAGTCCTACCAAAATGAATCACCTCACATTTATCAGGGTTAAACTCCATTTGCCATTTTTCAGCCCAGCTTTGCATCCTATCTATGTCTCTTTGCAGCCTACAACAGCCCTCCACCTCATCCACTACTCCACCAATCTTGGTGTCATCAGCAAATTTACTGATCCACCCTTCAGCCCCCTCCTCTAAGTCATTAATAAAAATCACAAAGAGCAGAGGACCAAGCACTGATCCCTGCGGCACACCGCTAGCAACCTGCCTCCAATCCGAAAATTTTCCATCGACCACCACCCTCTGTCTTCGGTCAGACAGCCAGTTACCTATCCAATCGGCCAACTTTCCCTCTATCCCACACCTCCTCACTTTCATCATAAGCCGACCATGGGGGACCTTATCAAACGCCTTACTAAAATCCATGTATATGACATCAACTGCCCTACCTTCATCAACACACTTAGTTACCTCCTCAAAAAATTCTATCAAATTTGTGAGGCACGACTTGCCCTTCACGAATCCGTGCTGACTATCTCGGATTAATCCGCATCTTTCTAAATGGTCGTAAATCCCATCCCTAAGGACCCTTTCCATCAATTTACCAACCACCGAAGTAAGACTAACCGGTCTATAATTACCAGGGTCATTTCTATTCCCTTTCTTAAACAGAGGAACAACATTCGCCATTCTCCAGTCCTCTGGCACCATCCCCGTGGACAGCGAGGACCCAAAGATCAACGCCAAAGGCTCTGCAATCTCATCCCTTGCCTCCCAAAGAATCCTAGGATACATTTCATCAGGCCCAGGGGACTTATCGACCTTCAGTTTATTCAAAACTGCCAAGACATCCTCCCTCCGAACATCTATTTCCTCCAGCCTATTAGCCTGTAACACCTTCTCTTCCTCAAAAACATGGCCCCTCTCCTTGGTGAACACTGAAGAAAAGTATTCATTCATCACCTCGCCTATCTCTACTGACTCCATACACAAGTTCCCACTACTGTCCTTGACCGGCCCTAACCTCACCCTGGTCATTCTTTTATTCCTCACATAAGAGTAAAAAGCCTTGGGGTTTTCCTTGATCCGACCCGCCAAGGACTTCTCATGTCCCCTCCTAGCTCTCCTAAGCCCCTTTTTCAGCTCATTCCTTGCTAACTTGTAACCCTCAATCAAGCCATCTGAACCTTGTTTCCTCATCCCTACATAAGCTTCCCTCTTCCTTTTCACAAGACATTCCACCTCTTTTGTGAACCATGGTTCCCTCACTCGGCCATTTCCTCCTTGCCTGACAGGAACATACCTATCAAGGACATCCAGTATTTGTTCCTTGAAAAAATTCCACTTTTCATTAGTTCCTTTCTCTGACAGTTTCTGTTCCCAACTTATGCCCCCTAATTCTTGCCTAATCGCATCATAATTACCCCTCCCCCAATTGTAAACCTTGCCCTGCCGTACGGCCCTATCCCTCTCCATTGCAATAACAAAAGACACCGAATTGTGGTCACTATCTCCAAATTGCTCTCCCACAACCAAATCTAACACTTGGCCCGGTTCATTTCCCAGTACCAAATCCAATGTGGCCTCACCTCTAGTCGGCCCATCCACATATTGTGTCAGGAAACCCTCCCGCACACACTGCACAAAAACTGCCCCATCCAAACTATTTGACCTACAAAGGTTCCAATCAATATTTGGAAAGTTAAAGTCCCCCATGACAACTACCCTGTGACCCCCACACATATCCATAATCTGCTTAGCAATTTCTTCCTCCACATCTCTATTACTATTTGGGGGCCTATAGTAAACTCCTAGCAACGTGACCGCTCCTTTCCTATTTCTAACTTCAGCCCATATTACCTCAGTGTGCAGATCCCCCACGAAGTGCCTTTCCGCAGCCGTTAAACTATCCTTGATTAACAATGCCACTCCTCCACCTCTTTTACCAGCTTCCCTACACTTAGTGAAACATCTATACCCCGGAACGTCCAACAACCATTCCTGTCCTTGTTCTACCCACGTCTCCGTAATGGCCACAACATCGTAGTCCCAAGTACCAATCCACGCCCCAAGTTCATCTACCTTGTTCCGGATGCTCCTTGCATTGAAGTAGACACACTTCAACCCACCTTCCTGTCTACCAGTACCCACCCTTGACCCTGATACCTTCCCCAATACCTCACCACCCTCACTGACTTCTGGACTACAACTGCCTTTCCCACTCCCCTGACAAATTAGTTTAAACCCCCCTGAAGAGCCGTAACAAATTTCCCTCCGAGGATATTGGTGCCCCTCTGGTTCAGGTGCACCCCGTCCTGTTTGTACAGGTCCCACCTTCCCCAGAACGTGTTCCAATTATCCACGTATCTGAAACCCTCCCTCCTACACCATCCCTGCAACCACATATTTAACTGCACTCTCTCCCTGTTCCTCAACTCGTTATCACGTGGTACCGGCAACGTACCAGAGATGACCACATGTTTCGTCTTGGCTCTCAGCTTCCAGCCCAGCTCCAGAAATTCCTGCTTTAAATCCCCGTCCCTTCTCTTACCTATGTCATTGGTACCAATGTGCACCACGACTTGTGACTGTTTCCCCTCCCCCTTCAGAATCTGGAAAACACGGTCTGAGACATCACGGACCTTGGCATCCGGTAGGCAACATACCATCCGTGAGTCTCTTTTGCTGCCACAGAACCTCCTATCTATCCCTCTAACTAACGAGTCCCCAATAACTATCGCCCTCCCGCTCTCCCCCTTTCCCTCCCGAGCCACAGAGACGGACACAGTGCTGGAGATCCTCTCACTGCGGCTCCCCACTGGTATGTCATCCCCCTCAACCGTATCCAAAGCGGAATACTTGTTGCTAAGGGGAACGACCACCGGGGATCCCTGCACGGACTGCTTCCTCCCAGCCCCTCTCACCGTCACCCATCTGTTTTCAATCCTCGGAGTAACTGTATTCCTAAAGCTTGTGTCTATGGCCATCTCTGCGTCCCTGATGATCCTAAGTTCCTCCAACTCCAGCTCCAGTTCCCTAACACGGTTTTGGAGGAGCTGCAGATGGGTGCACTTCCCACAGGTGTAATCAGTAGGGACACTGTCGTCGTCCCTCACCTCAAACATAGTGCAAGAGGAACATTGCACTGCCTGCACACCCATCCCCTCGAGATACCTTGCCAGTACCAGGTAGAAAGTGCAAAAATGAATTCAACTCACCCCTGCTCGCCCTTTCTGCCTAAGCCCTGTGAGCCAAAGTCTTATAGCTCACACTCTGCTTCCCACACACTACACTGCCCGCTCCCGACGCTGCCCGCTGTATACTGCAGCCTACCTTTTATACTTCACGCGCTTAAAAAACCCTTCCCAAACTCCTTTGCTGCCCACTTCTAGTTTTCACTTTAAACTTGAAAAACTGCTGTTAAAGTAAAGGCCAAAAAAATACACACACTAGCTGACTAATTAAATAAATAAACAATTCAATTAATCCAATTAATCTCTTACCAGCACTGCTGCTTTCAAACACCCCTCTCAGCTTGCTCCAGTGGATCAATGAGGGGGAACCTCCCAGGTAATTGACTTTTAAAGTTAAAATAAAAACCGTTCCCAGACTCCTTTGCTGCCCACTTCTAGTTTTCACTTTAAACTTGAAAAACTGCTGTTAAAGTAAAGGCCAAAAAAAATACACACACTAGCTGACTAATTAAATAAATAAACAATTCAATTAATCCAATTAATCTCTTACCAGCACTGCTGCTTTCAAACACCCTGTGAGCCTCGACAACCTGGCCCAGGCTCAGAGGGCTATTGCTGAGGGGCTCCAGAGCCTGGCTCGCTCACAGAATGCTGTAGCAGGGAGGCTCCAGAGCCTGTCTTGCTCACAGAATGCTGCAGCGAAGGGGCTCCAGAGCTTGGCCCAGTCTCAGAGGGCCAGGGATGAGAGATCACACATCGTGGGGCAGACACATCTACGCCTCCAGGACTGGCAGAGTCAAGTAACGCCAGAGCTTCTGGAGCTCAGTCCAGCCAACCTGGCATCCCATGGAGTGTCCCCGGGGCCTCTGGGCACCCCAAGGGAGGAGGAAGTGCTTGAGGCCATGCCGGGATCTTCCACCCAGGAGATCCCGGACCTCCCGAGACCTTCTGATTCCTCCCTTCCTCACACTGGGACATCTCAGTGCCAGCGAGATGAACAGGGTGGCACCGAAACAGTGCCATCCCCAAGTCTGCTGGGGCCCTCCAGGTCCCGACCACCCAGGGGATGTCTGCTAAGGGCATCACGGGCAACGGGACGTGTATCACAGCTGGACACCTCCACCTCCGATGTGCATCCTGGGGTAGCACCTAGAAGAAGCAGTAGGCCGCACAAAGTTAGAAAGTAGTAGTTCACTCGAGGGCACGGCTGAAGGTCAGCATCAGTCAGGGTTTGGTAATCATTTATATTACGAACACAATAAACTGTTCTTGCACATCACGCTGTGACTAATGTGTCTCTGATTCTCCTCCCCCCGGCACAGCTCAGTGTTCCCAACTCCCAAATATAGAGGTGCTGTCTGTTGAGCCTTGCAGACTCAGCCACATGTGTCAGAGTGCCTGCCTTAACTTCCCCAACATCCACCAGACCCTTGGTGCAAGTACCCCCACCCACACCCCTTTTTTGGCCAAAAAGCATGTGTCCCCAACCCTTACAGCTATGTGGGCCAGGATGGCAGTGTGCATTCAGAGTACAGGTAGGAGTCAGACGTGAGTGGCACCAGGGGCAGGATCCCAGTGTGCACAACAACGAGTCATCATCATCCTCCAGCCTTCAACCAAGACTCGCAACCATTGCCAACCCAGGCACATTACCAGGTTCGGATGTTTTTGGGGGATAGGGTAGTGGGATGACAGAAGCAGGGGAAGGGTGATGTGGTGGTTTGTGGGCCCAGGTCGGTTTGGAGGGGGAATAGCGGCTGCATTTGCTCCTGGGGTGTGGTGGATGTGTGTTGGTTGCAGCCTCCTCACTGCACAGCACCAGCTAGGTGAAGCGGGCTGCAATCAAGGCGTCCCTCGCTGCCCTTCCCTGCCGGACACCTGCCATCGCCGCCCGCCGTCTTTCCTCCGGTTCTTCATATGATGGGATGCCCACCTCACCCTCCCACCGCTCCTCCTCCTTCTCCTGCTCCAGCTGGTCTCCCCACTGCTGGGTGATGTGAAGAGCGCAGCAAACTGTGTGAAGCACGCACATGGTCATACTGGAGGGCCCCCCAGAGCGGTCCAACAGCGGAACCGCATCTTCAGCAGGCCGATGCACCGCTCTCCGACAGACCGGCTCACTGCATGGGCCTTGGTGTAGTGGGTCTCCACCTCGGTCTCGGGCCTCCGCACAGGTGTCATCAGCCATGACCTTAGTGGTAACCCTTGTCACCCAGTAGCCATCCTGGGAGCCAGGGCTGGTCTTCAAAGAGCCAAGGGATGTCCAACTGCCTGAGCACAAAGCTGTCATGGACACTCCCTGGGTGGCGTGCATCGACCTGCATGATCTTCATTTGATGGTCGCAGACAATTTGGGAGTGGAACCCCTTCCTGTTCAAAATTGCTGCGGCCCTGCATGGGGGGCCCGCGAGGTGATGTGTGTCCCGTCCACTGCTCCCTGCACATTTGGAATCCCGGCGATGGATGCAAAGCTGAGAGCCCGGCCTCCTGCTGTGCACGGCCCACATCAAAATTAATGAACTGTCCTGCCCGGGCACACAGGGCATCTGTGACCTGCCGCACACATCTGTGCACGGAGGCCTGGGAGATCCCAGTTAGGTCGCCACTGGGTGCCTGGAATGATCCGGAGGCACAGAAATTCAGGGCAGCTGTCACCTTCACATCCACAGGGAGTGGGTAGCTGCCCCTCCCCTGAGGTGCCAGGTGTGAGAGCACCTCACATTTGTGACGCACCGTGGTCTTGGACAGGTGCAGCCAGTAATGGCACATCCCCTCCGAGAGGGCCTCAAAGGAATTGCCTCCTTGCCCTCAGCACCCTCCGCTTTCTGTGCACCCTCTCGGGAGGCTGCTCACCCACCTCCTGGCCCTCAGCGGCAGCCCCCTGCCCTCCTTCCTGAGGGTCTGGTGGTGGCTGCTCCTGCGGTGGTCTCTCCACGCCCGCCACCTCCTGAGCCGCCACCTCCTCCACCCCTGCTGCCACCAACATGGCCAGCTCCAGATCGAGCAAACCGAGATCCATCTGCACAGTGGGATTTGGAAAGAGCAGAGAATGACGGATTATTCTCATTGGCTGCATCGATCCAGCACCACCCCAATCCCTCACTTGGGCCAGAACCCCACTTGTGGGAGCTGGCAACACCACACAATCCATGGTGCCACGTGTGGCCCGATTAGGGTTGTGTGAGATTCCCATCATGAGAAATGCTGGCACAGATTATGCAGGTCGGTGTGCAGCCACAGAGTCATAGAGGTTTACAGCATGGAAACAGGCCGTTCGGTCCAACTTGTCCACGCCGCCCTTTTTTTTAAAAACCCCTAAGCTAATCCCAATTGCCCGCATTCGGCCCATATCCCTCTATACCCATCGTACCCATGTAACTATCTAAATGCTTCTTAAAAGACAAAATTGTACCCGCCTCTACTACTACCTCTGGCAGCTTGTTCCAGACACTCACCACCCTCTGTGTGAAAAAATTGCCTCTCTGGACACTTTTGTATCTCTCCCCTCTCACCTTAAACCTATGCTCTCCAGTTTTAGACTCCCCTACCTTTGGGAAAAGATATTGACTATCTAGCTGATCTATGCCCCTCATTATTTTATAGACCTCTACAAGATCACCCCTCAGCCTCCTACGCTCCAGGGAAAAAGTCCCAGTCTATCCAGCCTCTCCTTATAACTCAATCCATCAAATCCCGGTAGCATCCTAGTAAATCTTTTCTGCACTCTTTCTAGTTTAATAATATCCTTTCTATAATACGGTGACCAGAATTGCACACAGTATTCCAAGTGTGGCCTTATCAATGTCTTGTACAACTTCAACAAGCCGTCCCAACTCCTGTATTCAATGTTCTGACCGATGAAACCAAGCATGCCGAATGTCTTCTTCACCACTCTGTGGGCAATGCGCACCCTTGAGCCATTGCTATGTGTGCAACTGCAGCATCTGTTACAGGCATGTGTTGCTGGTCTGTGTCACAGGGCAGGGACAGACTGCAAACCAGCACCAAATGTGTGCCCAGTGACAGCAGATTCCATGCAGTCCATGTCTGAACCTCTGCACCCCGGCCTGGAGCAGCAGCTGCTTCATCTGGTTCGGCCTCAGTCAGCACATGGTGCACTCCTCCCCCACCCCAGAACGCCAGCACTCAGTCAAGTCCCTGACCACACCCCGTGGCAAGACAATGCCAATGCAATGTGCCATGGAGGGGGAGGGTGAGCGGGAACCCTCGAGGCTGCCTCCCACACTGCACTACAGTGCTGCCCGGGGGTGAAGCGGGAGCCCTCGAGGCTGCCTCCCACAGTGCACGGCAATGCTGCCCAGGGCGGGCTGGGGGAGCTGAGTGGGACTCCCTGACGGAACCTCCCCCAGAGAGCTGTGAAGAAGTAGAAGCCCCCCCCCTCCCACCCACCCACAGGTAACACTGGTCCATGGGCCAACCACTGAGGACAGCAGGAGGAAGGCCACTAGCCATCTCCAGGGCCTGCCTGGCTGCCACGATGTGGAAATGCCAGCGTTGGACTGGGGTAAACACAGTAAGGAGTCTAACAACACCAGGTTAAAGTCCAACAGTTTATTTGGTATCAAACGCCACTAGCTTTCGGAACGCTGCTCCTTCATCAGATGGAGTGGAAATCTACTCTCAAACAGGGCACAGTGTCTCTGTGCCCTGTTTGAGAGTAGATTTCCACTCCATCTGATGAAGGGGCAGCGCTCCGAAAGCTAGTGGCGTTTGCTACCAAATAAACCTGTTGGACTTTAACCTGGTGTTGTTAGACTTCTTACTGTGGCTGCCATGCCAGGTTTTGACTTTTAAATATCTACTCTGATTCGTGCCAAAGTTACATCACGCCAAAGAGGTGGGAGAAGCAGATGTGGGCGGAGATTACCGTATGGATCCCGACAATGGTATGCCAAGGTATATAAAGTCATGCAAATCAGTGGCCTGCGGTTTCCCAGCGGCACCATTTTTCTCCGGTTGGGAGATGCGAGCGGGTCATAAAAGCTCGCGGGCCGACATGCGCATCTCCCAACCCGACCTACCAGAAACGTTGCGGGTCGCGATGAGAAAATTGCCCCCCCATGTTGCAGCTATATTAAACCTTGGTTAGGCCGCATTTGGAGTATTGCATGCAGTTCTAGTCACCACACTACCAGAAGGACATGGAAGCTTTGGAGAGAGTGCAAAGAAGGTTCACCAGGATATTGCTTCCTCTCGAGGGTGTTGGCTATAAGAAGAGGTTGAACAAACTGGGATTGTTTTCACTGGAAAGATGGAGGATAAGGGGAGGCCCGATAGAGGTATACAAAATTATGAGATGCATAGACAGGGTGGATAGTCAGAGGCTTTTTCCCAGGGTGGAAGTGTCAATTACAAGGGGGCACAGGTTCAAGGTGAGAGGGGGAAAGTTTAAGGGAAATGTGCAGGGGAAGCTTTTCACGCAGAGAGTGATGTGGGCCTGGAACGCGCTGCCAGAGGAGGTGGCGGAAGCAGGCACATTCGCAACATCTAAGAGGCATCTGGATGGGTACATGAATAGGGAGGGAATGTAGGGATATGGACCCAGGAAGGGCAGAAGGTTTTTTCTTTAGTCAGGGCATCATGATTGGCACAGGCTTGGAGGGCTGAAGGGCCTGTTCCTGTGCTGTACTTTTCTTTGTTCTTTTTGTTCTTTGTAATAGGATTGAGAAACATATCAGCCATGATCGAATGGCGGGGCAGACATTCTGCTCCTATATCTTACGGTCTTTGGCTTGGAGTTTGCCCCTCAGACATGGCTGTGGCACACTCGCACACTTCTTGTGGCACACCAGTGTGCTGCGGCACACCGGTTAAAACCATTGTCTGGAGGTGCCTGCATTAAAATGGTGCATCGTAGGCATCTACTGGAGTGACAAGGAGCACCAACTGCAGCACTGGAAAGTCTCTAGTTAGTGGGCTTCAATTAATATTGCAACATCCCTGACAATTGGCCCCTCAATAAGAATCAGTCACTGTATTGTCAAACTGTTTCTCCAAAGCTCAGTTCTGAATGAGATGAAACTTCCTCCCATTAAACATTGAAAAGAATGAAGCTACTGCCTTTACTCTCCACCACAAACCATTAGCTAGCCATCCCCTTGCTGCTCATTGTCTCAGGTTGAAGCAGACTATTCACAACATATGCACCTTATTTGACTCTGAGTTGTGTTTATATAAAATCCAATGCCCTTTCCATCATGAACATGGTCTACTTTGTATCACATCTTTATCCCTGCCTCAGCTGATATATTTTTGTTACCCCTAGGCTCGACTATTCCAATGGTCTCTTGCTTGGCCTTCCAATTTTCCACCCTCCACAAATTTCAGCTCATCCAAAACTTTGTTCTCCATGTCCTAATTCATGCCAAGTCCCATTCACCCATCAATCCTGTGTTCAATAGTTCCTGATTCAGCATTGCCCCAATTTCAGAAGTTTCATTCCTATGTTCAAATCACTCCATGACCTCTCTCCTCTCTATCTCTGTAACCTTCTCCATGTCCTGCAACTACCCTCTAACACTATATTCCTCCAACTTTGGCCTCTTGTACATCCTCAATTGCCTCTCACTGGACATAACCCCAGCTATTGGGCCTTATACTCTAGAATTTTCTCATTAACTCTCTCTGCTTCTCCACTGGCACTCTGCTTTAATGATGTGCCTTAAAACTTACCTCGATGACCAAGCTTCTGGACAACCTGTCCTAACAACTCGTTCCTTGGATAGTGCCAATTTTTGTTGGAGTAAATAGCTGTGAAATATCTTGGAACCTTTCACTATGTGAACAACATGTAAGCTGTTGTCAGGCTGTATCTTGTGGGAGATGGATATTGCCTCCCATGAATATTATTGGCCACTTATTAGTCCCAGCCTGGATGTTGTCTAGATTTTGCTGTACATGAGCACGAATTGTTTCATCATCTAAAGAATTGTAAATGAAATTAAACACTGTACAATCATCAACAATATTCCCTTTCTGACCATGTGATGGAGGGATAGTCACTGATGAAAGATTTGATCATATTTGGGCCTAGGCCACTGCCCTGAGGAACTGCTGTAGTAGTGACAAGCGGCTGAGAGATTTGACTTTCAACAGCTATGGCCAACTTCCTTAATGACAAAAGGATTGTACCCCATTGACAACAGTTTTACTGGTCCATGGCCTCACTAAATGCTGTCTTGATGTCAAGGGAAGTCACTTGCACCTCATCTCTGGAATTAAATTATTTTGCTAACATTTGGATCAAAGCTTTAATTTGGTCAAGGGTGATGGTATTGGCGGAACGTAACTGGAGCATTGGTGAGCAGGTTATTATTGAGAAAATATTATTCGAATGAACGAATTCTTGTGATCTCTTCCCTAATGATTTACCCTTGACGTTTGCTTTTTAACGCTGAGTTCCACCTTTGTTCATGGCACCTCCACTTCATCTTTGATCTATTGGTTTTGCGTGGTTTTGTCTCCAGCACATTGTTTTTGCTGTTTACATGAATCAAATGCAGCAAATGTCTCGAAGCATACTACAAACATGGAGAAATTGTGAAGCAGCTTGTTTAATATTTGGGACTTTTGGCAGTGTTCATATCTAAAGGTTTGCTCATTCAGTAGTAGCTGGATACTGAGAAACAAAATGGAACTGCTGCATCGCTATTCTTAATGACACAGTCAGACTAACCAATCTATTTGAGGTCACTATTGCTTGCCTATGAAGGCAATGGAAATTGACCCCAATAAATGCGAAAACAAGATGATGCGAGTGCTTGATAATGATGAGAAAAACTATTCCCTCTGGTCAATGCGTCAATAACTAGAAGTAATTATTGAAAATCAATTAACCAATCAATCAATTCACTTCATTGTCCATACGGAAGTTCATTTTGGGTACATTGCTCATTTGTTAAAAAAACTGCATATAAATGCATGCTAACAATAACAGAAAGAAAATTACCCAATCAAAGAGATCTAACTTTAGAGGGTAACAAAGTTTGCAGACGACACAAAGATAAGTAGAAAAGTGAATCGTGTGGAGGGCGTAGAAGGTCTGCAGAGAGATTTGGACAGGCTGAGTGAGTGGGCGCGGATCTGGCAGATGGAGTATAACGTTAACAAATGCGAGGTTATTCATTTTGGAAGAAATAATAGCAAATTGGATTATTATCTAAATGGAAAGAAATTACAACATGCTGCTGTGCAGAGGGACCTGGGGGTCCTTGTGCATGAGACGCAAAAACCCAGTCTGCAGGTGCAACAGGTGATCAAGAAGGCAAATGGGATGTTGGCCTATATCGCATGGGGGATAGAATATAAAAGCAGAGATGTCTTGTACAGGGCATTGGTGAGGCCGCAGCTGGAATACTGTGTGCAGTATTGGTCCCCTTATTTGCAGAAGGATATATTGGCCTTGGAGGGAGTGCAGAGAAGGTTCACCAGGTTGATACCAGAGATGAGGGGTGTTGATTATGAGGAGAGACTGAGCAGATTGGGTTTGTATTCGTTGGAATTTAGAAGGCTGAGGGGGGATCTTATAGAGACCTATAAGATAATGAAGGGGCTGGATAGGGTAGAGATGGAGAGATTCTTTCCACTTAGAAAGGAAACTAGAACTAGAGGGCACAGCCTCAGAATAAAGGGGGGTCAGTTTAGGACAGAGTTGAGGAGGAACTTCTTCTCTCAGAGGGTGGTGAATCTCTGGAATTCTCTGCCCACTGAAGTGGTGGAGGCTACCTCGTTGAATATGTTTAAATCACGGATAGATGGATTCCTGATCGGTAAGGGAATTAGGGGTTATAGGGATCAGGCGGGTAAGTGGAACTGATCCACTTCAGATCAGCCATGATCTTACTGAATGGCGGGGCAGGCTCGAGGGGCTAGATGGCCTACTCCTGCTCCTATTTCTTATGTTCTTATGTTCTTATAAGTTTAAGTAAAATGTATATAAAAAACCATTCCAATACATTAAAATAATCAGTGTGAGTTCCACCCTGAGTGGAGATATTGATACATCAAACCCCTGTTTAAAAGTATTGTGGAGAAGGGCACAAATGAGTTCATAGAATCCTACAGTGCAGAAGGAGGCCATTCGGCCCATCAAGTCTGTACCAACCACAATCCCACCCAGGCCCTATCCCCATAACCCCATGCATTTACCCTCACTAGTCCCCCTGACACTAAGGGGAAATTTAGCATGGCCAATTCATCTAACCCACACATCTTTATACTGGGGCAGGAAACCCATGCAGAGACAGGGAGAATGTGCAAACTTTAGACAGACAGTGACCCAAACCAGGAATCGAAGCCAGGTCCCTGGCGCTGTGAGACGATGGTAGTCATGATGTGGCGACAACATTGTGAGACAACAGTGCTAACCACTCTGCCACCGTGCTGCCCCCTAGGGAAGGGTTTGTTCAGGAAAGGATTTGTCTCACATCGGAAGGATTACAGTCTTTTCCCCAAACACCATACCATAAGACTGTATGATGTAGGAGCAGAAGTAAGTCATTTGGCCCATCAAGTGTGTTCTGCCATTCAGTGAGATCATGACCGATCTGATATGGTAATCTTCAACTCCACTTTCCCATCTTATCCCCATAACCCTTGGGGGCAATTTTACCATCGCGCCCCGTTGGACAATGGAGGTTCCCAACCTTTCATTGCGGCAACCCCATTATATCATTGATGGAAGGTGGTGTCAATCTTACCAGGAAGTCCCGCTGGCATATAAGTTGTTTTAGGACTCCCGGTGGATTCTCTGTCCTGTCTGGCCTTCCGACCCACCAGAACGGGGGTGGAAATTCCCTCCCATTGTATTTATTTCCTCCCACCTTTTATCCCTTGATTAATTAGTATTTCTGGATGCTTTAGTGTCTACTACTGTGAAGGCAGATGCAAAATATTTATTTAACTCCTCTGCCATTTCCTGGTTCCCCATTGTTATTTCCCCAGTCTCATTTTCTATCGCGCCCTTGTTCACTTTGGCCTCTCTCTTCCTTTTTATATATTTAAAGAAGGTCTTATTGTCCATTTCATATTACTTGCTAATTTACCCTCATAGTTTGTTTTCTTCCTCTTAATTTCTTTTGGTCATTTTTTGTTGGTTTTTAAAACTTTCCCAATCCTCTCGCTTACCACTAATTTTTGCCACATTGTATACTTTTTTCTTTCAATTTAATACTATCCCTAGCTTCCTTGGTTAACCATGACTGATTTATCTCCTTCCTAAAATCCTTCTTCCTCAATGGGATATATCTTTGTTGTGAGTCATGAACTATTCTCATAAACAAAACTAACAGTAACACTGAGACAAGGGATGGTTTTGATTGTTCATGGCACTCTTTACTTTTATCAAAACATTTCGAGAGCTAATTTCACTAAGAAAGATCTGGCCATCGAATACCCTTTCCACATTGTTCCTCTGTACCGTTAAAGAATTTGCTTTCACAGGACAACAATGCCAGGTGAGAGACATCCAAGAAGAATAGCTCTCCCAACCACAGCCATATAGAAGAGTTTCATAATTTATCTACTCAATAGGATTTTAATTTTCTGAGGCAGTATAATCGTGTCTGTCCCTTGGCCACCACATTTGTACATTGTTCCGTCCAATTAAACTTATTATCCATTTTGATTCTTAGGTACTTGTAGTTCACATAATTTCAATGTCACATAGACACAATATAAATAACTGGCTATTTCCTCAAAACTGTAGCTAGTTCTTTCATCTTATTTTTTTGTTCAGTTCAAGACAACTGTTAGTGCACCATTTTGTGAACATCTCCACTGAGTTCCTATTACTTGCTTCATTATCCTTTATGAGACTCATAACTACCGTGCCATCTGCAATATTCTGGATCATTATATCGTTGCGCCCTGATCAACAATCATTGGTACAGAGGATAAAAAGCAAAGGTACTCAACGGTGAGGAGATTCAACATTTCGTAACATGTACTCTGAGTAAATCCCTAAAAATCGCACCTATTGGGTTCTGTTGTGGAGGACAACACTGATCCAAATTAGAAGAGTAAAATTGACAGGATTCATGTCTTCAACAAGTTTGAATCGTTGCATGGTGTTAAAAGTTAAAAGTTGCCTAATTTATATGTATTGGTCAGATGGACCAAGGTCAGAACAGTGTGTCCGCTGAGTTATGAGCTTAATAAACAAACTGTAACTGATCAATATATATAACAAGGGGCTAAAAGACATTTTGACACAATGCCCTCAAAACACATTGTTACTATCGGTGTAAGAGTAACTGGTCAGTAATCATTCAATACAGCAGACCTGGACTTCTTAGCATCCAGGACGATAATGGTTGATTCCCACAGAAAGGAAAGGTATGTGTGTCAAATAATTTCTGAAAGACCACATAGAAAGGAATTGCAAAATCATGAGGATTATCTGCAGTCAGAAAGGGGGTCATCCCTGTTTTTCAATGTGAAGCCTGACATGTTATGCATACACTTCCATGCATTTCTGGGCTTATATATCCAAAAGCAGTTATGCAGCCTGAGTCTATATGCATTGTTCAAATTCTGAATTTCCTTTCTCATGTTTGTCTTGCTCCTCTACACTAAATACAATTTGTCTTTCCTTCAGTATTGCTTCAATTTGTTTGTAATCCAGGGTTTCTCATTTGGATAGATCTCAAATGTTTTCATTTGGGCATTGAGCTATTCACAGAAGATGGTGTAGTCTTTTATGACACCTGTGCTCTTATTTATGCCTCCATCCTCCACAAAAATATCCCAATTTGTGTTCTCAAAGTGAATTTGCAGATGTGGAATAGCCACATTATCCCAAAACGTAACCACTTTCCTGCCAGGTTTTACTGCTTTCAGTTTTTGTCAATATTTAGGGAGGAGGTGCACAATACTGTGATCTGAATTTCCAATCCCTGGTCGATTCAAAGACTTATAAGATCATAAATACAGCAAAAGCATTGATCCAACATCTTTCCTCCATGAGTTGGTTTGTCAACACAGTAAGAGTTTTAACAACACCAAGTTAAAGTCCAACTGGTTTATTTGGTAGCAAATGCCATTAGCTTTTGGAGCGCTGCTCCTTCATCAGATGGAGTGGAAATCTGCTCTCAAACAGGGCATACAGAGACACAAAATCAAGTTACAGAATACTGATTAGAATGCGAATCTCTTCTGTAACTTGATTTTGTGTCTCTGTGCCCTGTTTGAGAGCAGATTTCCACTCCATCTGACGAAGGAGCAGCGCTCCGAAAGCTAATGGTATTTGCTACCAAATAAACCTGTTGGACTTTAACCTGGTGTTGTGAAAACTCGTACTGTGTTTACCCCAGTCCAACGCCGGTATCTCCACATCTTGGTTTGTCAACACAGCTAATGTAATTACAGAGATATGTCATAGCTAAGTCACTGTGAATGATATCATCAATGATGACCTTCTGTGAATTGCTGTACAGTAATAGAAATTAGTGAAGCAGATATGTTTTTTAACCTGAAGATTTTGGCACCAATGTTTATTCACATACATGTATATGCCTCTTCCTCAGGATTTATTTGAAGCTGTGGTGGATCTATCCTGTGTCCATGGATCAAATCCATCAATATCCACTGCATTGTCTGGAATATCCAAAGTTAAGTAGGTTTCAGTGAAACATAGCACGCTCAATTCTCTGAATTCTGACAAAAATCTCCTGCTGGTCTGAATCTCATCAATCTTATTCCTCATGGACCTACAAGTAATGACTAGAAACTGTAGACATCGTCCTCTCCTGTTCGCTTGATGCTTCCTCGTTACCCATTGGGCTGAATTGAGGTTACTTGGGCCCTGAATAGGGGTCATCTCTTGTCAGGCACATTTATGGGAGTAACTCGCAATGTTGTAGTTTTAATGAATTCAAGCAGAGCCTGAGAGTCATACATGATGTAATGGTTGGTAGCTTCATGCACTCCCATCTGTAATCCCTCACCCCTCCCCACCCCCACCCCTCCCTGGCCTTGCCTGGTCTGGCAGCCTCAACTTCTCCTGACCCCCACACATCTCTGGTGTAATCTTAATCCCTCCGGCCCCAATGTAGCCACACTCACTGCCCCCCCGCCCCAACCCAATGTAGCCTCATCACTTGACGCCGATAAAGACTCATTTCCCTGGCCCCCTGTAAAACCTTATCCAACCCCAACTCCCCACCCCAGACCCAGTAAAGCTTTGTTCCCCCAGTGCCTACCCAACCCGGTCTCACGCCACCCCGCCCAGCACCGGCCACAGCAGCTCCATTCAACTCCACCACAGTAAAGGCTCCCACACCCACAACCCACTTCAAATAACATCAAGAAATCAAAAACAGGAGAGGAAGGAAAACAAAACGCTTCAGAGAAAAATAAAAATTTTATAAGGTTACAAAGCTAAAATGAAGAGCATGCTGAAACTGAGGTTGCCACAGTGGAGCATCAGCATCTTCATTGGCAAAAGCCTATGGCATTCATGAGTGTGATTATGGCAGCACAACGGGCAGAAAATGTTTTGGGGTGGCACGGTGGCACAGTGGTTAGCTCTGCTGCCTCACAGCACCAGGGACCTGGGTTCAATTCCGGCCTCGGGTCACTGTCTGTGTGGAGTTTGCACGTTCTCCCCGTGTCTGCGTGGGTTTCCTCCGGGTGCTCTGGTTTCCTCCCACAGTCCAAAGATGTGTAGGTTAGGTTGATTTGCCGTGCTAAATTAACCCTCGTATCAGGGGATTAGCAGGGTAAATATGCAGGGTTACAGGTATAGGGCCCAGGTAATGCACCTGGGATTGTGGTTGGTGCAGATTTGATGGGCCGAATGGCCTCCTTCTGCACTGTAGGGATTCTAGATTCTATGAAGAGATGAAGATAATTTTTTTCACTCAGGTTTGTGAGAATGCTCTATCTGAAAAAATGATGGAAATTGATTCAGCTGCACACTGTACACTTCTTTCCTCTCCCACACCTCTCAATCTGTGTGCCCAAAGGTCCACAGCTGGGTGGAAGCAATGTCGCAAACAGAGGCCTGCAGGAACTGCCAGTGAAGGCCATCATTCAGTGTACCTGGGTTACGACGTAAAGGGCTGACCTCTTGCTGGCCTCATGAGGGATTGCACCCTCAAGGCTGCAGACTTTCTTCTCCATTTTCTTTGTCAAGTTCAGATCTTTGCTGTCTCTCTTGATTTCCAGCCAGTTTCTCCTTGTTACATTCCCACTTCCTTCCTTATCTTCAAGCTTTTTATTTAAGTTATAATCAAGTAACTGCAATGAGTTTTTTTTTGGAAAAGGATATACTTACCAATTCAGCGAGTGTTTAACCTTTTAAACATACTTCTCCGGAATGAACTCTCTACTACGGTGCAGCAGTCCAAAGAATGGCAACTTAGCCTTTAATGTGGCAAAATATTCAGTTCTCCATTTTGGCCACAATAATCCTAATTCACAGCACCATATCGATGGCCAATCTTTAACACATTCAACCATTGAAAAGAATTTGGGTGTGACTGTTACAAGTAATCTGAAGTTTATGAATCATGCGGCTCAGGCAGTACAACGGGCAGAAAATGTTTTACGAGTGCTGAATGCTTCCTGTTTGAGTTGGGGTGTCAGCATTTATGTTGACCGCTATGAGAAGTTGAACATAAGAACTAGGAGCAGGAATCGGCAATTCAGCCCTGAGCCTACTCCACCATTCAATACAATCATGGCTGATCTCATCTCGGCCTCAACTCCACTTTCCTGCCTGTTCTCCATAAACCTTCTACCCATTGCTAATTAAAAATCTATCTACCTCCCCCAATTTACTCCATGTCCCAGCATCCACCACACTCTATGGTAGTTAATTCCACAGGTTCACCACCCTTTGAGAGTAATTTCTCCTCCTCTCTGTTTTAAATCTGCCACCCCTTATCCTAAAACTATGATCTCTTGCCCCACAAGAGCAAGCATCTGCTCTATGTCTACTTTGTCAATACCTTTTATCATCTTACATACCTCAATTAGATCTCCTCTTATTCTTCTAAACTCTAAAGATTGTAGGCCTAAACTGCCCAACCTCTCTTCATGAGACAAACCCCTCATCTCCGGAATCAATCCAGTGAACATTCTCTCAAATACCTCTAATGCCATTACATCCTTCCTCAAATAAAGGGACCAAAACTACACACTCCAGGTGCAGTCTCACCAATGACTTGTATAGTTGCAGCAACACTTTCTTACTTTTATACTCTATTCCTTTAGCTTTGAATAACAAAATTCAATTTGCTTTCTTATTACCTGCTGTACCTGCCTACCAGTTTTCTGCGACTAATGCACAAGGACACCCTGGTACCTCTGCATTGAAACATCCCCAAGTCTCTCTCCATTTAGACAATAAGTTGCCTTTTCATTTTTCCGACAAAATGGATAATCTCAAACTTATCCATGTTAAACTCCATCTGTCACATTCTGGCCCATTCACCTATCTATATCCATTTGTAAATTTATTGTTTTCGCATTGTAATTTACAATTCCATCTATTTTAGTGTCCTTTGCAAATTTGGTTTTAGTACCTTTCATTCCTGTATCCAAGTCATTAATATAGATTGTAAATAGTTGGGGCCCGAGGACTGTGGCCCCCCCATTTGTTATATTTTGCCAACCAGAAAAAAAACAATTTATCCTGACCCAGCTAATAAATTACCCCTAATCCCATGTGATCTAACCTGGTGAATTAACCTTTTGTGCGGCACCTTATCAAATGCATTCCTGAAGTCCACATCTATTACATCTACAGGATTCCCATTATCCACTTGGCTTGTTACATCTTCGAAGAACTCTAGCAAATGACTCAAACATTATATGCCCTTCATAAAACCATGCTGACTCTGATGGATTGCATTTTGACTTTCCAAATGTCCTGTACTTGCTTAAAAATGGATTCTAACAATTTCCCATAAACAGATATTAAACTAATTGGTCTATAATTTCCTACTTTCCCTCCCTTTTTGAATAAGGGCATTAGATTAGCATTTTTCCAATCCACTGGAACTTTTCCTGTATCCAAGGAATTTTGGAATATTATAACAAATGGATCCACTATCTCCCACACCACTTCCCTCAATACCCTAGGATGTAGGCTATCAGGCCCTGGGACTTGTCTGCCTTCAATCCCAATAGTTTGTTGAGTACTATTTCCCTATTGATGATGATTTTTCTAAATTCCTCCCTTTCTATTACCTCTGCATTACCTGTTACTAGTGTCCTCCACTGTGAAAACTGAGGCAAAATATTGATTTAGTATCTTTGCCAATTATATGTTCCCCACTATTAACTCCTTAAAGCCTCACCGCATTTTATGGCCCCAGCATGGTGGTGCTAAAAAATTCCACCCTTTGTGTCTGGGAATCCTCTGTTGAATATCCCAGGTGATTACCTTGATGCCTTGCTAATGGGGCAGAGTACGTGACACATTCATGTTCTCCCGAGGCCTTGATGGGTATTTACAGAGATGGGCAGAAAATTTCCTTTCCCGCCCGCCACAGGAAGTTTAGCGGAGGGGCTGTGAAAATTCGGCAGACCATTTAAAGGCCCGTTGATTACGGGTGGGAATTTCCAGTCTTGGGGCCCGTGCGGCTGGAAAATCCCACCGTGGTATCTCCATTTCAGTGATTCAGTTTGATTTTTCCAGCTGGTGGATCAAAAATCATTATTTGGCGTAAAGCATGTTTTAGCATTTGCTTTTCTCATACTTTTTCACACAACCTAACCAAAATGAACCTTCTACATTTGAACATAAATAAAAAAAACCTGACAGGAACAGACTAGTTGGTCCATTGAGCCTGTTCCATTGTAATTTAACACCATGACCCCCCACCACCTTCCCTCCTCCGCACAACCTGCCCCAACAGCAGCAGCAAGATTTGCTGGAATTAACAGCAGATTTGCTGCAAAGGAGAAAATAAATTCCTGAAGTAATTCATCAAAAAAAATATGCGGGGGAAATTCCATTCAAACCCCTGAAGGCATTCAAACATGTTCCAAGAGACACATTGCCAAACACCCCACCTACATTGTACATGCTGTGATGTGAAAACAATTAGAACTCACCCAGCTCTTTCCGAATGCTTGCAGTGAATCTACAATCACTGCAAAGCACAGAGGACAACCCTCTGTGAGAAGAACTCCTGAGTTCTAACCTCATTCCAGGCTTGTGTAATTTATATTAATGTCCCTGGTGCCCCTAATCAATCTTGCTCAAATAGCCTTTTCACTTGAACCAAATCTAATCCTTTCATTATTTGAAAGTCCTCCGTCAATCTTTTGAGGAAGTCTATGGCTGGGACTTTTCAGCCCCTCCATGCCATGGTTTCTGTCACAGTAAGAAGTCTCACAACACCAGGTTGAAGTCCAACAGGTTTATTTGGTATCACGAGCTTTCGGAGCACTGCTCCTTCATCAGGCTCCTTTATCCTCACCTGAGGAAGGAGGAGCGCTCCGAAAGCTCGTGATACCAAATAAACCTGATGGACTTTGAGCTGGTGTTGTGAGACTTCTTACTGTGCCCACCTTAGTCCAACACCGGCATCTCTACATCATGGTTTCTGTTGGCAGATGCAGCTCATCATTGGCCACCTGCGGGATCTTCTGGTTCTGACAATATCTACAGTGTTTTGTGTGGCTTGCTTGGCCAGCCCTTGGGGAGCCTGCTGTGGAGCTGTTCCCCTTCTCTTTACCATTCATATGTTTATGGGTTCCCTGTTGTATCACCCAGTATGGCCATTTCATCATAATCCCATGTGACAATTTATGACTGCAGTTCACCAACATTTTTGACGACCCTCCATGCATTTATATGCATTAAAACGCCTCTCACACAACCATTAGATAGCAACCTGGAATTGTTTTGAAGCATTATCACTGTTGTAATATCGGAAAGGCAACTCGCTCCCACTAAAAGCAATGTGATAATGAGCAGATCATCTGGCTGTTTCTGTAATTTTGATTGGGAGTTAAATATTGAGTAGGACACTGGGGATAACTCCCTGCTCTTCTTTAAAGTAATGCCATGGGGCCATCGACATCCAACTTAGAGGACAGCCATTTTATCCAAGAGGCTCAAGTCCTGGATTGGAAATTGAATCCACAATCTTTTGATACAGCGGCGAGGGTTTGTAAAAACATCCTTTCATAGGACAAGGGCATTGCTGGCTAAGCTAGCATTTTTATTACCCATCCCTGATTTCCCTTGAGTAGCTGCATTCTTGAACTACTGCAGTCCATATGATGCAGGAACACTCACAATGCTGTTAGGGAAAGAGTTCCAGGATTTTGGCGCAGCTATTAACTGAGCCATGGTTGACACACATTGGGGGGAATTCTCCCGTCCCGCCCGCCATGGGAATCGTTGCGGGCAGGAGGTGCACCATGCAGAGGTCCATTGACCTCGGGCGGGATTTTCCGGTTTTGGGCGAACGCGGCCGGAAAATCCCATCCATGCAGTCTAAGCCCAGACCCTAGGCTTCCCTCATGTCTCTGAATTTCTCTAATGCTGAATGTCTCTATAACCCTATAACCCCTCTTCATACTTGTGCTCCTCTCCCTGTCAACTCAGGGCCTATAAACTAATATCAATCTAGTGGTTCCTGTCTGAACACCATCCATCACCTTTGGCCTTTTTGTTGCTCGAAGCTAAATGCTAACAATTCTGGAATTCTGAAGTAAAAATAGAAAATATGGGTGACAGGTCAGACAGCATTTGTGAAGAGTTGAAGGTAGGGTTAACATTTTCGGTTGATGATTTTTTGTTAGTACGGGAAGATGTTACAGATGAACAGCTCATGAGGAGGAACAGAGAGAACCTGGAGAGTGGGGATTGGTGGGGGGAAGCTATGCTGATACTCCAATGTGATCAGGGAGGAGTGTTGCATTGTTGGAGGTACTATCTTTTGGGCGAGTTTTAAATCAAGGTCCTGTCTGTCCCATCAGGTGGAGCAAAGCTGGAAAGTTCTGATTTTCTGCTCTTTATTTATCTCTCAGACATCACTAAAATAGATTACCTGGTCAATATCATATTGCTGTTTGTATGCAAATTAGTTGCTGTATTTCCTACATTTCAGCAGTAACGATACTGAAAAAAATACTTCACGGGATGTAAATGGAGGAAGTAGCCCTGGAGGCTGCTTACATAAATACAATTTTTCTTAAAGGCAATTAGGAGCAGAGCAGCATTATGGCAGGTAGGCTTTGCACATTGCACTCACCTTGAAGTCTCTGGTGAACTGAGGACTGTTTGTGTATGTCCTTCTTTAGTAATCGGGTTCTAGACCAATGTAATTTCCCACTGGTGGCTTGCAAGATGGAAGGCATGGCGGGATGCCAGCGGACAGCTGGTTTAATGAGCATTCATTAGATGCAAATGAATACAAATGGCAGGATGGGAGAATTCCACCCCGAGGGTCTGAAATTGTTAAAGTCAATCTTAAGTGCAGGGGGTCTTATAAGTGCCATGTAGAAAGATGACATGCTGTTCCCCCAATATTTCACTCTTCCTAGTTTTTATTTTTTAAAAAGTCAATTTACAAGCTATCAGACTTACTAACACCTTCTTTATACAGTCACTGAGCATATTTGATGAATAACTTTTACCCGTTGTTATTCTTTTACCTGTTGTTGTTATTAAGGTCTTTCTTTCTTCAGCTCTGATCAAATACTGAAAGAAGTCCAACAACACCAGGTTAAAGTCCAACAGGTTTATTTGGTAGCACAAGCCACGAGCTTACGGAGCACTGCCCCTTCATCAGGTGAGTGGGAGTTGTGTTCACAAACAGGGAATATATAGACACAAACTCAGTTTGCAAGATAATGGTTGGAATGCGAATCTTTACAGGTAATGAAGTCTTAAAGGTACAGACAATGTGAGTGGAGAGAGGGTTAAGCACAGGTTAAAGAGATGTATATTATCTCCAGACAGGACAGTTAGTGAGATTTTGCAAGCCCTGGCAAGTCATCGGGGTTACAGACAGTGTGACATGAACCCAAGATCCCGGTTGAGGCCGTCCTCATGTGTGCGGAACTTGGCTATCAGTTTCTGCTCAGCGATTCTGCGTTGTCGTGTGTTGTGAAGGCCACCTTGGAGAACGCTTACCCGAAGATCAGAGGCTAAATGTCCGTGACTGCTGAAATGTTCCCCAACAGGAAGAAAATCCTCCTGCCTGGTGATTGTCGAGTGGTATTCATTCATCCGTTGTTGTAGCGTCTGCATGGTCTCCCCAATGTACCATGCCTTGGGACATCCTTTCCTGCAGCGTATCAGGTAGACAATGTTGGCCGAGTTGCAAGAGTATGTACCGTGTACCTGGTAGATGGTGTTCTCACGTGAGATGATGGCATCCGTGTCAATGATCCGGCCCGTCTTGCAGAGGTTGCTGTGGCAGGGTTGTGTGATGTCGTGGTCACTATTCTCCTGAAGGCTGGGTAGTTTGTTGCGGACAATGGTCTGTTTGAGGTTGTGCGGTTGTTTGATGGCAAGAAGTGGGGATGTGGGGATGGCCTTGGCGAGATGTTTGTCTTCATCAATGACATGTTCAAGACTCCGGAGAAGATGTCGTAGCTTCTCCACTCTGGGGAAGTACTGGACGACGAAGGGTACTCTGTCCGCTGTGTCCCGTGTTTGTCTTCTGAGGAGGTCGATGCAGTTTTTCGCTGTGGCGCGTCGGAACTGTCGATCAATGAGTCAAGCGCCATATCCTGTTCTTACGAGGGCATCTTTCAGCTTCTGTAGGTATCTGTTGCGATCCTCCTCATCCGAGCAGATCCTGTGTATACGGAGGGCTTGTCCGTCGGGGATGGCTTCTTTAACGTGTTTAGGGTGGAAGTTGGAGAAGCGGAGAACCATGAGGTTATCCACAGCAACCTCTGCAAGATGTGCCGGATCATCGACACGGATGCCATCACCTCACGTGAGAACACCATCCACCGGTACATACTCTTGCAACTCGGCCAACGTTGTCTACCTGATACGCTGCAGGAAAGGATGCCCCAAGGCATGTACATTGGGGAGACCATGCAGATGCTATGACAATGGATGAATGAACACCACTCGATAATCACCAGGCAAGAGTGTTCTCTTCCTGGTGGGGAACACTTCAGCAGTCACAGGCATTCGGCCTCTGATCTTCGGGTAAGCGTTCTCCAAGGTGGCCTTCATGACACACGACAGCGCAGAGTCGCTGAGCAGAAACTGATAGCCAAGTTCCGCACACATGAGGACGGCCTCAACCGGGATCTTGGGTTCATGTCACACTATCCGTAACCCCCACGACTTGCCTCGGCTTGCAAAATCTCACCAACTGTCCTGTCTGGAGACAATACACATCTCTTTAACCTGTGCTTAACCCTCTCTCCACTCACATTGTCTGTACCTTTAAGACTTGATTACCTGTAAAGACTCGCATTCCAACCATTATCTTGTAAATTGAGTTTGTGTGTATATATGCCCTGTTTGTGAACACAACTCCCACTCACCTGATGAAGGGGCAGTGCTCTGAAAGCTTGTGGCTTGTGCTACAAAATAAACCTGTTGGACTTTAACCTGGTGTTGTGAGACTTCTTAGTGTGCTTACCTCAGTCCAACGCCAGCATCTCCACATCACAAATACTGAAAACCATGGACTTTTGTTGTATTTTCATTCTTTATTTCAGATTTCCAATATTTGCATTTAAAAAGGATACTTTTGACTCCGATTAAAAACAATTATGATCTCCTTTACCTCAGTTAGATTGTTGGACCATTCCTCTCTGAAATCCAGTTGAAAATTGGAGAATGTTGAAAGTGAGATCCACTTTAGTCTCAGTGTCCCCAATGGGATTTTACTCTTTTTGGTCAGTGCTGCCACAGGCCATTCCTTCTCTGCCCACCAGGGGTGATAGACCAGGCTCCCTGTAGATTTTCCTCCTTTTATAGTCGAATTACCACCACTTCCCAGTGTCAGCATGTCCAAGGAGGCAGTAGGCTCTGTTAATCTTTAATTTTGATTGTCAGTTTATTCCTACCTTTTCCATTACCACTGCAGTGGTATTCTTGCTGTATCACTGTTGAAGTTTCTTTGCGGGCATTGGCATGTTTCCTCTTCATGGCAGGAATCCTGGTAGAACTTCACCGTGCATATGCAATAAGCTCCAGCCCAGGAAAACATGCCAATGGCTAGAGTGGATATGCAAGACCAGGCGAAAGAGTTACTCACACTTGAACATGAACAGAAGAACTATTCCACCACATGCAGCAATAGTTATCAATAGTTCAGCGGAAGAAGCAAGAATCCAAACAAAATATTTTCAGAGTTTTTAGGATTTGTCAACATTTTCTGGTGCCAGTTAAGTTCCTCATAAAATCCATTGCTCTTCCGCAACAGATACTGTTTATTTTCATCAATCCAAGATTCTGGATTAGCACTCGGCCACTCTATTTATGGCATCATATCGGGATATTTCTGTTTTTGGTGCTGTGTACTGGATATTAATCCCAGAGCGGGTAATGATAGGGAGAATATCCAATCTCACCAGACGGCAATCACTATGATTGTTTAATTTGCATGCTCAAGTGGTTTTAAATTGGTATGTGTAAAATAACTTAATGCTGGGTAATTTGGAATACCTCCTTCATGTGCGTCTCAAATATCAATTTAGACTTACCCCAAATATCTGTGGCTTCTAGGAACATAGGAACAGCAGTAGGCCATTCAACTCATCGAACCTGTTCCACCATTTAATGAGATCATGGCTGATTTGTGGCCTAACTTCATAAAACTGCATTTGGCCTATATCATAGAAACAAAGAAACCAGAAGCAGGAGTCGGCCATTCAGCCCTTCAAGCCTGCTCTGCCATTCATTTTGATCATTGCTGATCTTCAAATTCAATATCCTGATTCCCTATTCTCCCCATATCCTTTGATCCCTTTAGCCCCAAGAGCTACATCTAATTTCTTCTTGAAATCACACAACGTTTTGACCTCAACTACATTCTGTGGTGGTGAATTCCACGCATTCACCACCCTCTGGGTGAAGAAATTTCTCCTCACCTCAGTTCTAAAAGGTTTATCCTCAAACAATGACCCCTAGTTCTGGACTCCTCCACCATTGGGAACATTCTTTCTGAATCAACCCTGTCTAACCCTGTTAGAATTTTATAAATTTCTATGAGATTCCCTCACTCTTTTAAACTCCAGTGAATATAATCCTAACCAACTTGGTCTCTCATCATATGACAGACCTGCCATCCCAGGAATCAGCCTGGTAAATCTTTGCTGTGCTCCCTCTATAGCAAGAACATCCTTCCATACTCCAGATGTGGCCTCACCAACACACTGTACAATTGCGGCAAAACATCTCTATCCCTATATTCAAATCCTCTCGCTATGAAGGCCAGCATACCATTTGCCTTCTTTACTGCCTGCTGTACCTGCACGCTTACTTTCAGCAACTGATGCATGAGGACATCAAGGTCTCGCTGAGTATTCACCTCTCTCAATTTACAGCCATATATTCCTTAATACTTTCTTATTCCTTGTTTAGCAAAAATGTATCGATCTCAGACTTAAAGATAGTAACTGATTTAGCTACCATTTTTGGAAGAGCATTCCAAACCTCTACCACCATTTGTGTGTAGAAGTGCTTCCTACCATATCTCCTGAACGGTCTGTCCCTAATTTGTAGACTATGTCCCCTAGTTCAAAATCTCCAACAACCAGAGCTAGTTTATCTTTATCTATCCTGTCTTTTCTTGTTGGTATTTTGAAGACTTTGATCAGATCACCCCTTAACTTTCTAAATTCTAGAGAAAACAGGTGTAATTTGTATAATCTCTCCTCATAATTATATCCCTGAAGTCCAGGTATCATTCTTGTAAACCTATGCTGCACTCCCCCCAAGATCAATATATCCTTCCTATGTTGTGGTGCCTAGATCTGCTCCCAGTACTCCAAGTGGAGTCTAACCAGGGTTTTGTATAGCTGCAGCATAACTTCTGTATTCTTGTATTCCAGTCATAGAACCAAAGAAAAAAATCATAGAATTCCTACAGTGCAGAAGGAGGCCATTCGTCCCATCGAGTCTGCACCGACAATAATCCCACCCAGATCCTATCCCCATAACCCCACGTATTTATCCTGCTAATCCCTCTAACTTTCGCACTCCAGGGCACTAAGGGGTAATTTAACATGGCCAATGCACCTAATCCACATATATTTGGACTGTGGGAGGAAACTGGAGCATCTGGAGGAAATCCATGCAGACACGGGGAGAATGTGCAAACTCCACACAGACAGTGAACCAAGCAGGGAATTGAACCAGGTCCCTGGAGCTGTGTGGTAGCAGTGCTAACCACTGTGTCACCATGCCGCCCTAGTCCTCTAGATATAAAGGCCAACATACCATTAGCCTTCTTCATTATTTTCTGCCCCTGTACGTGGCATTTTAAAGATACATGCACCTGAACCCCCCAAGTCTCTTCCCATGTATTTAGTACTCCAGATTATAAAATCTTCAAAAAATATTCCACATCCCTTCCCACAGATAAAACTGCTGGAATTAATTAAGTTTATGACTTTGGCAAGGCCTGAGAAATCTGATCAGATAAAGCAAGAGGGGAATTCAAACCTCTAAGTGGCTTCCTCGCTCTTTGATCTTGACTTCAATGTCATGAAATGGTTTTTGTCATACTTAGGGTTCTAGAATGACTTTATCTTACAATAATGACCCTTGCAATGAAGTCACTCAATATTATTGTGTCAAGTAATTAATTAATAGATTTTATTCACTCCAGTCAAAAAATAATAATTTGAAAAATGTTCATTAATGTCCGCACGTAAAGTTAGATATTCCTTGACTGACATTCACTGCCACAGTAAACTATCTTCAGGTTGCTGGATACAGTACATTGCTGTAAATCTCAGACTGTGGGAAAAGTCGGATACGAGTGTTACTCTCCTTGAACTTCTGAAAGCAGGAATGTCTTTTTGAATGTCTTTGAAACCATCAGAAAATTGAAACAAATGAATGCTTGATACTTTACTAATGAGACCACTTCCACTCGCCCAGGTTTCTTTGGCACTCTTCTGTCAGGCTGTGTGCAATTCAAATCGACAATAGACAAAAATGAAACAAAACAGCACTGCTTTTCACGAACCCCAAAGCTAATTTGTTTCTCTTTTTCAGATTTCAAGGTTAAATGTATGATGACAATGAAAGAATGATGAATCCCAGAAGGATTGGCCTGCACCTTAGATGATTATAGTTCAGTGATCACCTACCTGAGGGAACTGAACATATTTTATGGTGAGATGCTCACTCCAGTGATTTACAGTTAAGAGCTATAAGAAGTTCATTGAAAAAATACAATGTTTTGGATGAGGGATGGGAAGTGCAGGGCTGTGCTTTTCTGGAGATAGAGCTGGTGGCTCATAGTTTTATATCTGAGGGATCAGTACAATGGAAAGAAGGAATTCACTGCATTTTAACATACAATATAACTCAACCAGTGATAAAGTACATGTAATGACCGTAAATAAAACAAGAGCACTGCCTTAATTAACATCTGGGATAACAATTCTGCTAAATAACCGATCAGTGTCTAGTATCTACAGAGGACTTTTTCTGATATTGCCATGGTATTATTTCCAATTCTAATTAGTCCATGCAGTAATGTTTTTTTAAAAATTAAATGTGACAAAGAAAATCATCTGGTATTACCTTAACGTCATGGCTGTAGTATTATTGGTAGCTTTATTGTTGAAATTTCTTCATGGAATTTACATAAGATACAAAGTAATAAAAAAATGACTATTTTAGATAATCTTTTACATACATGATAGATTTTACTCTTTATTTTGCTTGCTTTGTCTTAATTAGTAAATGTATATGCTTTCTCTACCTCCACCAATTCACCATTTATCTTGGAGTTGTGATGTGCATCACTAAAGAACAGTGTTCGGTTGTCTGACAGCCAGTTCCCAGACTATTTCTCAGCTAATTGAAAGATAAGTCATGTTTAACCTGCTCGTGTCCTTACAGCAATTAGGGTGAATTTATAACACAGCAGCAATAAAAAGCACAAAACACCTGACAAGATAGTGTGATGGCAATTCTGACAAAGTGAGCACAGAGAAATGCATTTTCTTATTGGAATTAGCCCAAAACACTTCACACAGCACTTAGCCTCAGCAGCGATACATTCTCAATTTTCGTTTCTAAATGTTGTTTGTATGTATTGTACATAAAAATTACTTATCTGTGGAGCAATCTAAATGCTGTATTCAATCTCATGGTACTGATAATATTCTTCATTATTAAGTGTAATCCCAGCCTGGCTGATCTGAAATTCATAGTGTATTTATATTTGCAAGGTTTAGTGAAAGACAACTTCAATATGTCAACTTGAGTTCTGCAAATTGTTACATTTGTGCTTCAGCAATCAGGCTAACATTTATTCGAAGAGTTACTGTGGCGCAGTGATAACTTTTTCCCTCTGGGTCAGAAGTTCTGGGTCAGAAGTTCCACTTCAGGACTTGATGGCCATGAAAGATGTGTGCATAACATGGCCAAGAAAGTTGATTACCAGCCTGTAAATCCTTCTAATATACCTGATGGAAGGTGGAAAAGAGCAGGAGGATTTCCTGGTTAGCTGTACTGTAGAAGGTAGTGACAAACCCATTGCAATGCTTTGCCAAGCATAAACATGGACCAATCTAATGGGAGTCCATGGTCGCCAATTACCTCTCTGGGGCATGGTGCCTGAAGGAGGAGGAGGACTGTCAGGACACATGTCAATGTTAATGCACAACCGTACTTGTGTCAAAATGGTTGTATCATCCTCAGTTATCTGGTGAGCTTCTGAACTACATATGCATCATTCTTATGGCAGTTAGCCAAATGTGGAGATGCCGGCGTTGGACTGGGGTAAACACAGTAAGAAGTTTAACAGCACCAGGTTAAAGTCCAACAGGTTTATTTGGTAGCAAAAGCCACACAAGCTTTCGGAGCTCCAAGCCCCTTCTTCAGGTGAGTGGGAATTCTGTTCACAAACAGGGCGGGACTCAATTTACATGAATAATGGTTGGAATGCGGATACTTACAGCTAATCAAGTCTTTAAGATACAAAGAACATGAGTGGAGAGAGCATCAAGACAGGCTAAAAAGATGTGTATTGTCTCCAGACAAGACAGCCAGTGAAACTTTGCAGGTCCAGGCAAGCTGTGGGGGTTACAAATAGTTGTAACCCCCACAGCTTGTCTGGACCTGCAAAGTTTCACTGGCTGTCTTGTCTGGAGACAATACACATCTTTTTAGCCTGTCTTGATGCTCTCTCCACTTACGTTCTTTGTATCTTAAAGACTTGATTAGCTGTAAGTATTCGCATTCCAACCATTATTCATGTAAATTGAGTCTGTGTCTTTATATGCCCTGTTTGTGAACAGAATTCCCACTCACCTGAAGAAGGGGCTTGGAGCTCCGAATGCTTGTGTGGCTTTTGCTACCAAATAAACCTGTTGGACTTTAACCTGGTGTTGTTAAACTTCTTACTGAGTTAGCCAAATGACAGTGCTGGGGAAAAATTTGATATGATGGAAATAAAGGATGTGGGGTTCGCAATGCTCAATTAGCACCCATGTATTGCAATGTAGGTAGCATGCAATCTTCATGCTGCCTACTAATTTAAACACTAGTACTATGTAGCCTAGGGAGGTCTTGTGGCACAATGGGCAATGTCCCTGCCTTGAGCCAGAAGCTCTTGGCTCAAGTCCCACCTCTGGACTTGACGGTGAAGGAAGTTGCGTATCAACCTGAAAAATCATTCCAACACAATGGCAGATGGTAAGAGTGGGAGAGCCTCCTGGTTAGCTGTGCTCAATATGGAGTGACGCCCTTCAAGCTATAAGCCTCGGACAACAGTCTAGTGACTTGTTGCAAGAAAAACCTCACTATTGGAACAGACAAAAGCATTGTGCTGCAGAAGGTACAGGAAGTGGATCAAAAAACTGTGCAGTCTAGCACGAAATGTGCTGCTTAGTGACTGAAAGTCCAAGTTCGCATGAAACAAGCATCATTCAAAGCTAGCCTGCCCAATGTAAAACCATGCACCGATATATACCAACTTCTGCAAATTTATCATGACAGATACGATTTTGCAGTCAAATTGGTCTCTGTTTGGCCAGCAGCTCTTGGCAAGTGGCACCTCCACCTCTGGCACTTGATCCCAGAGAAGGCTTGCTGTTGTCCAGTTAACTGCCTGAATGATATTTAATTTGGTGGGTGTTCTCTAAAAGCAGTGATGTGGGCTCTAACTGGTGGGCGAGACAGCTGTCACCTCCATTAAATAATGTCCTGAGAAAGCATTGGCAATAAATTGCTATCTTGGTCAATGACAGCAGTATATCCACAAGAATCTGGATGCAGTGTTGCAAGAAGTTCAATGGTTTCACATGAATGGTCAACGTCAATGAATCCACCTACAAATGCCGCATCCTTACAAGTAAACTATCACTGAAATTCTACCGCCCTGCCCACCACGGGACTCAAAGTGGGCGAGGGGTGGACAATGGGAAGGTCCGTTGACGTCAGGTGGGATTTTCCGGTCTCGGGTCGAGTGAGGCTGTAAAATCCCACCCTATTCGTCTCAGCCACGACTCAATACACAATCAACCCTTCACGAACCTACCAAAAATCTTTATCAAATGCACCCATAACTCATGTTCATAATCTTACCTCACCCTCACATACTTAGCACTGCTGCAACCCTCCAACCCACATTTCACAGTTTTCACACTCTGCCAGCTTTTCAACTATGGCAGGCACATCACCCAGACACATTGTACCACAATCACTGACACACTTCCTTCTTTTTGTGTTACAATCCCAGCTGATGTTACTACTGGACAAGTCAGATCCCAGGGTGTAACACGGTTTGATCAATCCCAACTTTTAGTTTTTGTTTAGAAAGTTGGAGAGCAGCTACTGAAAACATTCACAGGAGTCTGCTCATATACTTCTGACACACAAGATCTGAACATTTATTAAACAGGAAAAGATGAATTCTGTTGCATTATCCCTTCACCCCAACAATACCGTTACAGATATATACAAATTCGTAAAGTTATCTCAAGTTATAAATCTATCTTATACTCTAACATTCACAGTAAGTACACAGTCCATATAAATTAGTGGGAGAAGCTGTGGTCGGACAAACCACACTCTGAAACTGAGTGATAGATGCCACCAAAGCAACTTACGTGAATCTCTCATCAACTCCCCCAGATGCTTGTCGCACTGTGAGCCAATTGGTTTCACTGAACTCTGTCTTTCTCACCAGGCATGTAATCTTCACACTTGAAGAACTCACCTTAGAATTCTCTCCCAAATGATGCTTTCTCCCAGATGTCTTCAACAAGGATTCATCTCCAGGGTTTCATGCTCTACTTTGGATGTTCTTTCCCACCTGGATCTCAATGTGAATTCCAGCTTTGCCTTCCATGCACACTCTCAGCTATTCAGCCATGCCAGCAGAATACCACTGATTCAAAACCCATGACAAGGAGTCACCAACCTTTGGCTGGCTCCTCAGATCGTCTGGTTTCCCTCAAGTTCACTTTGCTTTAAGTCTGCTCCCTGCAGTTAACTCAAATTTAGAGTCTTTCTTCTGTTCCTTACTGTTAACTTCACTGAACAGGACTTGTTTTAGAATCCTATTCTTAACCCTTGACTTGATGGTCCTCCTGTGACCTATTCCTGTCCCACTCCCTGGTTCTTGTGATGTTTCTTTTTTGTTCTGGGACTTGCTGTCTGTCCCACTCTCACCCTGCTGCTTCTGGAACTTTCTGGTGTTTCTCTTTTGGGTCACCTTATCTTCTTTTCACTCAGTTTCACTTTTGCTTTTGTTCTCCCACCTTTGCAGGTTCCAGGATTGCTTCCAAACTGAAAGAAAACCTGTGCATGTGCACAGGGCTGTTTCCCAGCTTAACAATGAGAATATGCCTTAGCTGCACATTCTCTGGCTGGCACACACACAGAAGCTGTGAGGCCCATCCAGTGTTGGCACAGACGCAGAGACTGCTGAGACCCACTGGGAACTCCAAGGGTCCTACTTTCGCTTTAAATGTAAGTAGTTTTTAAAATTGTTTTTCTTCTTGGGTTTATAACACTCAGAACAAGGTGGTGCATAAGCGAAGACAGTGGCACCCAACTGGCAGAGGACAGGTTTATCTGCACACTCTCAACCTCACAAATGAGATCATATTGGCCATCATTGCAGCAAACATAACTGAGGCCATGACTAGCAGTGGGACTGAAAGCATTGTAGCTGCCAATATGTTTCAACCTAATCTTCTTCTCAAATCTCCCTTTCTCACCCTCTATGCCTTCCCATCACAAGTGTTGCCCCCACCCACCTTCCATGGCCCTAGATGCCGCTATGCCAAGGGAGTCCCCTCCTATCCCAATCACCCTCTATGTCCTAGTGGAGGAACTGAAACGTCAGCAGATTATGGGAAGATGTAAAAACAATAGGGTTTTTATAATGGACGATTTTAACTTCCCCAACATAGACTGGGATTCTTTTAGTGCCAGGGGCTTGGATGGGGGATAGTTTTTTCAGTGTGTCCAAGAGTGCTTCTTGAGGCAATATGTAAATGTCCAACTCAGGAAGAGGCTATCTTCAACCTGGTTCTGGGAAATGAGTCCGGATAGGTGATTGATGTCTCCTTGGGAGACCATTTTGGGAATAGTGATCACAATTCTATAAATTTCAAGATACTTGAAGGTGCCTTCAGGTGCCTGAAGATTGGAGGGCAGCAAATGTTGTGCCTTTGTTTAAGAAGGGCTGCAGGGAAAAGCCTGAGAACTACAGGCCGGTGAGCTTTGGGGAAGTAGAAATGGTCGAGAGCTTTTTCCCTGGAGCGTAGGAGGCTTAGGGGTGATCTTGTAGAGGTCTATAAAATAATGAGGGGCTCCCAAAAAGTAGGGGAGTCTAAAACTAGAGGGCATAGATTTAAGGTGAGAGGGGAGAGATACAATAGGGTCCAGGGGGGCAATTTCTTCACACAGAGGGTGGTGAGTGTCTGGAACAAGCTGCCAGAGGTAGTGGTAAAGGTGGGTACAATTCTGTCTTTTATTTGATTTGATTTGATCTGATTTATTATTGTCACATGTATTAGTATACAGTGAAAAGTATTGTTTCTTCCGGGCTATACAGACAAAGCATACCATTCATAGAGAAGGAAAAGGGAGAGTTCAGAATGTAGTGTTACAGTCATCGCTGGGGTGTAGAGAAAGATCAACTTAATGTAAGGTAGATCCATTCAAAAGTCTGATGGCAGCAGGGACGAAGCTGTTCTTGAGTCGATTGGTACGTGACCTCAGACTTTTGTATCTTTTTCCCAATGGAAGAAGGTGGAAGAGAGAATGTCTGGGGTGTGTGGGGTCCTTAATTATGCTGGCTGCTTTGCCGAGGCAGCGGGAAGTGTGGACAGAGTCAATGGATGGGAAGCTGGTTTGCGTGATGGATTGAGCTACATTCACAACCTTTTGTAGTTTCTTGTGGTCTTGGGCAGAGCAGGAGCCATACCAAGCTGTGATACAACCAGAAAGAATGCTTTCTATGGTGCATATGAAAAAGTTGGTGAGAGTCGTAGCTGACATGCCAAATTTCCTTAGCCTTCTGAGAAAGTAGAGGCGTTGGTGGGCTTTCGTAACTATAGTGTTGGCATGGGCATACCAGGACAGGTTGTTGGTGATCCGGACATCTAAAAACTTGAAGCTCTCTATCATTTCTGCTTCCCCATTGATGTAGACAGGGGCATGTTCTCCTTTACGCTTCCTGAAGGCGATTACAATCTCCTTCATTTTGTTGACATTGAGGGAGGGATTATTGTCGCTGCACCAGTTCACCAGATTCTCTAGCTCATTCCTGTACTCTGTTTCATCATTGTAAGAAGTCTCACAACACCAGGTTAAAGTCGTGGTAGCACGAACTTTCGGAGCGTTGCTCCTTCTTCAGGTGAGTGAAGAATTGTGTTCACAAACAGGGCATACATAGACACAGACTCAATTTACAAGATAATGGTTGGAATGCGAGTAAGAATAAGGAGTAGAGTAGGGGGCTGAGAACATAGCCTTGTGGGGCACCGGTGTTGAGGAAATGCTTTTAAAAAGCATTTGGACAGTTACATGGGTAAGATGGATGTTCTTTCCCACCTGGATCTCTATGTGAATTCCAGCTTTGCCTTCCATGCACACTCTCAGATATTCAGCCATGCCAGCAGAATACCACTGATTCAAAACCTTTGGCTGGCTCCTCAGATCGTCTGGGACTAACTTAGTGGTGAAAATAAAGGGCAGCATGGATGAATTGGGCTGAAGGGCTTTTTTCCATTCTGTAAACTCTATGACTCTGTGACTCTAAAAGAATAGAAGTAATCCCAGAGTGAAAGTACTAAACAGGGGGAAGGCTAACCACAACAATATTAGATAGGAGCTAGCGAATGTAGACTAGGGGCGGCTGTTTGAGGGTAAATCCACATCCGATATGTGGGAGTCTTTTAAAAGTCAGTTGTTAACAATTCAGGACCAGTATGTCCCTGTAAAAATGAAAGATAAATATGGCAAGATTCGGGAACCCTGGATGACAAGAGAGATTGTGAGAAATTTCAGGAAATTTAAAACAAAGATAGCAGGAAAGAGCTTAAACAGGGACTTAGGAGGGCAAAAAGGGGCCATGAAATATCCTTGGCAGGCAGGATTACAGAGAATCCCAAGGGTTTTTATGCGTACCTAAGGAGGAAGAGGGTAGCTGAGGAAAGGGTAGGTCCACTCAAGGACAATGGAAGGAATTTGTGTGTGGAGCGAGATAAGGTGGGTGAGGTCTTTGATAAGTACTTTGCACCAGTATTCATAAAGGAGAAGGATGTGGTGGATGGTGTGGGTAGCAAGGAGGATGTTGACATTCTAGGAAGTGTTGAGATAAAAAGGGAGGAGGTATCGGAGGTTTCGGAAAACATTAAGGTGGACAAATGCCCAGGGCCAGAAAGAGTCTATCCCGGAATACTGGGAGAGGTGACAGAAGAAATTGCTGAGGCTTTGCCTAAAATCTTTGTGTCTTCTTTAGTCACGGGTGAGATACCAGAGGATTGGAGAGTAGCTAACATTGTTCCTCTGTTTAAGAAGGCCAGAAGAGACAATCCGGGAAATTACAGGCCTGTGAGCCTTACATCAGTGGTGGGGAAATTCATAGAATCATAGAAACCCTACAGTACAGAAAGAGACCATTTGGCCCATCGAGTCTGCACCGGCCACAATCCCACCCAGGCCCTACCCCCATATCCCTACATATTTACCCACTAATCCCTCTAACCTACGCATCTCAGGACACTAATGGCAATTTTTTTTAGCATGGCCAATCAACCTAACCCACGTATCTTTGGACTGTGGGAGGAAACCGGAGCACCCGGAGAAAACCCACGCAGACACGAGGAGAATGTGCAAACTCCACACAGACAGTGACCCAAGCCGGGAATCGAGCCCAGGTCTCTGGAGCTGTGAAGCAGCAGTGCTAACCACTGTGTTACCATGCCGCTATTGGAGAAGATTCTTAGGGACAGAACGTACTCACATCTGGAAGGGAACAGGCTTATTCGCAATAGACAGCATGGTTTTGCGAAGGGGAAGTCGTGTCTCACAAACTTGACTGAGTTCTTTGAGCAAGTGACAAGAAAAATTGATCAGGGCAGGGCAGTGGATGCTGTATTCATGGACTTTAGTAAAGCCTTCAATAAAGTTCCTCATGGCAAGCTGATACAGAAAGTGAAGCCATATGGGATCCGGGGTGAGCTGGTAAGATGGATACAAAACTGGCTTGGGCATAGAAAGCAAAGAGTGGAAGGGGACAATGAAGAAATTCTTCCTCATTTAAGTTGCAAAGAGAGGTTGGATAGGTTTGGTTTGTTTTCTCTGGAGCAGAGAAGACAGAGGGGCGACCTGATTGAGGTGTTCAAGATTATGAGGGGCATGGGCAGGGTGGATAGGGAGCAGCTGCTCTTCTTAGTTGAAGGGTCAGTTAAGAGGGGGCACAATTTAAAAGTGAAGGATGGAAGGTTTGGGAGGGATTTGAGGAAAACCTTTTTTACCCAGAGGGTGGTGATAGTCTGGAAGGCACTGCCTGGGAGGGTGGTGGAGGCGGGATGCCTCACATCCTTTGAAAAGTACCTGGATGCAGTCTTGGCACGCCATAACATTCAAGGCTATGGGCTAAGTGCTGGCAAGTGAGATTAGGTGGGCAGTTCAGGGCATTTCATACGTCAGTGCAGACTCAATGGGCCGAAGGGCCTCTTCTGCACTGTTGTATTCTGTGATTCTGTGATTCTGTGATATTGCACATATGTTTCTGCCCTTGATGTAAACAATCAGAATATTGTGTACCTGAGTTTTTAATACATTAAGATCAATGTTGCAAGAGGGCCAGTGTGATAAAGAGATACAGTGTTCTATTCTGGATGAGTACATGGGACTCAATAGGATTGAGGGTTATGGTAAGCCTATATATAAGCCTAGGTAGGTAGGGACATGACCGGCGCAACTTGTGGGCCGAAGGGCCTGTTTGTGCTGTATTTTTTCTATGTTCTATGTTCTAAAAGCAACCTCCCAGCAGTTAAGACTCGTTGCTGAATGTAGGCATTTATAAGACTGTTCATATTATTAACATCAATTTTGAACAATGTCCACTCGCTCCATTGTCTCAGTTCTATTAAGGAATTTTTAATTTCCATTTGGCGGTCTGAAATCAGTTATTGTTATGCTGTTGTGGTGTTACATATTCTGTATGTATTGTGTTTTAAGGAATTGGACCATTCTTTTCTCCGCAGAGAATATTTGAAAATGAGTTACATTTAGGTGGTGTATTTTAAATGAAAGTGCATTTGCACCACTTCGAAAATTCTCCTTCCAGCCAAATGCTGAGCCACTGAAGAGTTTATATGTTAATGAGCCAGGCACTGAAGATGTCTTCCAAAATGACCAGGGACAATAATTAGTTTGTTATCTCATTTCAAACTTCCTACGAATGTCCACATCTATTATCTTTGAGATGACACTTCCATTTGAGCTCAAATATTCTGCTATTTAGTCACATGTGTTCTCCCAAACTAACTAGCTTCTTGACTTTACATTGACCTTAACTTACTGAATGTTTATTAGGTTTGCTGACTGGAAGGCTGAAACACGAGAAACATGCAAAAGACTTGCCAGGTGGAGTGAGATACTTTCCCTCTTTGAAAGAAGAAAAGAAAGACTATACTTGCATTTATTTATGTATTGCCTTTCACAGCCTCAGGATGTTCCAAAGTGCTACAAATCAGTATTTCTGAAGTATAATCACCATTGTAAAATAGGGCTTGCAGTTGCACAGCAAAATCCCACAAACAGCAATGGGGAAATCCCTGGGTAATCTATTTTAGTGATGTTGGATGATGCATAAGTATGGATCAGGTGAACCTCACTTCTGTCTTTCAAAAAGTGCCTTAGTCAGTATCCTGGCAGCACGGTGGCACAGTGGTTAGCATTGCTGTCTAACAGCACCAGGGACTCAAGTTCAATCCCGGCTTTAGGTGACTGTGGGGTTTGCACACTCTGTCCCCTGTCTGCGTGGCTTTCTTCGGGGCGCTCTGGTTTCCTACCATAGTTCAAAGCTGTGTAGGTTATTTGGATTGGCCATGCTAAATTACAACAGGCCTTTGGTATAGTAGGCATGCAGGTATCAGCTTTGTTTAGAACATGCTTGGGCAAGGGTAGAAACAGAGCACTATTTATTCCTTCTAATGCTGCAATCTATAATAAATCAGATGCAACAATGAATGCCCAACTCAAGGAAAACACTTCAAATTCACTGACATTCATTCGATATGTGAGAGATATGTGTGCCTTTGAATAATTCTGTTCTCAAAACTGCCAATGGATGTTGTGTTTTCTGCAATCAGTAAAGGAGCTAGATCATGCTTGCCTCCAGACAGTTGGTACACAAGGTTGTGTAGCATGATGATTTGTGAATGGAAAACAGAAGAGAATAAAGATTTATCATTTGAAGCATTGAGTTTTGTCATGTGTTTGGTCAACAAGAAGAGATGTGATGTGAATAGTTGATGGTCATAAGGGTATCATTTAGGGCGGCACGGTAACACAGTGGTTAGCACTGCTGCTTCACAGCTCCAGGGTTCCGGGTTCGATTCCCGGCTCGGGTCACTGTCTGTGTGGAGTTTGCACATTCTCCTCGTGTCTGCATGGATTTCCTCCGGGTGCTCTGGTTTCCTCCCACAGTCCAAAGATGTGCGGGTTAGGTTGATTGGCCAGGTTAAAAATTGCCCCTTAAAGTCCTGGGATGTGTAGGTTAGAGGGATTAGCGGGTAAATATGTGGGGGTAGGGCCTGGGTGGGATTGTGGTCGGTGCAGACTCGATGGGCCGAATGGCCTCCTTCTGCACTGTAGGGTTTCTATGATTTCTATGATTTCTATGATTTATCTATAATGTATGGATTGAAACCCAAGTGGTGCTGCAATCAGATAAAACATAAATAGCAGGAAAATACGTAGAAGTATGTGAAGGAACCATTAGGAATCTGGATCTGTTTTCAGAAAATGAAGAAACTATGCTTCATATGATATGACAGTGCATCGATGATGAGTAACTTCCAATTGATAGCAAAATGTATGTGATAATAAATAAAATCGCCAGCAGAAAAATAAATTAGTTGAACAAACTTGCAGAGAAATTTAATGGAAAGCATTAATTAACTTGAGGAGAGATTAACAGATATTACATAGAGTCATAGAGGTTTACAGCATGGAAACAGGCCCTCCGGCCCAACTTGTCCACGCTGCCCTTTTTTTTAAAACCCCTAAGATAATCCCAATTGCCTGCATTTGGCCAATATCCCTCCATAACCATGTAACTACCTAAATGCTTTTTAAAAGATAAAATTGTACCCGCCTCTACTACTACATCTGGCAGCTTGTTCCAGACACTCACCACCCTCTGTGTGAAAAACTACCCCTCTGGACACTTTTGTACCTCTCACCTCTCACCTTAAACCTATGCCCTCTAGTTTTAGACTCCCCTACCTTTGGGAAAAGATATTGACCAGCTACCTTGTCTATGCCCCTTATTATTTTATAGACCTCTATAAGGTCACCCCTCAGCCTCCTACGCTCCAGAGAAAAAAGTCCCAGTCTATTCAGCCTCTCCTTATAACTCAATCTATCAAGTCCCGGTAGCATCCTAGTAAATCCTTTCTGCACTCTTTCTAGTTTAATAATATCCTTTCTATAATAGGGTGACCAGAATTGCACATAATATTCCAAGTGTGGCCTTACCAATGTCTTGTACAACTTCAACAAGATGTCCCAACTCCAAGCATGCCGAATGTCTTCTTCACCACTCTGTCCACCTGTGACTCCACTTTCAAGGAGCTATGAACATGTACTCCTAGATCTCTTTGTTCTGTAACTCTCCCCAACGCCCTACCATTAACTGAGTAAGTCCTGCCCTGGTTCAATCTATCAAAATGCATCACCTCGCATTTGTCTAAATTAAACTCCATCTGCCATTCGTTAGCCCACTGGCCCAATTGATCAAGATCCCATTGCAATTGGAGATCACTTTTTTCACTGTCCACTACGCCACCAATCTTGGTGTCATCTGCAAACTTACTAACCATGCCTCCTATATTCTCAACCAAATCATTAATATAAATGACAAATAACAGTGGGCTCAGCACCGATCCCTGAGGCACACCGCTGGTCACAGGCCTCCAGTTTGAAAAACAACTCTCTACAATCACCATCTGGCTTCTGTCAAGAAGCCAATTTTGTATCCATTTAGGTACATCAAATAAAATGAGCCGATAAATGGTGAATGTTGCAAACCATTTGGTCCGATTTTCCTACGTTGGAATAAAAATGAAGACTGAGTAAATAATTCTATATCACAGACTTACAGCAATATTGCAGCCTTGGAAATGCTTACTTTTTGCCCATAATGAGAAGGATATGAAGTGCAGAACTTGAAATGAATGTTTTAAGGTGAATAGATCAGCTATTGGGAGAGTAACTTGTAGCTGAAAAAAACTCTGCCATTTAGATAATACAATCTTTTTTCCTGCCAAAATGGACAATTTAAAAATTTTCCACATTATACCCCATTTACCAGATCTTTGTCCATTCATTTAATCTACCTATATCTTCTTTTAGCCTCCTTATCTCCTCTTCACAACTTGCATTCCAACCTACTTTGTGCCATCAAACATTAAATCTCTTCCTCCAAGTCATTATATAAATTGTTGAGCCCCCAACATTGATCCCTGTGACACCCCATTCGTTACATCTTGCTAATGTGAAAAAGACACATTGATGCTTCCTGTTGGCCAATTTTCTATCCATGCCAATATGTTACCCCCTATGCCATGAAGTAAATGGTGACAGATTGCCATTCACTGACATTTACCCATTCACCTATTCATTAACATTCACCAATTCACTAACATTTACCCATTCACTCATTCCCTAACGTTTACCCATTCATTCATTCATTAACATTTACCCATTCACCCATTCACTAATCTTCTGTCATTCACTAACATTTACCCATTCAATTATTTATTAACGTTTATTCATTCACTCATTTCCTAACGTTTACCTATTCACCCATTCACTAATGTTTGCCCATTCACTCATTCATTAACATTGCCCCATTTACCCATTCACTAACGTTCACCCATTCATTAACATTTACCCATTCACTAACATTCACTGATTCACTAACATTTACCCATTCACTCATTCCCTAACACTTACCTGTTCACTCATTCATTAACATTTACCCATTCACTCATTCACTAACATTCATCCATTCACCCATTCACTCACATTTACCTGTTTCCTCATTCACCAACATTTACCCATTCACTAACATTTACTCTTTCACTCATTCACCAACATTTACGCATTCACTCATTCACTAACGTTTACCTATTCACCCATTCTTTAACATTTACCCATTCAGTCATTCACTAACATTCATCCATTCATTCATTCATTAACATTTACCCATTCACCCATTCACTAATCTTCTCTCATTCGCTAACATTTACCCATGCACTTATTTATTAACGTTTACCCATTCACCCATTTAATAACATTTACCCATTCACTAACGTTTGCCCATTCACCAACGTTTACTCATTCAGTAATAGACATTTAAAATTACCATGTAGCAGCTGGTGCGGTAAAAAGTCATGATGTGGAGGTGCCGGCGTTGGACTGGGGTGAACACAGTAAGAAGTCTCACAGCACCAGGTTAAAGTCCAACAGGTTTATTTGGTAGCAAATACCATAAGCTTTCGGAGCGCTGCTCCTTCGTCAGATGGAGTGGAAATGTGCTCTCAAACAGTGCAAACAGACACAAAATCAAGTTGCAGAATACTGATTAGATTGCGAATCCCTATAACCAGCCAGGTCTTAAAGGTACAGACAATGTGGGTGGAGGGAGCATTAAACACAGGTTAAAGAGATGTGTATTGTCTCCAGACAGAACAGCTAGTGAGATTCTGCAAGCCCAGGAGGCAAGCTGTGGGGGTTACTGATAACGTGACATAAATCCAACATCCCGGTTTAGGCCGTCCTCATGTGTGCGGAACTTGGCTATCAGTTTCTGCTCAGCGACTCTGCGCTGTCGTGTGTCGTGAAGGCCGCCTTGGAGAACGCTTACCTGAAGATCCAAGGCTGAATGCCCGTGACTGCTGAAGTGCTCCCCCACAGGAAGAGAACAGTCTTGCCTGGTGATTGTCGAGCAGTATTCATTCATCCGCTGTCGTAGCGTCTGCATGGTTTCCCCAAAGTACCATGCCTCGGGACATCCTTTCCTGCAGCGTATCAGGTAGACAATGTTGGCCGAGTTGCAAGAGTAGGTATCGTGTACCTGGTAGATGGTGTTCTCACGTGAGATGATGGCATCCGTGTCGATGATCCGGCACGTCTTGCAGAGGCAGGGTTGTGTGGTGTCGTGGTCACTGTTCTCCTGAAGGCTGGGTAGTTTGCTGCGGACAATGGTCTGTTTGAGGTTGCGTGGTTGTTTGAAGGCAAGAAGTGGGGGTGTGGGGATGGCCTTGGCGAGATGTTCATCTTCATCAATGACATGTTGAAGGCTCCGGAGAAGATGCTGTAGCTTCTCCGCTCCGGGGAAGTACTGGATGATGAAGGGTACTCTGTCCACCGTGTCCCATGTTTGTCTTCTGAGGAGGTCGGTGCGGTTTTTCGCTGTGGCGCGTCGGAACTGTTGATCGATGAGTCGAGCGCCATATCCTGTTCTTATGAGGGCATCTTTCAGCGTCTGGAGGTGTCTGTTGCGATCCCCCTCATCCGAGCAGATCCTGTGTATTCGGAGGGCTTGTCCGTAGGGGATGGCTTCTTTAACGTGTTTAGGGTGGAAGCTGGAGAAGTGGAGCATCATGAGGTTATCCGTGGGCTTGCGGTACTGTGAGGTGCTGAGGTGACCGTCCTTAATGGAGATGCGTGTGTCTAAGAATGCAACCGATTCCGGAGAGTAGTCCATGGTGAATCTGATGGTGGGATGGAACTTGTTGATGTCATCATGTAGTTGTTTCAGTGATTGCTCACCATGACTCCAAAGGAAGAAAATATCATCGATGTATCTAGTGGTTGTAGGGATTCGCATTCTAATCAGTATTCTGCAACTTGATTTTGTGACTGTTTGCACTGTTTGAGAGCACATTTCCACTCCATCTGATGAAGGAGCAGTAAAAAGTGGGCATGGCTTATCTTCCTCCTGACACTACAGTGTTGCAATGGAGCTCTCTGTGCAACTGTAAGCGTCGCCTTTCTGAAGAAGCTGGACTTGGGTTGAAAGGTTCAAGCAGAGTGGCAACCTGATGATAATTGATGCTTCCAGGCAGATCTGGGCCAATAGGATTAATTGTTGAGACATAAAATAAACCTTGTAAATAAGTTTTTAAAAATAACAAGCATTACCCTGTGAAAGTAGCCTTCCCTCAAATTTAAACCAACTTGAAAAATGAGTTCAGGATTCAGATATGAACTTTAAGGTTCAGTATGAAATGAGAAACATGAAAATATATCATTTAACAATCAGACACTATTTGCATTAATCATTCATTTTATCAAGAACAAATGCATTTCCCAATCTGATTCTGTAATGAGTCTGAAGTGATAATGTCTACTTTTAGTAGGCATCTTCTGAATCATAATAATGCATTTACAAATCATTACTTCGGAGATTTTAATTAGCACTTGGAAATTTCCATTGATTTAAGGGAAAATCCAATTAGTCAAGTTTAAGCATTTATATATCAACATAAAGTCTCAAAAGGCAACGAAAAATAAACCAATTTTGAACCTCCATTGACAATAAAACATATGTATTTATTCTGTGAATAGTATTTGAGGAAAAAGATATAGGCTGAAATTTTCCCACCGAAGTTGAGGTTTGTGGTGGAGAATGTGACGTGTGGGGCACAATCGGTTTCCTGATGGCGAGGATTGTGATCCTGACTGTCACTGTGGGAAGGTCATCGCTGAAGCTCATTGGGAATGGGATTTGCATAAATTTTGTGCTATTTAAATTAGTAACAGACCGGAATGTCCCCCCCTTCCCACCTCCACCCAATCCTGGCATATCCACTGACCCATCAGTGGGAACTCACGCTGGTCTGATTCAGGCCAGGACCAATGTGGCTTTCATAAGGCTGTGGCCTGGAGCACTGGAGGACCACATGACCCCAGGTATGGCATGTACCGAGGAAATGATAGGGTGCAGGGGGCTGTTGGAAGACACCGGGGGAGTGGGGGTCAGAACATAGTGGGGGTGGTGGGGGGGGGGGGGGGGGGGGTGGGGGGGGGGGGGGAGGAGGGGAGGTGGGTAGGGTTGGAAACTGCAGGAGAGTGTCGAATCATACTGGGATGGGGAGGGGGCAGAAAGACTTGAGGGGAGGGGAACACAAGAAGCTCTTCAAAAGGGGGGATAGTCAAAGGAGGAGTCAGTGCTGTCATTGCTGGAATCTTGGAAGGATGAACTGAGGGTGCTGGAAGGGAGGGCACTGGAATTGGGACAGGGGCCAGTGGAATGTGCTAAGTTTAAGTTTTGTTTATTGGTGTAGGCTTACATTAACTCTGCAATGAAGTTACTATGAAAATCCCCTAGTCACCACACTGCGGAGACTGTTTGGATCCACTGAGGGAGAATTTAGACTGTAGGAGGAAACATGGGGAGAACGTGCAGACTCCACACAAACAGTGACTCAAGCTGGGAATTGAACTGGGGTCCCTGGCGCCGTGAGGCGGCAGTGCTAACCACTGTGCCACCATGCAGCCGTAGGGGTGGGAAAATAAGGGTTCAGGTGTGGCAGGAGCACGTCTCCGCTGGGGAGTCTTTGGAGAAGATAAGAAGTTTAACATGGATTTTGGGAGTGGGTAGGATGAGGATGGACTGTGACAGATGTGGGCTCATTAGGGAGAGCAGGCATTTGAAGGGTGTTGGTGATTGGCTCAAGGTTGATGGGAGATGTTCAAGGGTAATCGATGGGAGGGAGGGGGAAGGCGTGTTTGTGTGTGGGGTGAGTGGGGAACCATTCAAAGTTTGAGATGCAAAACATATTTTCAGATGGCTCCCAGTGCAGGGCAATTGCCCATCGGAAGTTCTGGGGCAATTGCCCTGCAAACCTTACCTGGGAACCTCTGAGTGGGGGGCAGAGGCGTTGTATCATTGGTGTATTCCCCCCCCCCCCCCCCAGTTACACTGCCGTGAGCTCAGAAGTTATAGCCCATTGCCTATTTCTGTTTTAAAAATTACTTTAACAAATATTTTGGATGCAAGCGGGGCACGGTTTTTGAGTACAGTAGTAATATCTTTCTGTTGCTCACAGTAAGTCTGGTGCTGCAGTATTTTATAAAATGCACCATATAATGTATCATTCTATTGCGAAGATTCTTTTAAGACTACAAAGACTAAGGGTGACATAATGGCACAGTGGATAGCACTGCTGCCCCTCACAGCGCCAGGGACCTGGGTTCGATTCCTGGCTTGGATCACTGTCTGTGCGGAGTCTGCACGTTCTCCCCGTTTCTGCGTGGGTTTCCTCCGGGTGCTCCGGTTTCCTCCCACAGTCCAGAAGATGTGCATTGGCCATGCTAAATTCTCCTCTGGTGTACCTGGACAGGCACTGGAGTGCGGCAACTAGGGGATTTTCAGAGTAACTTCATTGCAGTGTTAATGTAAGCCGATTTGTGAACTAACAAATAAACTGAAATTGAAACTGTTGTTAAGTAAACACTGGAGTGGGGGAGATAAACTCCCAAGGGGATTGTCTATCATCCTGATGTAAATTCAGTAGGAAAAGAGTGGAAACCCTGAAGAGACGGCAAAAATAGACAATTCCTTCTTTGAAAGGTTTTTTATAGCAGTAAATTAGGATAATCCTTGTAGAAATTCGCGTGTGGGTTCTTCAGGCTTCAGGTCATGACACTCTTTTTCTTTTTTGCATTTAATTTATAAAGTCACTCAGATGTTATAGGTAGTTCCTGGGTGAAGTGACTGCCTTTGATTAAAAGTTCAAACAGTTAATTCATTCGACATTTGCAGACGTTGTGGCCGGAATTCTCTGACTTTGCCCATGGCTGGGACACAACGGTCATGCTGCAATGAATGGAACTTTGGCTGAAAACCAAATCCGCCGTTCTCACTGGCAGTGGTGGCAGAGTGTGTGAGAGCGGAGAATTCCGGCCTTTGGTTCTCATTGGAAATTATTGTCTACTTTTTAATGATTTTTTTGTTAAAAGTGTGAGAGAAATTGGTGTGGCTGTGCTGTGACAGTCAGGAAAGGAGAATTATGATGGACAAGTAATGCTTATTAAATACATCAGTTTCAAATTGTAGATAGATAGAGACAAGCCAGAGGTAAGCCATCTGTAATTTCAGATATCACTATGCAATGGAAAATCTTTCCCTAAGTTGTGAGAGAATGTTATCATCGTGGGGAAGAAATCACACCAATTGCAGTAGCTCCATGAAGAAACTAATATAATAAATGTCAAACAATTATGTTTATTGAATTATTGCGATAACTTATGTTCTATATGCAATCCTGAATTAGAAAGATAGGAAATGTATGTATAAAATGGACTGCCCACACGCACACACACACACACTGGTGGCTACATATTGGAAAGTAGATTAGTGGTTGAGCATTCAATTTGTGAGTAAACAATTTGGCCTCTGGGAGTTTGGATCTTGGGCACACTTGATAAGTTGTCTTCTAATGTAATGTACAATCAAGGGACGAATTGCATATCTTTAGTTTGCATTAAGCATGACATGCATGCATTCTGATGTTTCAGTGAATGCATTAGTGCCAGAGGCAGATTAGCAATCTTGTCACTGCCATGGACTTTGCTACTCTGACAGTTGAAATGTGTTACTATTCAATTGCTGACATGAACTATTCCCACACAACATGTCGCCAATGTTCACGACAATGCATGCTTTACTGTGAACAACTCTCAGCAGCTGATGTGAAATGTCATCTAGCTTGATGCCCGCTGACCTTGAATGTGGTCAACCTCTGCATGAACTCTCAAAACCTGCCTGAGAGGCACCATTGAACAAGTGGCTCCTAATTAATGAGTAGCTGTAGAGAGACACCTTGCAAAATATTGTTCTTGGAGGCCTTCTCATTTCCTGTCTGATATTTTACATTAGACACTTACAAAGTTATTTTAACCCACCCATGCCTGGTAGGAATGGAAAGGTTGACCAGTTAAAATTGCCTCAGAAAAACTTAGTGACCTAATCATACTTGATTCCTGCCCAGTGCCATGTTGACAAAATACTTCTTTAGGCAGCTAAAATGCTGACTTGTCTCTTGTGAGAACCCCATGTATACACACAAATAAGGATACACGAAGACCCAAAACATTTTGATTGCTGACTAAATGGGACACTTGCCACAGAGGCAATTATGACATAGTGGCAATGTCGCTAAACCACTAATCCTGAATCCAATCCCAACACAGCAGCGAGTGGAAAACCTCTGGAAGTGAAAACTAGTTTCAGTAATGGTGCCCCCACTGAGGATCAGGTTCTTGCTCCTTCTGGGCATGAAGTTGATTTCCATTAATTTGAATAAATGTGAAAGTAAATAAATGGCTTTACACCTTAGCGCCCACCCACAATGGACCTTCTCACCAACGGCATGACATCATGCTGGCATGAATCACTATTGGTTTTCAAAAGTGAAAACCAGTTGTGATGATCACGCTGGGGTACGGAGGTGCCTGGAGACCCCACGGTTTGAGGCCAAAGCTGGGCATTGCCCTCTGGCACCACAGCAGTGCCGGGGGCAGTGCCAAGTGAGCACTGCCATGGGGTAACCCTCCTCCATTGGGGTGGGGGTTTCCCCTTATGTGCAAAATGGATACTGTCAGGGGGTAACCCTACGCCATTGGGGTTGGGGGGGAGAGCCCTGATGACAGCATGGGGGGGGGGGGTGAGAAAGGGGAGAGCGCCCCCTGATACTTCCAAGTTGGGGAAGGGGGGGTCGCATCGAAGGTTGTGGGGGTTCTCCGTGTCCATGGAGGTGGGTGGGGTTTGGGGAACTTATTTTAAAAGCAGATCCAGTTCCCATTTAAAGATGGCACCCCAACCTCTATCAGTCTCTGTCCTGCCAGAGGGACGGCATAAACTATGTCCCCAGATTTTCTGTGCACTAAGTGCCAGAAAACCTGGTCTGAAAACTTGGCTGTAGGTTGCACATTGAACTTCTCAGTCACTTGAGAACTCTTAATTAGTAAGAAAGCAAGTCGTCATCGACTCCAATAGACTGCCTAAGAGGAAGAATGTAACATTTCCACTGGAGCTGCTATGGTCATCCTGTGTGGCGATTGGGAACTTTCCAGGACCTGGAATGATGATGGACAAATCTGCTCCACTAAAAGGCAGTTGCCAAAGGGTAATGGGTTATTTTTGAATCTGATCTTGAAGGACAATTAGCTTCTCTTTTACCTGTTTATTCTCCTGCTCAGATCTTCTTTTCTCAATCTGTGTGTCGGTGCCTTGCTTTGTAATTGCTGATAGCTCCAATGCAGCTTTTTCTGAAGTAGCATTCATCATCTTTTACATCTCGTCAAGTTTTTTCAAGATATGGATTGGTCTTTCAAGGCAATGAGCTCTGCGAGTGCCTTTCTTGTCTCTTGTCGTGCCTGGTTATACCTTGAGGTTGAGTTCATCCAACTCAGCTTTGATTGAAACATTTTCTGAGTGAATCTGTTTTTTCTCAGTCCTCCTGGCGCAGGGCTAGTTCCTTGTTGTTCACCACCAGACATTCGTATAACTCAGGAAAAATGTCCACTTTGTCTCTGTTTTTGCTGGGGGTTTACTATACCTCCTTTTTTTAAAACTCTGAACTCTCCTCAACAGGCAGATTAAAATATTAACCAAAGGCTGTTAACCCTGAGGCTGGTTTCGGCTTCACCAATACCTTGCATCAGCACAACATTAAAAAGAAAGCATCACTCTAGTGTTCCTGTTTTTTTACTGAGGTCTGATGTACTCAAGTAATATGGAAAATCCATAGTATCCATAAAATCCCTACAGTACAGAAGGAGGCCGTTCAGCCCATTGAGTCTGCACCGCCCACAATCCCACCCAGGCCCTATTCCCGTAACCCCACATATTTAACCTGCTAATCCCCGAGACTAGAGTCAATTTAGCATGGCCAATTAGCCTAACCCAGACATTTTTGGACTGTGGGAGGAAAGCGGAGCACCCGGAGGAAACCCACACAGACACGGGGAGAATGTGCAAACTCCACACAGACAGTGACCCGAGACCGGAATTGAACCCGGGACCCTGGTGCTGGGAGGTAGCAGTGATAATCACCCTTGCAAATTGATTTGCAAGGATGCCAAAGGCAGCTTGGATTTGACCCTTGGGGTTGGTCAAACCTGATCGGGTGAGTTAGATTTATGATTCATTTTGGAGATTTTAAAAGTCTGGGTACAGCTTTAAGAGATTTCAGGATCCCAGGATGGCATTGCCTATTGTTGCTGATCAATGGATCTTCCTGCAGTTGCAGGTTTTTGGCAGGTTTACCAAAATGGCAGCAGTACTTTTCTGCTTGAAATGAGGGGTCGGCAATGGCTCTGTGAGTCGGTCAGTTGCCAACTTAATTGAAGCCATGGTAAAGTGTTGTGGGTTGGGATGCGTAGAAAAGAACACAGGCTTGGTGTTTAGGAAATCGGACAGTCATGTGCTACCCAAAGTAGACAACATTAATTATTCATTTTTCTGTTTGTCCTTTGCTGAACTCGGGAGCCAAGTGTTTAGACTTGGAGTTCGGGATCGGGATTAGTGACAGGTTTCATTCAAATAGCGCCTCCAAATGAATGAATGAAAAGGGCTGGCTGGCTTGGGATTTTTAAAAACGTATCTCATCCTGCAGGCTGTGAGCTCCGCTTGCTGATGCTGGACTTCCAGCGGAAATTCAATGGAGTTTTATGCTGGAGTAAGACTTCTACCCTTTCTCCTTCAGGCTCTTCTCTCCTTGGAGCTTTCTCTTTCAGCTGAATTTTTTATGCATCTGTATCATTGGTTGGGAGTTTGTTTCAACTCAGAATCCATTGAAGATGTCCTTTCATTTTTAATTTTTCTGTGTTCTTGTGAGTATAAAGGTTTTTGATCCGGGTACTGCCACCATGAAGAAACTTGGACTGTGGGAGGAAAGCGGAGCACCCGGAGGAAACCCACACAGACACGGGGAGAATGTGCAAACTCCACACAGACAGTGACCCGAGACCGGAATTGAACCCGGGTCCCTGGTGCTGGGAGGTAGCAGTGCTAATCACCCTTGCAAATTGATTTGCAAGGATGCCAAAGGCAGCTTGGATTTGACCCTTGGGGTTGGTCAAACCTGATCGGGTGAGTTAGATTTATGATTCATTTTGGAGATTTTAAAAGTCTGGGTACAGCTTTAAGAGATTTCAGGATCAGACACCATGAAGTAGGCTTCATAGTCTTAAGTATATTAAGAGCAAGTCTTCATTAACAGTTCATAACTATGTCCATATATACAATAGGGAGTACTGGTATGGAGCTAACTCCATCCTAGGTCTTCGTTCTCCTCTGTCCACCTCTAGACCGACCCTGACCCTGGGTCATGTTCCTTCTCACATCACAGTGTGGGCAGCATTGTATTCAATCCCACATTAACCCTGTATGTACCCTACCCTAATACTACAAATAACTCATCTCCTGACTCCGCAAAGGTTGTCCATCACCTACACGGCGTAAGTCAGGAACGTGATGGAATATCCTCCACTTTCCTGGATGAGTGAGGCTCTCCCAATACCCAAGAAGCTCGACACCATCAAGGACAATGCAGTCTGTTTGTTTGGCATCGCAAGCATTCTAATGGATATGGAGTGAGGGCTTGGTTTGAAGGTTTATGCCCAGACACACTGTTGTTTCAATGAGAAAGTCTCCAAAATGTCCTGGGCTTCAGTCTTCCATTCAATGTTCGCTTCTATCCCTAAAATTTCAAAATTGTGAAGACACAAAATATTGTGTTAATCCTTTTATCCACATGTGACTGGAGCATTTATCAAGCAAAAGTAAAAGTAAGTCACATATCCCCCACACAGAGTAACCTGGAGGCTCATATGCACAAATCTTTGAAGATGACAGGAGAAGTCAATAAAGCTGTTAATAAAGCATGTTGATCTTTGGGTTTACTTTTGATGCATAGCCAGAAAGGCAAGGTAGCACTTGTAAACCTTTGTAAATCACTCAGCTAGAGTATTAGATGCAATTCTGGGCATCACACTTCAGAAATTATCTCAAAGCTTTGGAGAGGAGACAGGGATGAGTGAAGTCACTGATGTAAAGATACCAGCAAAACTTGGATTGCTCTCCTCAGAGCAAAGAAGGTTAAGGGAAGATTTAATAGAGAGTTTTCAAAATTCTAAGGGGTTTTGATAGGATAGATGGAGAGAACCTGTTTCAATTGGTAAGAAGGTTGTTAGCCAGAGGATTTGCGTTCAAAATAATTGGCAAAGTATGCCAGGGGGCATACCAGAAAACAATTTTGTACTCAGCATGATGTTATAATCTGGAATGCTTTCTGTAAAGGTGTCGAAGCAGATTCAACAGTAACTTTCAAATGGGAACTGGAAAAATGTATTAAAATAATTTTATACGTTGTCGGTTTATGGGGAAGGAATGGGTGAGTGGGACTAATAGATCCCTCAGAGAGACAGCACCAGCATGATGGGCTGAATGTTCTCATTCTGTGCTCAACTACTCTATAGTTATTTGATTATAGTAATGGTTCTCTGATTCTGATGAGCTAGTGCAGTGTTGAAGGAATGCTGAGTTGCGTACAATCAATAGTGGTCAGATCATCTTTAAAACATTAAACAGGACTCATTCATCATATCTACAACAGCAATGTCCTTCTCCCATTAATACCTGTTTCAGGACATGTAGCATTGGAGCCTTGAAATTATTTACCTCTTCATCAGGGTCAACCTGACCTTTATTGGATAGCAATTCCAAAAGGAGAGCTTATTGTCTTACCGAGTTTATTTAAAATGCACTGCTTTTATCTTGTGGCAGAAGAACAGTTGGATGATCTTTTATTTCATTATTTGTTTCTGTTCTCCTTGGGTTACTGGAGGAATTTCAGTCTGAAGAAAGTGTTCGTTTGCTGCTTGGATTACTGCAAGGTGATCGGGGTGGGGTCTTCTGAACACTCAGGTCTCTTGCTGGAGGGGAGACAATCCACACAGGTTGGAGAAAATTAACTTTTACCGTAGTTCTTGTTTGTCAAGCAGACATGAAGCACAGTGAGCTGATTGGGAACTATGGAATGGGAAAATATATCATGCTTATCTTGCAAAGAAAAATGTGAGCAGCACGCAACACAATATTTCATTGTGAAATCCAGATCACGATTGCCTTTAAAGGGTAGAGATGATTTTTTACTTGCATAACCAAAATAGGACAACAGTGCTTGTTGCTTAGAGAATTCCATGTTGAAAGTATGGCCTAAGGTCAATTTGTGAAAATGGGTTTCATCTGTATAGGATAATAATGGAGGTAAAACAGGCCTGTCAAAGCTCAGTGACAGGCTCTGCGTTTTATGAACAAAAGGAACCTCTTTCGCTGGGCTCACTTAAAGTAAAATCACAGCCTTTCTCATTTCAAAATATCCCAGTTTTATTGCTGACCATCACTATTCAAGTAGCTTGAACGTCAAATGTATAAACCTTTACAAAAGCTTTTGAGATGAGCAACAAAAAGAATCTAAATTATGTCGAAGGACTTTTTGTTATTTATTTCAGCACCTGACAGCCCCTGTTTTTTCCTCACTAATTTATGAACATCAGAACTGTGTATAATTTGAATAATTTGGTGTTTCTTTCTTCAAGAAATGACACAAATCATATCCAGAGAAGGTGAAATATCCTTGCCATCTTTTGATTTAGTTCCACGTTGAATTTTATTTTAAAAGCTTCTATAAATTTTAAAAAGGAACCATTTGGTTAAGACAAATGTGTGTCCATTACAGGCAGAGTCAGGAGAATTCATAATGGGGAATAAAGAACTGACAGAGAAGCTAACTGATTGCTTTGTGTCTGTTTTCACTAAGGAATATACAAGAAATCTCCCAGATGTAGAGATCCAAGGGACTAAGGAGAATGTGGAGTTGAAGGAAATTATTATGAGTAAGAAGGTTGTATTGGACAAATTAATGGGACTGAAAGTTGATAAGTCCCTGGGACCTGATATTATGCATCCCAGAGTGTTGAAAGTGGTTGCTCTTGAGATGGTGAATGCATTGTTGGTTATCTTCCAAAATTCTATAGATTCTGGAAGGTCTCCTAATGATTGAAAGATTGCAAATGTCACCCCACTATTTAAGAAGGGAATGAGAGAAAACAGGCAACTACAGACCTGTTAGCTTTACATTGGTAGTAGGGAAAATGCTGGAATCTATTATAAAAGATGTAATAAGTAGACACTTGTGCCAAAATCTTGCTGCCGTTTATGCCAGTGGGATCTCATGGTTGTGCCAATGGAGCATCCCTGCTGTGGGTCTCCCTACACCCCATCTCTGTAACCCCTGACTAATCCCCCTAACGTACACATCTTTGGACACTCAGGGGCAAGTTAGCATGGCCAATCCACCTAACCTGCACATTTTAGGGATAAGGGAGGAAACCGGAGCACACAGTGGAAACCCACAGATACATGGGGAGAACATGCAAGCTCCACACAATCACCCATGGCCGGAATTGAACGCGGGTCTCTGGTGCTGTGAGGCAGCAGTGCTAACCACTATGCCATTGTGCCACCCTACAGTAGCTACAGGAGGATTTGGACAGACTTAATGAGTGGGCAAGAACTTGGCAGATGAAATGAGGGCTTACCTTATAAAGAAAGGTTGAACAGGTTGGGCTTCTATCCTTTGGAGTTTAGAAGAAGGAGAGCTGATGTACTGAAACAAAAAAAATCTCTGAGGTGATTTAATAAGGTGGATACTGGGAGGATCTTTCCACTTGGACTAGGAGACACACTTGAAGTTGAGGGGAAATTTTTTCTCTCAGAGGATTGTTGCTACATGGAATTCTCTTCCCCAGAAAGCAATGGAGGCTGATTTAGACAGATTTTTGATAGACAAAGGGATCAAGGGTTATGAGGCCACAATTAGATTAGCATCATCTTATTGGATTTCAGAGCATTCTTAAAGATCTAAATGGCCTATTTCTCCTCCAAAATCCTCTATTGCTCAGGTTAGGCAAGTGTCTTATACACGGTTAGAAGCAATAAGTTAAGAGTTGGTGAAAAGTTGTGAAACTTCTTTCAGAATGAGAAATGATCCATTTCAAAACTGTGGGAATCAGCACATGTCGATTTCTTTGAAGTGGGAGCAAATGATGACCTTGTTTTGGTTGGTAACATAGAGCAAATAAATGTTGACTCGATGTCCAATACCACAGGAGCTAAAACTATTGAGGGTTTGTGAAGTTGGTTTGTAACTTATGGGTTGCCAGAGGTATTGGTGTTAGATAATGGTCTACAGTTAAGTCAGGACCGTTTGAAATATTTCTGAATAAGAATGGATTCTAACACACTCGAATCGCAGCATATCACCCAGCATTGAATAATGCTGTGGAGAAAAGTGTACAGATTGTGAAGGGGTCTTTACAGAAGTATTTGCGAGTTGACAATCTAAATGGTAATAACTGTGTTTTCCTTTGACAGAGGCTAGATAATTTTTATTCTCCCACAGAATAGGCGGTTAGAAGATCTTGGTGTAAAAGCACTGATAAGGAGAGGTATGTGAATGGGGCTGTTATAAAGCGGCCTGGTGAATTAACATGATTAGTGAAGGTGGGAGACAGATTCCATCAGTGTCAGGTAGATCACTTGCTCGATACAAGAACATGATAAACCTCCTGTAGTCCAAATTCCTCCTACATTCCAAAGTGAAAATGGGAGGGAAAGTGAAAGTCACAAAAAAACTGAAAATTTGCTAATTGAGTAAATCTACCACTTGAGCAGAGTGAACAGGGTCTTTGCTTAAGACAAATCAATCAATGTCACAGTCCCAACCCAGTAAGTGTTTTAACAACACCAGGTTAAAGTCCAACAGGTTTATTTGGTAGCAAATACCATTAGCTTTTGGAGCACTGCTCCTTCGTCAGATGGAGTGGAAATGTGCTCTCAAACAGGGCACAGAGACACAAAAATCAAGTTACAGAATACTGATTAGAATGCGAATCCCTACAACCAGCCAGATCTTAAAGATACAGACAATGTGGGTGGAGGGAGCATTAAGCACAGGTTAAAGAGATGTGTATTGTCTCCAGAAAGGACAGCCTGCAAGTCCAGGAGGTGGGCAGTGTGTATTTTGCAAGAGCTGAACATTTTGTTTTACTGCCCTCTCTGTTCAGGAGGTATTAATAAAACAGTTCAATAACTGAATCTGTGTGGTGGGTGTTCCGAAGTGCAAGACATGACAAGGGGGTAAGTAAAAGGTGCATGCTTACACCAGCTGCACCTTTTAACTCAAAAGAGGTTAAGGAGTCAGGATGAAGTCAGATGGAGACAGGGATCAGGATGAGGAGAAATTAGGTATGAGGATATTTTCCTCAATGTTTTCAATCCCATCACTAGTCCTCCATGTACACAGTGAGAATATGCAGTGGAAACTGATAGTCAGGGACATCATGCAAGGAGTTCAGCACTGAGGATCCGGGTGCAGTGCTGCAGAAATTTTAATCATCACTAATGACCTGGTGAGTAAATGCATCTATAAATTCTACATCCTACCAATTGCACCACCAGCTTCACTGACTTCTCAATTCACCACACTTACTGAGTGCATTGAACACAAAAACAGGAAAGTTAAGCTAAACCTTTATAAAGCTCTGACTCAGTGCTAACTACAGTATTGAATCTAGTTTTGGTCATCACATTTTAGGAAAGATATGAAGGTCTTTAAGAGTGTGCAGAGGTGATTGATCAGACTAGTTCCAAAGGTGGGGTGGTTTAATTACAAAGGAAGTTGAAGGGAGATTTGATGGAGGTATACAAGATTATGACAGGCTTAGATAAGGTAGACAAGAAAAAAATCTATCCATTCGTTGATGGTACAAGGACTCTAGAGGGCACAGATTTAAGATTTTGGGTAAGACAGCAGAGGAATGTGAGGAAGAACTTTTTACGCAGTAAGTGGTAATGGACAGGAACTCGCTGCCCTCATGGATGGTGGAAGCAGAGACAATCAATTATTCCAAAAATATATTGAAAGGGCGCTGAAAGGAAATTAACTTGCAGGGCTACATGGATTGAGCAGGGGAGTGGGACTGACTAGGTCGCTCCTCAGGCAGCTGGTATGGACTTTATGTGCTGAACGGCCTTCTTTAGTGCTGCAAATGACTCTATAACTCTATGACATCCATAACCCATGTTGGGTTCCATGACATGAATAGAAACGCAATACTGTATGTTTAAAAGTAAAGTTTATTTATTAGTCACAAGTAAGGCTTACATTAACACTGCAATGAAGTTACTGTGAAATTCCCCTACTCGCCACAGTCCGACATCTGTTCGGGTCAATGTGCCTAACCAGCACGTCTTTCAGATTGTGGGAGGAAACCGGAGCACCCGGAGGAAACCCACGCAGACATGGGGAGAACGTGCAAACTCCACACAGTGATCCAAGCCAGGAATCGAACCCGGGTCCCTGGGAGGCAGCAGTGCTAACCACTGTGCCACCATGCGACCCATGTTCAAAACTCTACCTTTATTGCCTTATTGTTTCTTTGTTTAATTGGCTTTTCTATAGACCAAAGAAAAGATGGTTGCTACAAATCACCTGACCACAGGGTTGGTCCTTTGTCTAGGGGCTATCCCCAGGAGTTACAAGAAAAAAATAATTATTTTCTCAGCTTCTGAAATTTCACACTTTATTGTTCAAATCCCATGTAATCAATTAAAGCAGAGAAATGGAAATGAACTTGCTCCCCCATTTTGGATTATCACATTTCCTGTATCTTTATCCTGTAAAATTCCTTTTCTCTAACTTCCCTTTACTGTGCGGATTTGATGTGATAAACACTCCTCTTGTGAGTTTTGAATGTACAAAATAAATTAACCTTCTGAGTTAATCCTAATACAAGTTTGCAGTGGATTATTAGTAAAACTAAATCATAAAAATTGAGGGATTGTGAAAACATGCAATTGCCTATTCTTTTAAGAACTAATTCAAAACAGCTTGTGCTGACAGAACGGTGGTTAGAATTAATCAGTGCAGTTTGACTGTCTCTCTCCTGTCCATAACACTCACCTCTCAACAACCTCCATCAGGACTCAGAATCTGTGAGTTCAGTTAATCCGCTCTTGTAATGTCTCCACAGAACTCTGACTACAACTGATGCTCTATTGATCTGGTTTGAGTCCACTACTGTCTTTTTAAAATGCATTCCCAACTAAATTAACCAAACCCAAGCAGGAACAGTTTCCCTTACAAAATGTTTGCTCTTGGGGTTGAAAATTTGTACAGTACTTTTTCTTTGTCTCGGAGGACTTCAGGGTATCTTTGACGAAGCATTCCTGGACAATTTGATCCCTTACAAGGATTGCTCTGGGCAGGTGCATTTGAAGTTTTTTATGCAGGTGCCAGGGGCCAACCACAAACCTGGCAGCGGTCCTGCTGTATGGTTTGGAAGAGAGCTATGCTCAACTGCATGGGTAGACAGGAATCCTGTGTATGTGTCTTTTCCATTTCCAGAACTCTCTTAAATATTTCTACAACATCACCTCCCAGACATCTTTCTGGGCTGAAAGATCCAAGGTTTTCCAGTTTTTCTGCAAGCCTACCCTTTTATACTAATTCTTTGTTTTCTCAAAACTGCCATAATGCTGAAATTAGATGCTGTTCTCAAGTTGTGATCTCAGTGAGTACTGCACAATTTACTTATGCCTTCCTCTAACTTGTATTCCACTAGTCTAGCTGTGTGGTTCAATATTCAATTGGTTTTGCTGATTGCTGCTCTCCATTGCTTGGACATGTTTCCGAGTAAGTTTCCTTGGTCTTTTGCCCGTGTCTACCTGAGAATTCTCAATAGAGTACATGTGTTGATTATTGTTTCCTTCCAATGTGTAGCATTTTATTAGTATTGAATATCTTTAGCAACTCATTCTGTAGCTTCTGAATCTGCTCTGGGATCCATTGGCCTTCATGGCTGAGTAACATTTATAAGTGCAAATTTCTGAATCCAACTCATTGACATAAATTAGAAACAGTAGTGGTCCGAACACTATGCAGCTTTGTTCTCAATGTTGTGCAGTTTTGATCTCCACATTTAAAACATAGGAACATAGGAACGCAAGAATTAGGTGCAGAAGTAGGCAAATTCAGCCCTTCGAGCTTGCTCCACCATTCAATCAGATCATGGCTGATCTCTCCCTAGGCTTAAATCCACCTACCCATCTGTTCCCCATATTCCTTTATCCTTTTTTTATTAGAAATATATCTACCTCAAAGAAGGGATGTGCTTGCATTGGAGGCAGTACAGCCTGGAATAGAATCCCTACAGTTCAGAAAAAGGCCATCTGGCCCATCGAGTCTACACCGACTCTCTGAAAAAGCTTCTCACCCAAGCCCCCCCTTCTGCCCTATCCCTGTAACCCCACATTAACCTACATATCTTTGGACACTAAAGGGCAACTTAGTGTGGCCAATCCATCTAACTCATGCATCTTTGGAGTGTAGGAGGAAACCAGAGCACCTGAAGGAAACCCACGCAGACACGGAGAGAACATGCAAACTACATATAGTCACCGAAGGCTGGAATTTAACCCAAGTCCCTGGTGCTGTGAGGCAGCAGTGCTAACCACTGTGCCACCATGCCATCCCTAAATGAGAGGGTTGTCCTATTCTCAGAAGCTGAGTAAATGCGATGGTAGACAGCTCTGGCAGCACCTTTCCTGCTGGCCAGAATGACAGAATCCCACGACAGATTCTGCGCTTGGAACCTCATCACTTATGCACCGGTGATTTTCCCTCTGAAGCACCCCTGGCAGGCAGCATCTGATTCGTCCTGCCATCAGCTGGCGGGTTTGACAGCCTCAATGCCATATTTAAATACCAGCGCAGCACATTTATATCACTCTCTCCAGCTAACCTGTCTTTACCAAACTGTGCAGGATGTCAACAACCCAGGGGGAAAAGGTGAGCAGCCTCAGGAAGAAGTTAATTCCTTGATTCAATCACCATCTCCCACCCACTCCCCACCCCCCCACCACCACCACCCCCTCGAGCCCATCACTTGCGAGGAGTCATTGTCCACTTGGACCTCTACCCACCACAACTGCAATTTGTTTCCGTCCCCTTCCAGTAATCAATGTGATATCTTTGTGAGCCTCTTGTTTTTGAGGTTTTCATGCAGCCTTGTCAGGGTCTGGTTCAATATCCTCAGTCTTCCGTCTGCCTTCCATTCTTCTTCTTCTTCATCCACCTCCTTACCTGCCATCATGAGCCCTCTCACTCCCCCCAACTTCTCCCCCCCTCCCCACCGACCAGGTTGCACGGCCCTCCTTCCAAATTGCTCCCCATGCCTTTGTCAGGCCAGCCGTTCCCTGGTCTCACCTCGCAGTCCACCCCCGATTTAACTTTGAACCTTTGCTGTGGGGGCTGTATGACTCCCGCAGCACAGTGCTGTCCAGATAGAGAGTGTGTGTGGCATCAGGAGGAAGAAGACTCCTGTACTCCGCAGCCCCAGGTGCTGTACTGATCTGACTCGGTGACACAGGAGGATCCCTGGGTCCAGCAGCACGGTGCTGTCCATGACAACTGGCTCGGCAAGAAGCGGTCTGCCCCAGCAGAGTGGTGAACATCACATCAGGAGCAACCCAGCACAATGGCAATGTCACATTCTTCCTGCAATCTCTTGCAAACTGAGGACTACCTCGTGAACACCATTCTTTAGCATTCTGGTTTTAGACCAATGTAATTTCACACTGCGTGACACAAGATTGGAAGGTCTGATGGTATTCTGGTGGGCAGCTGTTTTAATGAGCATTCATGAGATGCAAATGAATGCAAATGGCATTCACGCCACCAGCAGAGGGGAAGATCAACCTGCCACTAACCCGCCATTCTTTGGGAGAATTGCAATGTGATTTTACGTCGGTGGGTTTCCCGCTTTCTGGCTCCTGCTAGCCTCGCTGCTCCCGACTGTCACCAAACCCACCCAGACAGGATGGGAGGATTCCACCCCTCATGTTCTTGTGGGCACTGAAGTACTTCCCTCCTCAGCCTGGCATAACCTAGTAGGCACTTTCTACTCAGCCAATGTTTTACTTATTCTCTGGGTTTTTGCTGAATCCCTACAGCTTTGAATTTAAATACTCTTTCATGTTTGTCCTTTTTCAGGCACATTTTGGAAGTTGAGGTACAACATGTCTTTGAGCTTTTCACAGTCACCTCCTCAAAATCACAATTCCCTGGGAACTGCTCCCGCTCTGCTGTTGGGAAGGTTATTTATGCATACCAATGGTATTTCTGCTACACTTCCTGTGAAGCTGCGATACCGAATGGAAACAAATCTGAGGGAGTTCCCAGCTGTAAAGAAAGTTCATTAGAAAGGATCATCTCTTCTGGGTCCATGCTGATTGTTGTTACATAGGTTATTTTTGTATAAATTAGCTTCACATTTCCCCTTGATATTTGCTTCCACTATTTACATGGAGCCAGGGCAAATGAGTTGGAAGAGTTGGAGGATCGGATTTTCATGGAGTCGTAATGAGGTAAGGCGCATCTTCCTGCAAATATTTGTCCAAACCTTCCAGTCTCTAGTTTGTGGGAACGGGAGGTAAATTGGGATTTACATGTCAGGATCCTGCGAAAGTCCTGACATGTATCCTGACATGATATTTGCTACCAAATAAACCTGTTGGACTTTAACCTGGTGTTGTGAGACTTCTTAAAGTCCTGACTCACAGACATGTGTGAGGAATTTCCCGGGAAGTTTAAACTTGTAATGGGCTGTCTTGCACAGCTTGGAGCCCTCCGCAAATGTCTCAGACCCTGAAGTCAGGGTGAGCTCTTCGGCCAGATACATGTGACTTAGCTGCAGACTTAACATAGAAAGGTTAAACAGTTTAATAGTTGTGAGGCGATTCTCCCAAAGAAATTCTAAATGCCGAATTTGCGTGAAAACTGGAATAACTCCCGTCGATCTATTTAGCATGACTTTCAGAATTAATCTCTGACATTGAGCACTGCAGAGTGCCCCAGTGGGATTCATACTGAAAATAAGTGGGTGGGGCCTACTCCCACCCGAGAGGCCTGCAGCATAGCACTGAATGAGCCACTGCGCATGCGCTGTTCTTTCAGACCCGAGATTGGCGCATGCGCAGTGGACCCGCATTACTGGCCTCCTGATCGCTGGCCAGCCTGATTGCTGGCCAGCCCTGCAACCCCCAATACTGGCTTTCTGAGCCCCCCCTCCCCCAACCGCCAATCGTTGGTCTCCCAGACCTCTCTGGGCAAGCATTGATGACCCGACCACCCCCCCCCCACCCCCAGCCCCCCCCCCCCCCCCCCCCCCCCCGCCCCCCCCACCAACAGCCCTGATCTCCCTCCAACTGGATGACCTGTCTCGATAACCCTTTTCCCTCCCTCTGTCTGTGATCCTTTTGCAGAGTGACCACAGCACCCTCCTGGCCACCGATCACCCCCCCCCGCCCCATAGGCACCACCTCCAATAGGCCCCACCCTCCCTAATAGGCCCGCCACCTTGGCATTGCCCAGTGTCTGGTAGGCAGTGCCAAGGTGCCCCTTGGGCATTGCCAGTTTGCTCCTTGAGCAGTGCCAGTTTGCCCCTTGGGCAGTGCCGGGAGCCAGGCTGGCACTGCCCAGGGGGCACCCCCTGCCTTGACCTCCTGGGGGGACCTCCATGGCCTGTGTTCCCTCCAGTGGGGTCAGGCCGCCTGTTCCCTGTTAGTGGGGAGCAGCAGTAAACCCCGCTGGAGTGAGCCACTCCTGGTGGGGAGGTAAGATGATGGCGGGCCTGGAGACTTCAGTCCTGGGCCTGCTAATGACATTTAAATTCAAATTTAAATCAGCTCTGCACCGACTAACCCCTGACCAGGCCTGGCCATATCCCTGACCAGCCAACTATTTACGATCATGAGACCATAAGATATAGGAGCAGAATTAAGCCAATCGGCCCATCGAGTCTGCTCCACCATTCAATCATGACCAATAAGATTCTCAAACCCATTCTCGCACTTTTGTTCCATAACCTTTGATCCCTTTACCAATCAAGAACCTATCTATCTCTGTCTTAAATACATATCTGACCATTTGACTACCTCCTGACCAGAACCGAACATCACCCCTAACCCGACTCAAACACCAAAACAGGTCCCAACTGCACTCTAACCACTTGATTACCGCCCCATCCTTCCCCAATTGCTTGACAACCAATGAGTGCGTTACTATGCCCAGCCTGACTATCCCCCTGACCTGACTACCCACTCATCCACCTACCCACCTCACCCACCTACCTATTCACCCACTCCCACTCACACATCTACCTATCTACTCACCCACTCGCCCACTCACCCATCCACTAACTCATTGACTTCCTGAAAGACCTGGACATTTAAAAACTGACCTACACAAGGCAGTTACGGTGAGGAAAGGAGGGCATGTCCTCCCTTCGTCCCTCTGATGTTCATCCCCTGGAGAGGCTGCCCTGACCCTTTGATTCTTCAGCCAGGAATGGAAGACATCGCTGAAGAGTCATGAAAGGGTCAGGTCACAGAAAGCTCTGCGGGCAGTGTCAATGCACTCAGCACTGATCCTGACTGAATGATTTGAGTAAGAAGTCTCACAACACCAGGTTAAAGTGTTGTGAAACTTCTTACTGTGTTTACCCCAGTCCAACGCCGGCATCTCCACATCATGAATGATTTGAGCCACACGTTTTATAAAATAGCACATCAGTCAGAGTTTTCTGCTCGCACACCTGGCAGCCTGTGACTTTCCTATCCATGAAAGTAAAAGGAGTAAACAACATTGTGGGCCTGTGAACACCTAGATCATAGAATCATTGGCAGTACAGAAAGAGGCCATTCAGCCCATCGAGCCTGCACCGACCACAATCCCACCCAGGTCCTACGCCCACATTCCTACACATTTACCCACTAATCCCTCTAACCTACGCATCTCAGGACACTACGGGCAATTTTAGCATGGCCAATCAACCTAACTCGCACATCTTTGGACTGTGGGAGGAAACCGGAGCACCCGGAGGAATTCCACGCAGACACGAGGAGAATGTGCAAACTCCACACAGACAGTGACTCAAGCCGGGAATCGAACCCAGGTCCCTGGAGCTGTAAAGCAGCAGTGCTAACCACTGTGCTACCGTGCAGCCCGAGAGAACCTTGACGGAAAAGCTCAGGCCAAACCCTACCCATTATGTTACAAAGTAGAAAAGGGAAAAACAACAACGTTTAAATGTACTTAATGTCACTGCTGTAACGGGCTGCTTAAATGCAAGTGGTATATAACTTATGATGCATAGACAAATTCTTTCACACAGAAACACCCTGCGGGCTAGATTACAGAACACTGGTAGCAACAGATAAGCAACGCTGTGCAATGATCCTGTTTCAATGTTTAAAACTGTTATGACTTGTGATTTCAGTCAGGACCCAGGATTTTCTTGCTAAATGCGTTGTTGACCCACATCGCTTGGTTCAGAGTGGTGGCGTTACCAGCAGTGCAGGGAATAGACTACCTTTTAAGGCTACATTCCACAAATGCCAGCAGAGTCGGTTCATTAACACAGTAAAGTCAGAGCTGCCATCATGGCAACACTGGCAGGTAAAAGAGCTTTCAAAGTCATTCGAGCAGTGTAGTGGAACACTGAGCAACAGTGGTTTACAGCAGTGCTTACAGTTCTCTCGGCTGCATTCCTGAAATATTCAAAGTTTTAAAAAAAATTCTTGCACAGGATGTGGGCGTCGCTGGCTAGGTCAGTATTTATTTTCCATCCTCAATTGCCCTTGAGAAGGTGGTGGTGAGTTGCCTTCTCAAACCGCTGCATCCATGTGATGTGGGTACATCTACAATGCTGTTGGGAGGGCGTTCCAGGATTTTGACCCAACAACAGTGAAGGAACAGCGATATATTTCCAAGTCAGGATATTGTGTGGTTTGGAGGGGAACTCGCATGTGGTGGTCTTCCCATGGGTCTATTGCCCTTGTCTTTCTAGGTGGTAGAGGTCGCAGCTTTGGAAGGTGCAGTCGAAGGAGTGTTGGTGAGTTGATGCAATGCACTTTGTGGATGGTACGCACTGTTGTCACTGTGCATCAGTCTTGGAGGGAGTGAAAGTTTAAGGTGCAGATCAAGCAAGCTGCTTTGTCCTGGATGTTGTTGAGCTTCTCGGAACTTGATGGAGCTGCACTCATCCAGGCAAGTGGAGTTGAATAAGTATGTGTGCATGAGTTAAATGAGTGTGTGTTGGAGAGTATTCCATTCCACTCCTGACTTATGCCGTGCAGATGGTGCACAGGCTTTGAGGAGTCAGGAGGTGAATTATTCATTGCAGAATTCCCAGCAGAATTCTCTGACCTGCTTTTGCAGTGTTTATTGGCTAGTCCAGTGCAGTTTCTAAAATGATAACTCCAGGATGTTAATAGTGAGGGATTCCATGACTGTCAAGGGAAGATGATTATATTCTCCTTTCTTGGAGAAGGCCATTGCCTGGCACTTGTGTGGCCCAAGTTTGAATGTTGCCCAGATCTTGCTGCATATTGACATGGACTGCTTCAGGGCCCAATTTTACCATTTTGATTCTAAGTGCTGAATCTGGGCGTGATTCAGATCCGACTTGGAAATCTGTTCTCCGGCGCCCCCATACGCACTTCGCCTGAAAAAAAAATCGCAAGTCTGAATTGCGCTGTGGGCGGGGCTTATCACACCTGAAACGCTGCAGCTCCGATTGGAGCCTTTAACTGCGTGTGTATGGTGAAAAAAAATTGAAAAACGCTCCCCTGTCACATCGCTCCTGGGCCGCAAAAAGCAGATAAAGTGGTCCGGGAGCAAAAAGCGGGAACGCTGGTCCCCACAGACATAACGCCTCACCCCCACAACATAACCATCCCCCTTATCCACCCCCCCCCCCCCCGACTACCCAAACCGATTGCGACCCTCTGCCCCTCTTCCCTCCCACTGATCGCCTGCAGAATAGCAACGGTCCCCCCATGCCTCCCCTCCCCCACCTGAGTTCCATCTGGCCGACCCCCCCTCCCCCCACCAGAGAGCGTTCGGGCCTCCTCCCCCACCCCGCCAACCAGAGAACGATCTGGCCTCCCCCCCCCCCGACCAGAGAACAATCGGACCTCCCTCCTCCTCCCCCCCCCCCCCCCCCCCCACCGACCAGAGAACAATCGGGCCTCCCTCCTCCCTCCCCCCACCAGAGAATGATCGGGCCTCCCTCCTTCCTCCTCCCCACCAAAGAATGATCTGACCTCTCTCCGCTCCCCACCCCCCACCAGAGAATGATCTGGCCTTCCTTCCCCCCCCACCAGAGAACAATCGGACCTCCCTCCTTCCTCCCCCCCACCAAAGAATGATCTGACCTCTCTCCGCCCCCCACCCCCCCACCCCCCACCAGAGAATGATCGGGCCTCCCTCCCCGCCCCCACCAAAGGATGATCTGGCCTCCCTCCCACCCCCACACCAGAGATAAATCTGACCCGCCTCCTTCCTCCCCCCCCCACCCACCAGAAAATAATCTGGCCCACCTCCCTCCAACCCCCCTCCAACGGAGTTAGAGAGCCGTTGGAAGCTTTGAGCTTACCTCCTCAGAAGCCCGAAACAGACCTTTGCCAAGCATGTCTGTTTCGTGCCGAATCTGGACGTGCGAACACAATGGTAAAGGGGGAAATGCTGGTAAAGTTGGGCTTAAATTCAATTTAAATGCATTTAAATCGCCGTTGCGCCCGTTTTGGGCACGGTTCAGATCATGGCCATTTTCAGGCCTTGGTAAAGTGGGCATCTGCGCGGACGCGGGCGCGGATCGCGCTAATCGCCTCACGCCCGACTTTACCAAGTTTTCACGTCCGAAAACGGGCGCGACACAATGGTAAAATCGGGCCCTCAGTGTCTGAGGAGTCATGAATGTTGCTAAATGTTGGACAGTCATCAGGAAACATCCCAACTTCTGACCTCACGATGGAATGAAGGGCATTGATGAAGCAGCTGAAGATGGTTGGGCTTAGGACATTTCCCTGAGGAGCTCCTGCATGATGTCCTGGTACTGAGATGATTGGCCTCCAAAATGCACAACCACCTTCCTTTGTGTCAGGTATGACTCCAGCCAATGGACAGTTTTCCCCCTGATTCTCATTGACTCCAGTTTTTGCTAGGGTTCCTTGATGCCACATTTGGCCAAATGCCGCCTTGATGTCAAGGGCAATCACTCATACCTCATTCCAGAGTTCAGCTCTTTTATCCATGTTTGCACCAAGGCTGTAATGAGGTCAGGGAGTCAATAACCCTGGCGGAAAACAAACTGAGGCCCAGTTTTTTGTCCCCAGGTTTGGAGCTCAGAGATGGGGCATTTCCACTGTTATTCATAATTAATGTTAGTGATTTGGACTCCGGAACAAGTAACACTATTTCAAAATTTACAAATGATACTGAAACTTGAAAGTGTGCTTTGAGGAAAACTGCAACATAATACAATGAGATATTCAAAAACTTACAGGCTGGGCTGTTAAGTGGCAAATGAAGCTTAATGTAGATAAATGTGAGATGAGTCACTTTTATAAGTAAAAGGAAAAGGTCACCCACTCACCTTAGAAAATAAGGAACTGAATGGGATGGAAGAGCAATAGGAAAATTCTCAAGATATAGGTGAACAAATCATTAAAAACAGTATCAGATTCAGAAAGCAACTCAAAACACTAACAAAGCACCGGGATTCATTAGCAGGGGTGTAAAATTCAGAAATATCGAAGGTGTTTTAAACTTGCCTGGGTGTCAGTGAGCAGGTTATTGATGTGCAAGTCGATGGTAACACAGGGGGTAAATGGTGGTGTAGTGGTAATGTCACTGGTTCAATAAGTTGAAGGTCCAGGCTAATGCTCTGGGGCCAAGGGTTCAAATCCTACCATAGTAGCTGGTAGAATTTGAATTCCAGTAATAAATCTGGAATTGAAATCTAGTCATGGAAACCGTGTCATCAATTGTTGCAAAAAGGCCACCTGGTTCACTAATGCCCCTTTGGGCCATCCCTACCTACATGTAGGGGCAGCATGGTGGCACAGTGGTTAGCACTGCTGTCTCACAGTGCCAAGGGCCCGAGTTCAATTCCCAGCTTGGGTCACTGTCTGTGTGGAGTCTGCACGTTCTCCCCGTGTCTGTGTGAGTTTCCTCTGGGTGCTCCAGTTTCCTCCCACAGTCCAAAGATGTGCGGGTTAGGTGGATTGGAAATGCTAAATTGCCCCTTAGTGTCAGGGGGACTAGCTAGGGTAAATACATGGAGCTATGGGGATAGGGCCTGGGTGGGGTTGTGGTCGGTGCAGACTCGATAGGCCAAATGGCCTCCTTCTGCAATCTCATTTCCTTCTCTATGAACAGTATGTTTTGTCCGTATAGCGTGCAGGAAACAATACTTTTCACTGTCTGTTAATACATGTGACAATAATAAATCAAATCAAATCAAATCAAAAGGGATTCTATGGTTCTATCTATGATTCAATGTGGCTCCAGGTTCACAGCAATGTGGTTGAGTCTGAAATGGCCGAGTAGGCCACTCTGATCAAGGGCAATTAGTGATGGGCTGCAAATGCTGTCTCTTGTCCCAAGAAAGAATAAAGGAAAGAACAAGGGCAGATTGATGGCACTATCAGTATCATCTTTCTGGGTGATTGAGAGGAGGCTGATGCTGTAATTGGCCGAGTTGGATTTGTCATGCTTTCTGTGGGCAGGCCATAACTGGTCAATTTTCCTCATTGCTGGGTAGATGCCAGTGACTCCAGCATTGATGCCTGTAGAAGGCCACTGTCTACGTTCTATTTTTTTAAATCAATTTTGCTTTCACTCAGCTTTTTGTTTCTCAGCTTCACATCTCCCAGTGTTTGTCATGAGCACACCATGTGGTGCCTAGTTGAAGGCTATATGACATTTGCTACATTATCCTTGTCTACTCTTTCTGTTACCTCTTCAAAGGATTCTGTGAGGTTATTTAAACTTGATTTAGCCTTTTGGGATCCAAGCTGACTATTTTTTATTAGAACTTCTGTCTCTAGATGCTCTTTGAACATTTCCTTTCGTGTGGATTTCACAATATTTTTTATCACTATGTTAAGCTGACTGGTCTATAGTCCTCGGCTATGTGCTACATTCCTTGATATGTATATAATATATACCACAGTCACACCACACACAGACACATACACACCACACACATACACACCACACAAAGGCACACACACATCACAACACACAGACACATACACATGCACAACAGACACATACACACCACACAAAGGCACACACACATCACAACACACAGACACACACCACACACACACACATGCCTTGGCTTTCTCCCTAGCTTCCTTGAGTATGTGTGGTTACATACCCTACAGTTCACCAAGGGACGGGAAAACAGACAGGTCGAATTGTGAAATAGGGTGCCCTGCCAAGTGGTGGGGAAGATGCCGAGTGGGTCACTCATCTCTGGCCTAATTTCGGCTCTTAATTCTTGTTCGCTGAAGGCCCTCATCCTGCCAATGCTGACGTTTAATGGGCAGCAGGAGCGGCCTGCCCTTCACATGCAGTAAGAAGTCTCACAACACCAGGTTAAAGTCCAACAGGTTTATTTGGTAGCAAATACCATAAGCTTTCGGAGCACAGCTCCTTCGTCAGATGGGGTGGATATCTGTTCTCCAACAGTGCACAGACACAGAAATCAAGATACAGAATACTAATTAGAATGCAAATCTCTACAGCCAGCCAGGTCTTAAAGGTACAGATAATGTGGGTGGAGGGAGCATTCAACACAGGTTAAAGAGATGTGTATTGTCTCCAGACAGAACAGCTAGTGAGATTCTACAAGCCCAGGAGGCAAGCTGTGGGGGTTACTGATAATGTGACATAAATCCAACATCCCGGTTTAGGCCGTCCTCATGTGTGTGGAACTTGGCTATCAGTTTCTGTTCAGCGACTCTGCGCTGTCGTGTGTCGTGAAGGCCGCCTTGGAGAACGCTTACCTGAAGATCCTTAAGATTACCTTAACATGCAGACCAGCAGATTTGTCTCTGCAGTCTGCTGGTCAGTGTTTCCTGCTGCGGGCGGAATGGGGAAATCCCGCTCTTTAGTATATCTTTTTAAATTCCTTGCTAATTTGATTTTCTCTGACTTCACGGTCATATTTTAAACTCCCTTCCTAAGTTTTCCCTATACCCTTCTAACCTCCTTCCTTTTCAAAAGACATCTGAAAGACATGCTGGTTAGGTGCATTGGCCATGCTAAATTCTCCCTCAGTGTACCCGAACAGGCGCCGGAGTGTGGCAACTCGGGAATTTTCACAGTAACTTCATTGCAGTGTTAATGTAAGCCTATTGTGACACTAATAAATAAACTTTAAACTTTAAACCTTTCGTATCCACATACTTCTTCGATTACTTTAGTTTTAGATACAATTTGTACATTAGTTCTTTATTCATTTACAGTGCTACATTATTAGTTTGCTTCTCTATGGCTTTTAGTGGAATACTTTTCTCTTGAACTGTATTAGTTGTTGTGTGAAAGATTTCCCACTGTTTTTTCTGCATCAATGGACTGAGTTTTACACAAGGGATGGGGTCCCTGGATGTAGAAATCAGGATGTGGAGATGCCGGCCATGTTGCCTGGATGTAGAAATCAGGACAGGCACTTTTCCACTGCCATTATGTTATTGTTAACCAGCACAACTTATCCACCTCTCTGATTTCCTTCCCATTGCTTCCTGCATGTGTTATATTCTACAATATTTAATTGCTGATCCTGTTCTCTTGCACCATAAACTTTAGGATTATATATTTAATGACTGAAGTAAGATAAGAGTACACAGGCTAACATATAATAGATATAGGATTACTATCAGGAAGCAGAGAGAAGGGATAAATTGGTTATTTTTAGGTTGGCAAGCTGTAACAAGTGGAATGCCATATGGATCAGCACTGGGACCTCAACTATTTACAGTATCAATGATTTAGAGGAAGGGACCAAGTGTATGGCAGCTAAGTTTGCCAATAACACCAAGATACATAGGAAAGTAAATTGCCAAGATGAGGTAGATATTCAGCAAAGTTGAGTTTAGGTGAGTGGGCAAAAATTTGGCAGCTGGTGTAGAATGTGGGAAAATGTGAATTTGTCCACTTTGGCAGGAAGAATAGAAAAACTGTATAATATTTAATTGGAGAGAGATTGCAGAACTTGTTGGTACAGAGCTGGTACATGAATCATATAAAGTTAGCATGCAGGTACAGTCAATGATGAAGGAGACAAATGGAATGTTGGTGTTTATTGCAAGAGGAATGGAATATAAACATGGGGAAGTTTTACTGCAGCTGTACAGGGCTTTGATGAGACCACATCTGGATGACTGTGTACAGTTTTGGTCTCCTTATCTGAAAAATATATAATTCTGTTAGAAGCAACACAAGGAATATTCACTTGACGCATCTCTGGGACGAAGAGTTTATCTTGTGAGGAAAGGTTGAACAGATTCGAGTTTAAAAAAATAAGAGGTGATCTTATTGAAACATATAACACCCGGAAGGGATTTGATAGGTTATTTCCTCAAGGATGTTTCCACTTGTGGGAGAGACTGGAGTCGGGAAACACAGTTTAAGAATAAGGGGTCTACCTCTTCGTAAAGGTACAAAGATGAGGGGCGGGATTTTCCACCCGCCAAAGGTGGAGGTGGCCTTCCATTGGCCAGCCATGCGATCTTCGTGTCCCATCGCTGTCAATGGGAGTTTCCTATTGTTCTCACCCACTGCCATTGGGGAACCCACAGCATGGCGTCGCTGTCAACATGGCTGGAAGACCCCACCAATGGGAACAGGCAGAAAATCCCCCCCCAAAAGAGAATTTCTTTCTTTCAGAAGATATGTGGAATCCTCTTCCCCAGCGAGCAGTGGAGGCTCAGTCATCAAATATATTCAGGCAGAGGTAGACAGACTTTTGATAGATAAGAGTTGTAGGGTGTTGGCAGATGGCTAAGTGGAGTTGAGACCACAACCAGATCAGCCACTAAATGGCATAGCAGGCTCAAAGCCAGAATGGCCATCTCCTGCTCCTAAGTCCTATGTACCTGTACACACATTTTATTTATCCCAAATAGGCTTACATTAATACTGTAATGAAGTTACGGTGAAAATCCCCTAGTCGCTACACTCTGACACCTGTTTGGGTACACTGAGGGGGAATTTGGCCAATGGCCAACGCACCTAACCTGCACATCTTTGAACATCTAGCACTGTGAGGCAGCAGTGCTAACCACTGTGCCACTGTGTCACCCTTTTTATCAAAGTATTACAGTACAGTAGTCTAGTGAGACTGCAATAACAGAGACCCTTGTTGGAAAACAATATTCCACGAGACATTTGCTCCTCCGGAAACACACACATATTTCAATACTTTGTGCTTTTTTTCCTGAAAATTATTGCCTTTTGCCATTGTGGAAGTTTGAAATTGTATTTATTTTGAACATGAGCTGAACATGACCATTCATGAACTGGCTGCAGGAAGTATGGAAAAACGATTGATACTACACAAAGCAAGCAATTCTTGTAGAAAGATTCCTGTAAGAATTTGTATTTCATTTTTCTCAGACTCCACCCTTTCTATGAGGGTGAGATTGTAAGACTGTGGATATGTCTCTGCAGGCTGACATATATTTTGTAATATATTTGCCAGGTCAAACATTAAACCCACATCAAACATATGAAGCAAGTGGGAGCTAACCAAACAACGGAAAATGTTATCAAAAGAACTATCAGCTTCACTACTATTCGCAAACTACATGCTCTGTCCAAACTAAAGTGATGCTTTATTTGCATTAATCTGAATTAATAATACTCTTGTCAAAAAGATTAATAAACAATACAGTGTAATCTATCCACAAAAACATTTCTGTAAGTTAATCCCACACTATGAACAGCTTATTGTTGAATAATGTACTCACTCTTTTTCTGATATGACCTTACAAATTCCATCTCATATTATCTGAAATAATTCCTCTCGACATGACTTTCAGTATCGTGCCAGTGTCGAGATTAGTCAGGATCCAGAACATAATAAATGTGTTAGTGATTTATTCAACGAATTATTGTTAAATCCATGGATTTTTACATTAATGCCTACTTGGGGCTTCTTTAATAAAATCTGCTTTAGCACTCTCTCAACTCAAAATCAGATCAAGTGAAATTCACTGAGATTTTCGTGATCATGGTGCACCAGTGCTGAAATGGTCGAATTAAGGTGAACTGCTAGGCTATATAGAGGAATCCCTCCACACTGGATACATATCACTGGGCAGGTGAGTAGTAACTTTGTGGGATACTGAGAGGGGTATAAGCACTTTAAAATGTTTTATAAAATATTTACAGCACTGAAACAGGCTATTCACAACAGGTCCATGTTGATGTTTATGCACCACATGAGCTCCCACCTACCCTTCAACAGCATACTTCCTGGTGATATGGCATTGAATGCAACATGCCCAGGACTCATTCCTTGGGTTTCTGAGAGGTGGCATCAGCCACATTTTAAGCGGGGTTTCCTCCTCCTGTCATCTAGTGGGGTAAGTTTGTTTCAAGGTGCAAAAAGATCAATGAGGAATGCATCATGGCAGTTGCCTGGTGCATGCCAGCATAAAAGTCTTTTTGCATATGCACAGTAGCAGTAAATTGATGGAATGGAAGTCCTTGTGGCTGATGAATAGTCCTGGGTGATCTATGGGTATTTCTATTGCTACATATGCATCCCTGACATATTAGGCAGGATTTTATGGCCTCGCTCATCCCGAAACCCTAAAATCCCACCCGAGGTCAACAGACCTTTCCATGGTCCGCCCCTCACCCACTCCGATTCCCATGGCGGGCAGGATGGTAACATTTTGGCTATTGCATCTGTGGAAAACCAGCTAGGACCTCAAACCCGAGTACTCGCTCATTCTGACTGGTATCATCTCAGGTGGAGTTGAATAATTGCTGGCCCTGGCAACCAAACCGTCAGTCACTTGCCTTATCCATTTAGTGCTGCCACTGTGAGGTCCTGCACACGTCTCTACAGAGCACTGGAAGAATCCAAATGCATAAAAGGGCAGTATTGATTTTGATGGCCATTGGGCCAGATGGCTGTAAACACTGCTCCAGCAGGCTGCAAGGGCCTCACCCAACACAACCATTGGAGTCCGGCGAGACACCAGCGTTCAGACATGTTGAGGAGCTTATTCCCTGCTTGTAAACTGTGAGCCCCCTGCATGAACGTTTGTGAGCTGTACCTCTCTGTTGCTCCCCTCTGTCCTGTGGAATAAAGATCTGTCAGGAGTAGCCTGTTGCAGCTTAATCTGTTGCTGATGTTTCTGAGGAACATCTTTGTCCTCATCTGAGGTCCAGCAGATGCCAATGTAAGTGACACTAATCCAGCTCGCATAGTAATGAGCTCCAAATTACAGATCAGACCTCAAAGCTTCTAAAATATTGATGAAATCTCTAAAATACTCTCTCAACACAAGTACTTTCTTACAAGCAGGTAAGAAGACATCCATCATTACTGAGTATTGGTATATATCGCTGAGGTTACTTTAGCCTCTCCAGGTAAGATTGAGGAACAGCAATCTCGCTCAGTGAGGCACTTTACAGCTTTCCAGACTCAACATTAAGTCCAACTATTTCAGTCCCTTCTGTTTATGCCCTTACTCCACCAGAACCCTTCCCACCTTCATGCTCCAAACAACCTCATCCATTCTATAGCCCCCACAGCATCTCAATCTTTCCCCAACTACCAGCAACCTCCCCGCACTCCTTGAGGCGGCACGGTAGCACAGTGGTTAGCACTGCTGCTTCACAGCTCCAGGGTCCCGGGTTCGATTCCCGGCTCGGGTCACTGTCTGTGTGGAGTTTGCACATTCTCCTCGTGTCTGCGTGGGTTTCCTCCGGGTGCTCCGGTTTCCTCCCACAGTCCAAAGATGTGCGGGTTAGGTTGATTGGCCAGGTTAAAAATTGCCCCTTAGAGTCCTGAGATGTGTAGGTTAGAGGGATTAGCAGGTAAATATGTGGGGGTAGGGCCTGGGTGGGATTGTGGTCGGTGCAGACTCGATGGGCCGAATGGCCTCCTTCTGCACTGTAGGGTTTCTATGATTTCTATGATTTCTATGAGGCATCCACATCCACATCACCTCATTATTCCACTCCTCACTATCATTATTTGAATGTGAATATAGGAGGCATGGTTGGTAAGTTTGCAGATGACACCTAAATTGCTGGCATAGTGGACTGTGAAGAAGGTTATCTCAAATTGCAATGGAATCTTCATCAATTGGGCCAGTGGACTGATGAATGACAGATGGAGTTTAATTTAGCTGAAAAAGGGGCTGATGAGAGCTAGGAGGGGACATGAGAAGTCCTTGGCGGGTCGGATCAAGGAAAACCCCAAGGCTTTTTACTCTTATGTGAGGAATAAAAGAATGACCAGGGTGAGGTTAGGGCCGGTCAAGGACAGTGGTGGGAACTTGTGTATGGAATCAGTAGAGATAGGCGAGGTGATGAATGAATACTTTTCTTCAGTGTTCACCAAGGAGAGGGGCCATGTTTTTGAGGAAGAGAAGGTGTTACAGGCTAATAGGCTGGAGGAAATAGATGTTCGGAGGGAGGATGTATTGGCAGTTTTGAATAAACTGAAGGTCGATAAGTCCCCTGGGCCTGATGAAATGTATCCTAGGATTCTTTGGGAGGCGAGGGATGAGATTGCAGAGCCTTTGGCTTTGATCTTTGGGTCCTCGCTGTCCACGGGGATGGTGCCAGAGGACTGGAGAGTGGCAAATGTTGTTCCTCTGTTTAAGAAAGGGAATAGAAATGACCCTGGTAATTATAGACCGGTTAGTCTGACTTCGGTGGTTGGTAAATTGATGGAAAAGGTCCTTAGGGATGGGATTTACGACCATTTAGAAAGATGCGGATTAATCCGGGATAGTCAGCACGGATTTGTGAAGGGCAAATCGTGCCTCACAAATTTGATAGAATTTTTTGAGGAGGTAACTAGGTGTGTTGATGAAGGTAGGGCGGTTGATGTCATATACATGGATTTTAGTAAGGCGTTTGATAAGGTCCCCCATGGTCGGCTTATGATGAAAGTAAGGAGGTGTGGGATAGAGGGAAAGTTGGCCGATTGGATAGGTAACTGGCTATCTGATCGAAGACAGAGGGTGGTGGTGGATGGAAAATTTTCGGACTGGAGGCAGGTTGCTAGCGGAGTGCCGCAGGGATCGGTGCTTGGTCCTCTACTCTTTGTGATTTTTATTAATGACTTAGAGGAGGGGGCTGAAGGGTGGATTAGTAAATTTGCTGATGACACCAAGATTGGTGGAGTAGTGGATGAGGTGGAGGGGTGTTGTAGGCTGCAAAGAGACATAGATAGGATGCAAAGCTGGGCTGAAAAATGGCAAATGGAGTTTAACCCTGATAAATGTGAGGTGATTCATTTTGGTAGGACTAATTTAAGTGTGGATTACAGGGTCAAAGGTAGGGTTCTGAAGACTGTGGAGGAACAGAGAGATCTTGGGGTCCATATCCACAGATCTCTAAAGGTTGCCACTCAAGTGGATAGAGCTGTGAAGAAGGCATATAGTGTGTTAGCTTTTATTAACAGGGGGTTGGAGTTTAAGAGCCGTGGGGTTATGCTGCAACTGTACAGGACCTTGGTGAGACCGCATTTGGAATATTGCGTGCAGTTCTGGTCACCTCACTATAAGAAGGATGTGGAAGCGCTGGAAAGAGTGCAGAGGAGATTTACCAGGATGCTGCCTGGTTTGGAGTGTCGGTCTTATGAGGAAAGGTTGAGGGAGCTGGGGCTGTTCTCTCTGGAGCGGAGGAGATTGAGGGGAGACTTAATAGAGGTTTATAAAATGATGAAGGGGATAGATAGAGTGAACGTTCAAAGACTATTTCCTCGGGTGGATGGAGCTATTACAAGGGGGCATAACTATAGGGTTCATGGTGGGAGATATAGGAAGGATATCAGAGGTAGGTTCTTCACGCAGAGAGTGGTTGGGGTGTGGAATGGACTGCCTGCAGTGATAGTGGAGTCAGACACTTTAGGAACATTTAAGCGGTTATTGGATAGGCACATGGAGCACACCAGGATGGTAGGGAGTGGGATAGCTTGATCTTGGTTTCAGATGAAGGTCGGCACAACATCGTGGGCCGAAGGGCCTGTTCTGTGCTGTAATGTTCTATGTTCTATGTTCTATGTTCTAAATGCGAGGTGATGCATTTTGGTAGATTGAACCAGGACAGGACTTACTCAGTTAATAGTAAGCGTTGGGGAGAGTTGCAGAACAAGAGATCTAGGGGTACAGGTTCATAGCTCCTTGAAAGTGGAGTCACAGGTGGACAGAGTGGTGAAGAAGACATTCAGCATGCTTGGTTTCATTGGTCAGAACATTGAATACAAGAGTTGGGATGTCTTGTTGAAGTTGTACAAGATACTGGTAAGGTCACACTTGGAATACCGTGTACAGTTCTGGTCACCCTATTATAGAAAGGATATTATTAAACTAGAAAGAGTGCAGAAAAGATTTACTAGGATGCTATCAGGACTTGATGGTTTGAGTTATAAGGAGAGGCTGGATAAACTGGGACTTTTTTCTCTCGAGCGTAGGAGGCTGAGGGGCGATCTTATAGAGATTTATAAAATAATGAGGGGCAGAGATCAGCTCGAGAGTCAATATCTTTTCCCAAAGGTAGGGGAGTCTAAAACTAGAGGGCATAGGTTTAAGGTGAGAGGGGAGAGATACAAGAGGGTCCAGAGGGGCAATTCTTTCACACAGAGGGTGGTGAGTGTCTGGAACAAGCTGCCAGATGTAGTAGTAGAGACGGGTACAATTTTGTCTTTTAAAAGGCATTTAGACAGTTACATGGGTAAGATGGGTATAGAGGGATATGGGCCAAATGCGGGCAATTGGGAGTAGTTCAGGAGTTCAAAAAAAAGGGCGGCATGGACAAGTTGGGCAAAGGGCCTGTTTCCATGCTGTAAATCTCTATGACTCTAATCCCTCCCCCAGCTTAAACCCTCAGCATCGAACAATACCTCATACAGCTGTCCAGCTGCTGTTTGAAGATTCATCTCCCAAACACCCAACTACCCCCCAGCCACCCAACTACCCCCCAAACACCCAACTACCCCCCAAACAACTGACTACCCTCGAACACCCAACTACCCCCCAGCCACCCAACTACTCCCCAAACACCCAACTATCCCCCAAACAACTGACTACCCTCGAACACCCAACTACACCCCCAGCCATCCAACTACACCCAAACACCCGACTAGCCCCTGACACCAAATTAAATCCCTGACAGCTCAACGATCCCACCCAAAACCCCTGACTTTCACTGATCTGACAACCCGACTACCTTCCCGACCTGACAACATCCTGACCAGCTGATTACTCCCGTCCTGACTAACACCCAGCCCCACTAACCCCCCGCCCCCCCCCCCCACCCCACCACCCAGGTCCCCCTAACTACACCCCTGACCGCCTGCCTACCCCCAATCCAATTTTGCTCTGAACCCCCAACCCCTGCACTACATTCCGCCCCCCCCCCCCACCACCTCCCCCACACCCCACCAACTACCCCCCTCAGACCATAGAGTACCCTCGACCACCCACCGAGCTCAGCTGGCTGGACAACTGGTTCATGATGCAGAGTAATGCCAACAGTGTGGGTTCAATTCCTGTACCGGCTGAGGTTATTCATGAAGGTCCTTTCTTCTAAACCTTGCCTCTCACCTGAGGATTAAATCCCCACAAGTCAGCTCTCCCCCTCAAAGGAGAGAGGAACCAATGGTCATCTGGGACTATCGTGACTTTAGTGCCCTGGCACCTGATCCATGCTACCCCTCACCCCTTTACCCACCACCTACACCTCCAGCCCATCTGCCCCCCAACCACTCACCCATCCATTGTTTGAGTTTGAAATGAGCTTCCATCAGAAGATGGGCAAGTAAAATTGTAAAATCGTAGCGGGGGCGGGGGCAGTGGGGGCGGGTGGATGGTGGTAAGTAATTGGAGGTTCTGGGTCTACTGGTGAGATTTTCCAGTCCCGCTTGCTGTTAGGAGTGTCTAGCCCATCTGAAAGTCAATGGCCTTTTGGCTGGGCTGCCAAAACTTGTGTATTGGGTCCTTCCATGGCAGGGCAGCCAATCTATGCATACATCTAAAATGTTTCCCTGTTCTAATGAAAGTTTATAGACCTGAAACGTTAACTCTGCTTCTTTCTCCTGCACAGATGTTTCCATTACCTGCTGAGTATTTGCTGCACCTTCTGTGCTTATCTCAGATTTGCGGCTTTCTCACATTGCAGACTCACCACCAAATCTGAAGGGCAGCTGATCATATAGAACTCATTTCAAGATCACTGCTACACAGGGACTAAATGTCACAACACAAGAACAAGCGGGATTTATTAGATGAAGACATTTTTCTAGACAGGAGTAGCAACCTTGGATTGAGTTTGAGTTCATGCTCTGCTAAATGAAAGGAAGTCGAATCAATTTGCTCGTACTCATGGATGGAGTATGTGACACGCTAACAAACTGTTAGAGCAAGCAGTAAAGGCACCTTGATAGCCAATTGAAGCAGTTACCCAAGGGACTGATTAAAAATCTCTGCTCACTCCAAACAAACTCCTGACTAAATCCCTACTTAGGTCCAAACGTGTTAAAAAATATATGATTGGCAGTTCTACTTTTTCATTGGAAAGGGTGAAAACTAGTGATTCACTTATATGCGTGACATGAGTGCGCCTGTGCGCACATATATGTGTGCACATTCATGTGTGTGTGTGTGCATGTGTATTTGTATACAAGTGTGTGTGAGCGTGTGTGTACCTGCATGTGTGCGTGTGTCCATATCTCTGTATGTATGTGTGTGCGCGAGTGCGTGTGTATGTGTGTGTGTATGTGCATGCGCATATCTGTGTCTGTGCGCATGTGTGTGTGTGTGTGTGCAAGTTTCTGTGTGCATGTGTGTGGGGAGGAGTGGGGTGGAAATTCTCTAAACAAAAACAAACTGTTCATCTCCGTAATTAAAATCCCACCCATAGAATTACTGGAATGCGTGATCTGGAAAGGTATAAATTCTGAGAGTGAGAATTTGCCTGTTTGTTCATTTTAAATACAAAGAGGCATTTCTCATTTTTTGTATGAAAAGGAGAATCCAGTGATCAACTTTTCGTGGTGAAAAAGTCATATCCACAGAATCAGGAAAAGGAATTATGCCATAGAAATGCGAGGCATGTTAGGAAAATAAGTCAGAAATGCTGGAAACATTCTACCAGTCTGACAGCATCTATAAAATATGAAGATGATTTGTTGTTACACAGGAATGTAAATAAGCCGGAGCGCGGAAAGGTTGTTTAGCACATGTTAAGTATTACATTAAGAATTATTATGGCTTTAATCATAGATTTTTCCTCCTGTGCCACATGTTGATCTGTTTCTTTAGGAAATATTGATCTGTTTTTCTATCCCTGAAATAAATTGTTAAACATCTCTGCAACACTGTTTCTTGTTAGGGAGATAGGAGACTGAGAGTAGGAATCAAATATTTGTTCTGATTAATACGGTATGACCAGTGGCACTCCCCAGAATTCTGTGCTGAAGCCTCAATCTTTTGCTATACAGGGTAATAACTTGGATGAAGGAATAGAGGGTTATATGTCCAAATTTAGAGATTACACTAAGCAGGAAGGCACAGTCAGTTGTTTGGATGGGCGCAGTAAGTTATAAAGGGACAGGGATAGACTAAGTGAGTGGGCAAAGCTATGGCAGATGGAGTTGAGCGAGGGAAGTGTGAGGTCAGCTACTCTGAATCTGGGAACAACAAGTTGTAATATTTATTTAATGGTGAAAGATTAGAAACTAGAGAGGGGCAAAAGAATAGAGGTGCCCATGTATACAAATCACTGCAAATTAGTGCACAGGCACATAAAGTAATCATTGAAATTTCTTTATCTCAAGGGGATTGGAATTGAAAAATGAAGGAATTAGGAAACATTTTGTTCACACAGCGGGGGTGATGGAACTCTGGAACTGTCTCCCAAAAGGCTGAAGCAATCGACATTTTCAACATTGAGATCAATACATTTTGGTTAGCTTCAGGAGAAATGAAACAAAGCCAGGTAAATGGAGTCGAGCTACAGATCAGTCATGATCAAATAGGAGGGCAGAATAGGAGTTAACCCCCGATCTATTCATGTTCCCATGCAGCACTCAGCTCCAGTATTCAACAGAGATCAATTTGGTTCCTTTAAAAGGTCCTGGAATCGGCTATTTTCACTGGTGTAGTTACGACTTTTCATTTTACACATCCAGATGGACCTGCTGTGTAGTTCCAGCATTCTGGGGGAGAAGTTAGTTTGCATAGAATTGCTTCACTGGTGAGCATTGACGAATGCTGCATGCACCGCATGAGGAATGCTCCATTGCATTGTCTGCCCCATTGAATCGAAGTAATGAACAAACTTCTGCCTTTTGAAGTTTGCTTCTTTTCTGCTTACATCCCAGTTCATTTCTGTCCTGAGATAATAGATACCCACATTCTGCCATATATTTTTTCAAACGAAACTTCGATTCAGCAATGTCTTGCAATTCAAGGATTTTCTTCAGTTGTATTACGTGGTTATTTTAGCCTCTGCGACAAAGGTTACAAGGTCAAATCTACTCCTCAGAGGACACCACATGGTGCGATTATGCTGCCTGCCTAAATTCGACAATGAGATGAGCCATCTTGAGGGGCAGATTTTGATTTCACATTCCTGGGGAGCTGAAATGCTATTTTAACACTCACAATTTGCCAGTTGAGTGGGGAGGGATTGGAAATTCCGACTCCTTTGCAGAACCCAGTCAGAAATGTTGCCCTGTGGAAAAAGCAACTGTGCTGGCTTTGATTGGGGGCTGGGGGTGGGTGGGCGGAGGTGGGGGCGGTGGTCGAAGGTGAGGAGGGGGAGTGAGAGAGGTGATTTCCCACATGGGCCAGCAGCAAACTGGAAGATATTAGTACCACTCTCTGGAAACACTTAAGAAAATTCTGCCTATTTCAATCTAAATGTATTCATCCAGAAAACTATTAACTTTACCACATGCACACACACAAATGCATAGTCTGCCCCCCGCCCCCCCCCATACTATACCTCCCCGACCCTTGCCAAAATATGACTGAAATAAGTCATAAAACCTCTTCTGGAGATGTTTAATAATGACTGCATTTGAATGTAGCTGCTTGAATTGGCATTTTATTCAGTGAAGCATTTTCTGAAGCATATGAGTAATCCATTGCAAATTGTAACCTTACAATAAATGTTTCAATGGAAGCAAGTTCCACAAAGGTTGCTGGTGCTTTTAATGTACTCCATTCGCTTCGTAGGATATAACTGGTAAGAAGCTGTTTCAGTATCAGAGCATGTGAGGGCTCACACAAGCGCAGTTACTGAAAAATAATATTCACTATTTTATACGTGAGGCTCCAAACTTTCTTCAATGCTGTGAGGGGAGTCTTGGAGCATTTGGAAGCAACCAGGTCATTTCATTTGAATTACAGCTCAATCTCTACAGACAAGTCTCCCTCTAAAAGCGGTATTGTAATATAAGCAGAGTACAACATGCTGATTTAGAAAGTCTAAATAATTTTGCTATGAAAAATGCTAAATAAAAAGAGCTAAATGTTTATCTTAAAAGCTCACTGCATTTATAATAACATCACACACTGGCAGAAAAAGTAAAACATTTCTCAAGCTCTTTCCATTTGGTCTCACTCAGAGGCACAGGGGAGAAGGCAAAGAAATTACAATAGCCGGCACAAGTTTCTCCATAACTGTACATTTTAGTTATTTCAGGATACAGAAAGGATTACTTTCCTTTGACCTCACTTCAAGTTGAATCAGCAACAATGAACCCTGAGGACACTTCATCTGTATTTTAGCATATGTTAAATGCAAAATACCACTGCCTAAAATTAAAGTGCCTGGCTACTTTATATTTCCAAAGATTGATGAATCGAGGATAAAATGAATGCCTATTCTAGGAAGGGAATGCAATTTTCCACAGTGTGCAATGTCAAAATTAACTTAACAGTCACGCAAGATACACTTAGCACCTGGCAAAGAGTGGGAGGGAAAAGGAGGTCTACTGACACAATCAATTTGTGACAGACCATACAGGATGAAAATTAATGTCACAGTGCTGACAAATTGGGCAGCTCAAATAATTATCTTGCACATATGGATCTAGACCTTGTACAGTAAAGGAGAAAAATAGAAACAGGTCCTGGGCTAGTTATGCTAGCCCTAATTCAGTTAAATTAATACCTTTGGGCGAAATATGAGCCCGTGTTTGCTGTACATGCGAATACTGGCGGGGCCTCAAGGTCCATAAGTCGCAGTTCTCACCAGCGAGAATACGATTTTGGACCTTCCCCACCCCTCGCTGGCGACATCATCAGATTCAGGCCTATAATGACATGAACACATTTGACATTCATTTACATGAACTCAACCCCTCGCCAGATATTGACACCCCCCGCCATATATTACAATAGGTTCCCACGGACCTGAACCTGCCGTGGAAGTCTCTTCAGGGCCACAAAGTAAATATAGCCCCGGGGGATAGGGACATGATCTAGCATTGCCACCGGCCAGGTTGGTACCATAGCTATGCCAACATGTCAGTGCCAAATTGGCACTGCCAACCTGTGCCAAGGAGCACCTTGGTGGTGGCAGAGAAGACTCAGTGCTCAGAAGGATGGGGGAGAGGGGAGAAGGGTCTGATGGTCAGGCGGGGAAGAGTAGGGGCCGACTCCAATCGGGAGTGGGGAGGGGAGCTCATGAGACCTCCATGCTAGGGTGGGGGGTGGTTTATACAGGTAATGATTGGGACATCCCATAAAGATGGCACGGTAGCACAGTAGTTAGCACCGCTGCTTCACAGCTCCAGGGACCTGGGTTCGATTCCCGGCTTGGGTCACTGTCTGTGTGGAGTTTGCACGCTCTCCTCATGTCTGCGTGGGTTTCCTCCGGGTGCTCTGGTTTCCTCCCACAGTCCAAAGATGTGCAGGTTGGGTTGATTGGCCATGCTGAAATTGCCCCTTAGTGTCCTGGGATGCGTAGGTTAGAGGGATTAGTGGGTGAATATGGAGGGATATGGGGTAGGGCCTGGGTGGGATTGTGGTCGGTGCAGACTTGATGGGCCAAATGGCCTCTTTCTGCACTGTAGAGTTTCTATGATTCATTTCTATGAAACATGGTGCCCCGAGCTCTGTGTCACCAGGTTTTGCTGGCATGTTGAGGCAGCTCCACCCCCCCCCTCCCCCCAGCCCCCCAATATGATGGCGTGAAACAAGTGTCTATTTGATTTTTTTATGCCAGTGTCTTAGGATCTGGAGAGAAAACTGACTGGTTTCTCTGGAGAGAAACACACCATTTTTCAAGCCAAAAACAACACTCCACCATTTTTTGGTAAGATTTAGCCCATAAATACCATTTATGGCAGCCAGTGGAACAATTAATGTAAGTGATTTGGTTTTCATCATAATATGGTTATTACGATGTATGTTTCTGGGCTTACATTCAGAACATGGAAAGCCAAATCGAAATGTTAATAGCAAGGTTCATGCAGCAATTGGTCTGTGCGTATGTTAGTGCATTATCCACAAGCAGCTTTCCAAAGTAACTGGAGCACTTAAATCCATCAGTATGAGGGCAGCCACAATTGTGTTTGCATAGCAGCATGGAACTTTACAGGGTAACTAATCAACAAATCATGGAATTGGTCCAAAAGGTTGCAGCACAATGCCAATTGTAAATCAGGAGGAGACTCAGAGTGCATACATGAGTTAGAGGGTTTTTTTCATTTCATATCTGTATCTTGTAATAACATGCCACTTCAGTGACTGGGCCCATATTATTATTGGAGCCTTTTCACATTAAAGAGTGCCAGTACTAAAGAAATAAGTTTGAACACATCAACTGACTCAAAAGTGGATGAATATATTTGATTATAACAAATGGAATTTTGTCCTTCATTGCTAGAGGGATAGAGTTTAAAAACAGCGAGGTTATATTGCAGCTGTATAAGGTGCTGGTGAGGCCACATCTGGAGTACTGTGTACAGTTTTGGTCTCCTTACTTGAGAAAGGATATACTGGCACTGGAGGGGGTGCAGAGAAGATTCACTAGGTTGATTCCGGAGTTGAGAGAGTTGGCTTATGAGGAGAGACTGAGTAGACTGGGGCTATACTCATTGGAATTCAGAAGAATGAGGGGAGATCTTATGGAAACGTATAAGATTATGAAGGGAATAGTAAGATAGAAGCAGGGAAGTTGTTTCCACAGGTGGGTGAAACTAGAACTAGGGGGCATAGCCTCAAAATAAGAGGAAGCAGATTTAGGACTGAGTTGAGGAGGAACTTCTTCACACAAAGGATTGTGAATCTGTGGAATTCCCTGCCCAGTGAAGCAGTTGAGGCTACCTCATTGAATGTTTTTAAGGCAAGATCAGGTAAATTTTTGAACAGTAAAGAAATTAAGGGTTATGGTGAGCAGGCGGGTAAGTGGAGCTGAGTCCACAAAAAGATCAGCCATGATCTTATTGAATGGTGGAGCAGGCTCAAGGGGCCAGATGGACTATTCCTGCTCCTAGTTCTTATGTTCTTATAACTATGCAGAACAAACAGAGATACGGTTCACACTTTTGGAAAGAAAGGTTTTCTCACACAATTATTTTCCTTCCAATAAATTCTTGAAACTGACTACAACATTAACGGAAAGCTGTCCTTTTTTATTCATTTGCGGGACATGGGCATCTCTGGTTTCCCAGCATTTATTGCTCATTCCTAGTTGTCCTTGGAGGGCAGTTGAGAGTCAACCACATTGCTGTGGCTCTGGAGTCACATGTAGGCCAAACCAGGTAAGGACGGCAGATTGCTGATTTCCTTCCCTAAAGGACATTAGTGAACCAGATGGTTTTTCCGACAATGGTTTCATGGTCATCAGTAGATTCTTAATTCCAGATATATTTTATTGAATTCAAATTCCACCACCTGCTGTGGCGGGATTCGAACCCGGTTGCCCACAACGATGGATGAGTTTCTGGATTAATAGTCTAGCAATAATACCACTAGGCCATCGCCTCCCTGATCACAATCACAATCAGCTGATATAAGGTGGTTGTTAATCTTTAAGAAGGTAAATGGTCCATTCATTTCAATGTGGCTGGTGAATTTGCAAATCTGGAATTAAAGTTCTGGAAGCAGATGCTCTCATGGATGGTGCTCTAACAAAAAGAAACATTTGTTTTTAACCCTGCTGGATAGTCAAATCTTATATAGAGGAGTGTGCAAGTGCATCATAAACCAGGAGAAGCTGCAACACAAACAAACGGAAGGAAATGAGTAAGAGCTTGTGTGATAAGAAAAAGACAGACTAGAATGCCAAGACATAGTGCCCCAAAAAAAAAAAAATTTTTTTATTCCAGTTTGTATAAAATGAAAGGATTTCAAGATGTTACGTGACCATTACTAAGTTATTTCTTAATTTGTTCATGGGATGTAGGTGTCTCTGGCAAGGCCAGCATTTATTGCCCATCTCTAATTGCCCTTGAACTGATTGATTTGCTCGGTCATTTCAGAGGGCAGTTAAGAGTCAACCACAATGCTGTAGATCGAGAGGGGGATTTTCCGACCGTGCTCGCTCCAAAGCCAGAAATCCCGCCCAAGGTCAACAGACCTTTGCATGGTCCATGTCCCGCCCGCTATGATTCCCGGGGAAAATTTCACCCCTAGGGAACCTTAGAATGACTAAGAAAGCGATAAAGAAAGGAAAGATAGATTATGAAACTAAACTAGCTCTAAACATAAAAAATAATAGTAAAAGTTTTTACAAATATATAAAAAGGAATAGAGTGGCTAGAGTGAATGTTGGACCCTTGGAGGACGAGAGGGGGGATTTAATAGTGGAAAACGAGGAAATGGCTGAGACTTTAAATAAGTTTTTTGTGTTGGCCTTCACGGTGGAAGACACAAATAGTTTACCGAATATTGACGATTGAGTGTTGGTAGGTGGAGAGGTACTCAATACAATTATTGTTACCAGGGAGGCAGTGCTTGGTAGACTAATAGGACTGAAGGTGGACAAGTCCCAGGGCCCGGATGGAATGCATCCCAGGGACTGAAAGAAATGTCAGAGGTAATAGTGGATGCGTTAGTGGTTATTTATCAAAATTCACTGGACTCTGGGGTAGTGCCAGCTGATTGGAAAACGGCTACTGTTACGCCACTGTTTAAAAAAGGAAGTAGACAAAAGGCGGGTAACTACAGGCCGGTTAGCTTCACGTCTGTAGTTGGGAAAATGCTGGAATCCATCATTAAAGAAGAAATAGCAGGCCATCTGGATAAGAATGGTTCGATCAAGCAGATGCAGCATGGATTCGTGAGAGGAAATTCGTGTTTGACGAACTTACTGGATTTTTATGAAGATGTGACTAGTGCGGTTGACGGAGGGGAACCGGTAGATGTGGTGTTTTTGGATTTCCAAAAGGTATTCGATAAGGTGCCTCACAAAAGGTTGCTGCAGAAGATTGGGGCAGACGGAGTTGGGGGTAGGGTGTTAGCATGGATTGGGGATTGGCTATCCAACAGGAAGCAGAGAGTTGGAATAAATGGGTGCTTTTCTGGTTGGCAGATGGTGACTAGTGGCGTGCCGCAGGGATTGGTGCTGGGGCCTCAACGGTTTACTATTTACATAGATGATCTGGAGGAGGGGACTGAGTGTAGGGTAACAAAGTTTGCTGACGACACGAAGATAAGTGGGAAAGTGCATTGCATGGAGGAAGCGGAAGGTCTGCAGAGAGATTTGAGTAGGCTGAGTGAGTGGGCGAGGATCTGGCAGATGGAGTATAACGTTGGCAAATGCGAGGTTATTCACTTTGGAAGAAATAATAGCAAATTGGATTATTATTTAAATGGAAAAAAATTACAACATGCTACTGTGCAAAGGGACCTAGGGGTCCTTGTGCATGAGTCGCAAAAATTCAGTCTGCAAGTACAACAGGTGATCAAGAAGGCAAATGGGATGTTGGCATTTATTGCAAGGGGGATAGAATATAAAAGCAGAGAAGTCTTGCTGCATCTGTACAAGGCATTGGTGAGGCCGCAGCTGGAATACTGTGTGCAGTTTTGGTCCCCTTATTTGTGAAAGGATATATTGGCCTTGGAGGGAGTGCAGAGAAGGTTCACCAGGTTGATACCGGAGATGAGGGACGTAGTTTATGAGGAGAGATTGAGCAGATTAGGTTTGTACTCGTTGGAGTTTAGAAGGCTGAGGGGGGATCTTATAGAGACCTATAAGATAATGAAGGGGCTGGATAGTGTAGAAGTGGAGAGATTCTTTCCACTTAGAAAGGAAACCAGAACTAGAGGGCACAGCCTCAAAATAAAGGGGGGTCAGTTTAGGACAGAGTTGAGGAGGAACTTCTTCTCTCAGAGGGTGGCGAATCTCTAGAATTCTCTGCCCACTGAAGTGGTGGAGGCTACCTCGTTGAATATGTTTAAGTCACGGATAGATGGATTTCTGATCAGTAGGGGAATTAAGGGTTATGGGGAGCAGGCGGGTAAGTGGAACTGATTCACTTCAGATCAACCATGATCTTATTGAATGGCTCGAGGAGCTAGATGGCCTACTCCTGCTCCTATTTCTTATGTTCTTATGACCCATGTAAGCCAGACCGAGGAAAGAAGGCATTTAGACATAACAGGCATGTTTGGATGTGAACCTGACTCTTTGCCACTAATGGTGGAAAATGAATGATTTTTTCCATGCCATATGAACCTTGTGTTGACACAACAGATATACATGGATGAAAATTGATTATTTTCACTGACAACTGAACAGATTTCAAATTGCCAATTCAACTGACTTAATTGCACAACCTTTTTTTATGCCTGAAGTTGCATGCCAGAGAAGCACACAAGGGTGGCATGGTGGCACAGTGGTTAGCACTGGTGCCTCACAGCACCAGGGACCCTTTTTCGATTCCAGTCTTGGGTGACTGTCTGCGTGGAGATAGTCCACGATCAAGCCTGACCCGACCCGATCCCACAACGGCCCTATTCCCCTGACCCCACATATTTACCCTGCTAATCCCCTGACACTAGGGTCAATTTAGCATGGCCAATCAACCTAACCCACAAACCTTTGGACTTGCCCAGATGAGTGCGGCTCCAACAACACTCAACATTCAGGTGCCCTTGGATGTGTAGGCCTCTCAGGGTGAAGGGGCTACTGCTGCAGTGAAGTTACCTGGGCGACATTCACGACCTTTTCTTCCTGCAGCCCTGTCATTGGGGCATAGAGCCTGCAGTTCCAAGGAGCTGTCAGCCTGCTGCAAGGGACTATTCTGCTGATGGCAAAATGCCAGCAAGGCCTCACAATCACCCTTAATTGGCACATTGATCATTTTAATTGGTTGCCTGCCCTAAAGTGGGGGCATCCAATCAAGCTCTCCACTCTCCCCTGGGAAACTTCAGTGGTGGTGGGAAAACTTCAGGAAGCTGGTCTGATGCAGCTCCTCCTCATTTCCCCAGCCCTCCCACTTCCACTCCATCCCTATAGGTCTGCAACCTCCAACCACATGTCTCTGTAATGGTTATTAGATCAAACCCATTGATTGCTATCTGCTATTAATTGATCTATTTTATTGTGAATGCCTCACACATTCAAATGGAGTGCCTTTAGCTTTAACTGTATTCCAGTTTTCCCTCTTGTCACCTCAGTCCTTAATGCTCTGTATGTTGAGCATTTCGAGCTATTTTACGCAAATTGCTGCTCTGCTCCATGGTTTGACAGAGTGTTTCATCTCCATTGCTTTTGAATTGACTGTGTCCTGGATTTTCCACCTTCAACTCCCATGACCTCATTAGTTTATAACCCTGTCTGCTCCCCTCATTATTCACTTTGCGAGGACACTCGTCCTAACCTGGTTTAAGTAGTTTAAACCCAAGACACCCCAACAGGACAGCTCGCTCCTTCACTGTACTGGTGCCAGAGACCCCTGTGGTGGACCTCAGTTGTGCCTTTGTCCTATATGGACCACCGTTGTGTGTGCTTGTCATACCTGGACACATCCCCTTCCAGTTTAGTTCCTCCCCTCGGCACCTAGTATAAAGGTGGCTGTCTCCTCCCCCTTCTTCAGTCCAGGTCGGTTACTTTTTGGGATCTGCTCCTGATTCTGTTGTGAATAAAAGCCTACACTTGTATTGGCACACCGGTAGTCTTTCGCCTTATTGATAGCGCATCAACCCCTTCTTCCCATCCCACTCTTTCGGCTGTGTATATAACCTTCTAATCTGTGGTCCCTTTGCAAATTTGTGTGTGGCTGAGGTGTTAATCCGGAGATTATTACCTGTGGGTCTCTAATTCTAATCTTTTGGTCCTGGCTCCTCAAACTCTATCAGCAGAACCTCATTCTGAGTTCTGCTAATGTTCCAATGTGAACAGAATCCTGCCCCTCCCATCCCAAGCTCTTTGCCAGCTGTGAGGAGCAATCTTTAACCTCGGCACCAGGAAAGAACTATAAAGATCTGAACTCCCAACCTCAGCTGCAGAGAACAGTATCTATTCCCAATCACCCCAGCGCTGTCACATTCCTTTTCACTCCTGTCATCAGGTCATGGCCATTTTGCTCCTCCACTCGGCAGACATTGTCCTCATCCACACAGGCTGCCTCCTGGTTTTTGAATAAAGTTGGCAGATCCCAAGGTTCTTCTGGCAGTCCACCAGAACCCCGTTCCATGTCTAACTCACGGTCAAACACTCCTGTCCTGGTCACTGACCAGATACATGCCATTAACGCACCTAAAGTGTGTGATTGCATCCTAGAAAAAATGTCCAGGTAACTCTCCTGATTCCTGATGCCCCACAATTTGCACTTCAGCCTCCAGCTCAACAACTCAGCCGATGCTCCTTAAAGATGCAGACACTACAGATGCAGTACTCTCAGATTGCATTGTTCTTCGCAACCTCCCAAATGTTGCTGCACTGCCGTCTCTATAAAACCTTACTTCATTTATTTAATGAAGTAATTAAAAATTAAGTAAACCTACGGACTCTTTGCAAACTGCGCCAGTTCCTGCTCTGCTCCATACTTTTGTTTATCAGCTTATTATTTTCTGCTTTAAGTTTATACATGCCAGATCATAATGGAAATTCAGAATGATTTCATGTTCTTATTCTCTATTTGGTTAATTTTAATTTAAGCCCCAACGTAATTATTTAAACACAAAACATAATAAATGACATATTTGAATTAGTTTTAATCACAGCTGTGGTTCCTTGGGCTGCTTGTCCTGATGTCACCTTTTAAGATGTAGGATTGTTTCTTTTTCAGTTTCTTCCTTCTGTCACAGAAAGATCTCTGTATCCTTGTGATTCATGAATTCTGCTTTCTTCTCTTCCTGGATTTTCGGGCCTCTGTTGTCCATTGCCTTTGCAATTTTATCAGCTTATCATGGGGGCAACCCTCCCAAAAAGAATTCGAAGTGCCGAATTTGTGTGAAAACTGAAGTAACTCCCGTTGATTTTTAATGGGATTTTCAGAATGAATCTCCCGCACTATGAGCATTGCAGAGTGCCTTAGTGAGATTCACACTGAAAATCTGGGGCGAGGCCTATTCCCGCTGGAGAGGCCAGCAGCATAGCGCTGAGCAGGCCACTGCGCATATGCCAATCTGTCATAGCGGAGAACAGCACATGCTCAGTAGCATTACCGGCCTCCCGGTCGCTGGCCGGTCGATCGCTGGCTAGCTCAATTGCTGGTCAGCTCAATCACTGTCCAGCCCGGCGACCTCGCATTGCTGCCCCTCCGGCCCCCACCCCCCAATCGCTGACCTCCTGGATCTCTCTTGGCCAGCCCCCGACATCTAGAGCAGCACAGCGGGCTGGGAGAATCACCCCCGCCATATCTTTTAACACAAATTTCTATTCTTTTCCCTCTCATATAGCTTCCTCTTAAATGCATCAGTACTATTTGCTTCAACTATTCCTTGTGGCAGTGTGCTCCATATTCCAACCCTTCTCTGGGTAAAGACATTTCTTCTGGATTCCTTAATTATCAGCGACATTCTGATATTTTTTATCCCTAGTTTTGGTCTCCTCACAGGTGAAAACATCTTCTTTACATATCCCCCTATTAAATACATGCATAATCTATCAGGACACCACCCCCCCAATATTCCCCATGTCCCCGTCCCTAAGCCCTCACTGATCACTGCCACCCTTCTCTTTCCTGGAGAAAAGAACCCCCAGCTTTTTCAATCTTCCCAGGTAGATATTTGCTTTCAATTTAGGGACCATTCTAATAAATATTTTTGTTACACCCTCCAGCTCCTCTATACCATTACAATATGCAGACTATAGCAATGCACTGCACTCTTAAGTAGTTTGCATTATATTTGACACAAGATTTGTCGCATATTTTACTCCACTGTGTCCAAAAATAATGATTGTGCCAGTCCTTCATAGTTTATGTAATGACAATGCAATATCCAAATGAATAAGTATGCTTCTGTCCCCCTCTATAATGTCCCATCTGTTCTCTTCACAAGAGAAGAAACACAGTAATCTGCAGCAGCCCATAACTCTAATGTCAGTTCTCTGCATCAATGTTTTTATTTATTAGGGTCACTAGTAGGCTTACATTAACACTGCAGTGAAGTTACTGTGAAGATCCCCCAGCTGCCACACTCCAATGCCTGTTTGGGTACACTGAGGGAGAATTTAGCATGGCCAATGCATCTAACCAGCACGTCTTGGGACTGTGGGAGGAATCCAGAGCACCCAGATATGGGGAGAAATTGCAAACTCCGCACAGACAGTGACCCAAGCCAGGAATCGAACCTGGGTCCCTGATGCTGCAAGACAACAGTGCTAACCACTGTGCCACCATGCTGTCCATTCCTGCATAATTTTTAGGTCTGCAGTAGCACCCGATTTAATTCCTCCGCTGCTTCAAGGCACTAGACTCTGTCAGGTGAGTGGGCTAGTGCTGGAGAGCATTAGTCCTGATGTAAGTGACATGACAGCAGATTTAGATGGTACACATCAAATTAGGTGAAGTGAACCTGTGGTGTGCTCCACAGGAAAGCTGCTCAAATGGAGGCTGGAGGAAGAAAGATAGCCCTTGTTTTAATGCTTCCACTTATTTGGGGGAAAATGCGACTCGAGGTAGCAATAAAAAAGTTAATTTACTTTATCAATAATATTAACAAGCAGAAAACATTACATCCCTATCATTGTGTCAGTATCATAAGGGTACGGTTCATTAGTAATTAGCCTTTGGTCTACGCCAATGGAGCGAAATGAGTTCACAGCTGATTTTTCACTGCTCCAGTTTTTATTTTCCTTTGGAAAATATTGCCAAGATTTTGAATTTTGAATTTCAAACCTTGTAAAATGACACTGAGTCGAGGAAATGAGCTTCAAATAGAGTTTGATGATTGTTCTTCGAATTTCAGTGGAAAGAGGTTCAGCACAATAAAAAATTGGCTGTTGATTTGTTATGCATCCATTGCCTGATGGCAGCAGAGACCAATTTCACCCACATAGAGAATAACCTTTACATTGGGAATATTACACCAATGAACGTACATATGAGCATACGAATTAGGGGCAGCAGTTGACAATTCAGCCATTCAATCCAACTCCCCTATTCAATAAGATCACGGCTGATCTGACTGTGGCCTCAACTTCACTTTCCAGCCATACCCCCGCTACGCTTTGACTCCTCTGATAGCCAAGAATCGATCTACCTCAACCTTAAAAATATTCAATGGCTCTACATCCGCCGCTCTCTATGGAAAAGAGTGCCAAAGAGTCACAACACTCTGCGAGAAAGAAATTCTCCTCATCTCCATCTGAAATAGGAGACCTCTTATTTTTAAACCATGTTCCCTAGTTCTGGTCTCACTCACAAGGGGAAACATCCTTTCAGCATCCACCCTGTCAAGTCCCCTCAGGATCTCATATGTTTCAACAAGATCAGGCAGAATTCTGAGCCCGCACTCTCTACCTGTGAAATCACTGGTGAGGACTCAAGATCTGGCAAAACCCGGAAATCAGGGATCTCATTGGCGAGATTGCAATCTCCAATTTTCGCCACTCCTCGCTGTTGATATAATCAGGTTCATGCCCGTAATGGGTGAGAACCTGATTTCCTTACAGTGAAATAAATTTGAATCGAATTAAAGATCCTCCTCTCCATCCCCCCCGTCAACCGCCACCCCCTCCTCCCCCACCCCAATTATCGCCGGCATCATCCAATTCCACCCTGAGGTTTACAACATGTTCACCCAGATGTGAACCGGTCATGGGGATCCCTGGAGGGTCGCAAAGGTTACTATAGCCCCTAGGGAGAGGGACATGGCCAGGCAATGCATTGGCAATTCCACCTGGCACCGCCCCCAAATAAATAATACACCTGCAATCTTTCATGAGTTTTAAATGAAAAAGGTTACATTTGTCACACACTCAATTTCATTCACACACATACACACGCACGCGCATGCACACACACACACACACACACACGCACACAAAGATCGGTACAGATAAAAATAGTACACTTTTACAGATTATTGATAATTCAGTCTCGGATTTATGATTTCCAGTCCCCCACATGGCAGACCTGTGGTTTCTTGAATGGATTTGGTGATTTACAGTTGAAAAACTGTCTTATAAAAAGAATGGTTCACTTTAGGTTGCAAGGTTTCTTGTACATCAACTATCTTGGAGGTTAGTTCTCAGGTGAACTTTCAAGCTGCAACAGGTTAAGTAGTTGCCTGCTTAATGACTTGCTAGTTTCAGAGTCTGATTCTCAGACTGACTGATGACTGATGACGGAGGGAGGTGTTGACCCGTTAGAGAAAATCTCCATTACAAGGGAGGAAGTGTTAGGTTTTTTAGGGAACATTAAAACTGAAAAAGCCCCAGGGCCTGATGGCATCTATCCTAGACTGCTCAGGGAGACGAGAGATGAAATTGCTGGGCCTCTGACGGAAATCTTTGTCGCTTCTTTGGACACAGGTGAGGTCCCTGAGGATTGGAGGATAGCGAATGTGGTCCCGTTGTTTAAGAAGGGTAGCAGGGATAACATGGGAAATTATAGGTCGGTGAGCTTGTTGTCCGTGGTAGGGAAGTTGTTGGAGAGGATTCTTAGAGACAGGATGTATGTGCATTTAGAACGGAACAATCTTATTAGTGACAGACAGCATGGTTTTGTAAGAGGGAGGTCGTGCCTTACAAATTTTGTGGAGTTTTTTGAGGAAGTGACAAAAACGGTTGACGAAGGAAGGGCCGTAGATATCGTCTATATGGATTTCAGTAAGGCATTTGACAAAGTCCCACATGGCAGGTTGGTTAAGAAGGTTAAGGCTCATGGGATACAAGGAGAAGTGGCTAGATGGGTGGAGAACTGGCTTGGCCATAGGAGACAGAGGGTAGCGGTCGAAGGGTCTTTTTCCGGCTGGAGGTCTGTGACCAGTGGTGTTCCGCAGGGCTCTGTACTGGGACCTCTGCTATTTGTGATATACATAAATGATTTGGAAGAAGTTTGCGGATGACACGAGATGGCTGGACTTGCGGAAAGCGATGAGCATTGTCGGGCAATACAGCAGGATATAGATAGGCTGGAAAATTGGGCGGAGAGGTGGCAGATGGAATTTAATCCAGATAAATGTGAAGTGATGCATTTTGGAAGAAATAATGTAGGGAGGAGTTATACAATAAATGGCAGAACCATCAAGAGTATAGAAACACAGAGGGACCTAGGTGTGCAAGTCCACAAATCCTTGAAGGTGGCAACACAGGTGGAGAAGGTGGTGAAGAAGGCATATGGTATGCTTGCCTTTATAGGACGGGGTATAGAGTATAAAAGCTGGAGTCTGATGATGCAGCTGTATAGAACGCTGGTTAGGCCACATTTGGAGTACTGCGTCCAGTTCTGGTCGCCGCACTACCAGAAGGACGTGGAGGCGTTAGAGAGAGTGCAGAGAAGGTTTACCAGGATGTTGCCTGGTATGGAGGGTCTTAGCTATGAGGAGAGATTGGGTAGACTGGGGTTGTTCTCCCTGGAAAGACGGAGAATGAGGGGAGATCTAATAGAGGTGTACAAGATTGTGAAGGGGATAGATAGGGTGAATGGTGGGAAGCTTTTTCCCAGATCAGAAGTGACGATCACAAGGGGTCACGGGCTCAAGGTGGGGGGGGCGAAGTATACCGCAGATATTAGAGGCATGTTTTTTACACAGAGGGTGGTGGGGGCCTGGAATGCGCTGCCAAGTAGGGTGGTGGAGGCAGGCACGCTGACATAGTTTAAGACTTACCTGGATAGTCACATGAGCAGCCTGGGAATGGAGGGATACAAACGATTGGTCTAGTTGGACCAAGGAGCGGCACAGGCTTGGAGGGCCGAAGGGCCTGTTTCCTGTGCTGTACTGTTCTTTGTTCTTTGATGGTTCCCTAAAATTAAAGATGGCATAGTTTTTCCCTGCAGTTGTTGTCTTGTTGGTGTACTACTGGGTCTTGAGTTAATAAAGGATCTCATATCAGAGGTGGGTTTTGGTGCTTTTCCAATTAAACAAAACAACCATTCTACTCGTGATCTGTTTTCAGCTTCATGTAACTGGCAGCTAACTTCATTAACATCGACATGTGCCAGAGAAGGTGAATAAACTCATGGGGGCGTATTTTCCTGTCCCGCCCACCATGGGAATCGTAGTGGGTGAGGAGCAGACCACAGAAAGATTTGTTGACATTGGTTGGATTTTCTGGTTTCCGGGCGAACGTGGCCCGAAAACCCTGCCCTTCTACTTTAATACAAGCGTGCGTTTCTCTGAAGCAGTGATTGTAAGGGAAGTTATAGTTACCTATACATTGATAATCCATACCAGAGGCAAGATATCAAATACCTTTAACTTAACCAGTCCAGACAGGTGGCACGGTTAGTTGACTGCAAGTTAACTTGTACCTATCATTGATAGCAAAGATTGGATTTTAATTGACACTAATGCTTTTTGGCTTTGTCTTTATGTTTTTATTGCATTCTGGCTTTAAAATATATATAAGATGAAACTTTAAATACCTTAAAAATGTGAAAAGCAAAGGGACACCAAAGATACTGTGAACGATCTACGAAATTTATAGTGCAAAATCTCACCAAGAATCAGCAAAGCATCAGGATCTGATGTAATTGGTGTGCTACTCTCCACAGAAACAGGCTGCTTTTCTCGTCAGATCTTCTGACACCCTGTCATAAAAACGGTGGGCATGTTCATGCCATCGTTTCGAGGGCGGGGCCTAAGCACACTGAGATTGAGGCGCCCTTTGTAAAGCAAAGCAAAAAATATCCTTCTCCCCACTCCGCCACAGAGGTCTCAGGGATTCCCCTCCGCAATCAAAACTGACATCTCTCCACATCTCCACAACAGGTTCACGTCTGGGTGAAGCTATTGTGAACCTCGCCAACTTGGCATCCTGTTGGCGAAGTTTGGAAATACGGCGAGGGGTCAATATATGTGGCGCCGGCGAGATTTGCAATTTCTGGGTTTCGCCGGATCTTAGGCTCCACTGCCATTCGCGCAGATGGAGAGCGTGGGATCCAGATCGTCCCCATAGAGTTCCTTATTGTGCCAGTTGTTAACTGTGTTGTAAAGATCTGCATGGATCTTGATTTAGTTACTGGCAGTATACCAGCGGTAAAACGTATATCAGCAACAGCTAATGCTAAATATTTAATAGCTTGCATTAATTTGGATTGTTGAAAGAGTGGATGACATTGTACTTTGCAGTGAATTTATTTGCAAAGTCAGTTGTGAAACTCCGAACCTGTGGAGTTGAAAGAAGATTGCTCACGAAGAAACAGCTGAGTGTAAACAGCTCGGTTTCTCCCTCCACGGAAGCTGTCTGGTCAGCTGCCTGATTTCCTGTTTTTATTTCAAATTTACAGCATTTGCAGTATTTTGCTTTCATATCAGCTTGTTCACATTCCTGGGAGATGAGTTTCAAAAGCTGTTTGGTCTATGGAAGAGTGATACTTTATAGTGTGCTGCAGGGATCAGTGCGGGGGCCTCAACTTTTTACAATTTATATAAATGATTTGGATAAAGTGACTGAAGATACTCCAAAATCTGCTGATAACAAAGTTTAACGTTTATTCATTATAGAATTTATAGAATCCAACAGTGCAGAAGGAGGCCATTCGGCCCATCGAGTCTGCACCAACCACAATCTCACCCAGGTCCCATCCCCATAACCCTATGCACTTACCCTAGCTGGTCCCCCTGACACTAAGGGGCAATTTAGCATAGCCAATCCACCTAACCCGCACATCTTTGGGCTGTGGGAGGAAACCCGCACAGACACGGGGAGAATGTGGAAACTCCACATCGTCAGTGACCCAAGCCGTAATCGAACCAGGGTCCCTGGCGCTGTGAGGCAGCAGTGCTAACCATTGTGCCACCATGCCGCCCTTGTGCACTTCTGGTGAAGTACAGTCTTTGAGGTGAACAATTGAGATGGTAATCATAGAAATCATAGAACCCCTACAGTGCGGAAGGAGGCCATTCGGCCCATCAAGTCTGCACCGACCACAATCCCACCCAGGCCCTACCCCCACTTAGTTACTTGCTAATCCCTCTAACCTACACATCTCAGGACTCTAAGGGGCAATTTTTTTTTAACCTGGCCAATCAACCTAATCCGGGAGGAAACCGGAGCACCCGGAGGAAACCCACGCAGACACGAGGAGAATGTGCAAACTCCACACAGACAGTGACCCGAGCCGGGAATCGAACCCGGGACCCTGGAGCTGTGAAGCAGCAGTGCTAACCACTGTGCTACCGTGCCGCCCCAATGATGTAGACTAACTAACCAAGTAAAAGCTGGTCTGTAAAGTTCACCGCAATCATTCCAATAATGTTAACGAGATCAAGCAGAAAAATATTGGTGCTTAAGCTACTTACTGCAATTATTAAAAGGATTCTGGCAGACCTGAAACTGAATGCAATGTCCTATCATGCAAAGTGATTGGTCTGTTTTAAATTAGATACGTCTGATTTGCAAGGCAAAAATTCCAGTGCTCTTTTATAAGAGATACACTGGTCCCCATCATATTTGACCTGATGTTTAAAGTGTCATTTGCTATAATAAATATTTTTTCTGGAATGGCTTGAATCATCGCTTGCAAACCTAATATGAGGACAAAGTTTGCAGTGTGTAATGATTGACAATTACGTTGTCGTATTCATTTTCATTCCTTTATGCCAGGCAAAAATATTCCCTTAGGTGTTAAATATTCAGCAAAACATGAAAATGAAGTGAAAAGCAAATTAATGAATATTTATTACTTTCCCTGAATACATAGGAGAATAATCGCTTGATATTAGAAATAAAATAGACCAGTTTCTTTAAATAACTCACTGCAATAGTCATTTGCATCCCAGGAGTAAATTGCCAATAGATCTGGCTGGCAACTATTCAAGAATTTCAGCATCAGTTAAAGCAGATGTGTGTGAAGTGTTTTTCACTCTATGATACCTTTGTTGTCAATTCTCCCAGTGCTAAACGGATGCAAAGAAGTCTAATTTCGGGGGCCAGTTTCATGTGACTGAATAGTCCCTTGTGCATGAGAATACTAGGGTCGAAATTCATTATTGTTCTGTTTCAGTAGTGAGACAGAGGGTGGAACTTCAATGCATTTTCAAAATTAGGCTTCAGTTTTTAGGTCTCTGCTCATTGTAAATGTATTTCCCAGCCGGGCTCTTCAACAGGCATTACACCTGTTCTGAACATAGACAAGGGCCAGGATTTTGCAATAACTCCATCCTTGGCCTCTCTCAGATACCTGACATCTTTGATGGAGCACAGCGGCTACACGGTTGGCTTCTCAGGGGATACCCTCTGAGGATGTGGCTGATGATATTTGTGCGGGGGCCAGAGAGAGCAGCAGCAGAAATCAGATATAATGAGGTTCATGCTGCTACTTGCACTTCACTGAAGCAGACCATTAGGATACTGAAGCTAAGGTACCAATGCCTACATCAGTCTAGTGAAGCTCTGCAATATAATATGCAGAGGGTGTCGAGCATCATGGTTGTTTGCTGCACCTTTCATAATCTGGCGTTGCATCAGGGCTAGGAGCAGCCTGAGGAGGAGTTGGAGGAGCGGCATATTTCCTCAGATGAAGAAGACGTCAATTTGGATGAGGAAGAGGAGGTCCGAGAGGGAGTGGAGGAAGACAATCAGGCAGTGACAATGGCCAGAAGGAGCAGGAGAGCTTGAGAAGTGCACATAGCCTCCTATTTCATGGATGATGATGATTAGAACATATGATTACAGCCCATCATCTGAGGTCCCTTCAATGTGCACTGCTCTCCCATCTGACTGCTGGCAAAACACACACTTACTGATAAGACTCGTGTCATGGGTAGGGAGCAGTTGCCCAGAGTCACAATGTTGCAAGGAGGATGATGATGACTTGTGTGGGGAACCTACATTCTCCCTCAAAGAGCTCCTGTGAATGTCAGACTCCTGTCTGGCTGAAGGCAGCTCACAAACTCTCAGTGACCAGTGTGATATTGCACAGGATCCTTTTTAGTTAGCTATGCCCCTGAGGCTGAGTGTAACTGGCGTCAGATGCACTTTCCATAAGGGTCTAGCCGCTGGGTTTTATGCATTGAGATCAGGCGCTCAGAATGATTGGGTTGAGTGGGAGTCCTGACCATTGTGGGCAATGTCCTCATTCCCAAGGAGACACTGGCATTACTGATGTGTTCTGTCACTGTGAGGGACATCAACAAATGATCTGGCAGCATTGCAGACAGCAGGTGGAAGAAGCTCTGTGTGTGAGCACCCAGCCTTCAGTGGAAGATGGACACAGTTGTCTCAGTGGCACTCCATGAAGAAATCTTATGGGAGCAGGGACCCAGGTTCGAATCCCGCCATGGCAGGTGGTGGAAATTGAATTCAATAAAATATATCTGGAATTAAGAATCCACTGATGACCATGAAACCATCGTCAATTGTCGGAAAAACCCATCGAGTTCAATAATGTCCTTCAGGGAAGGAAATCTGCCATCCTTACCTGGTCTGGCCTACATATGACTCCAGAGCTACAGCAATGTGGTTGACTCTCAACTGCCCTCAGGCAACCAGGGATGGGCAATAAATGCTGGCGAGCCAGCATTGCCGATGCCCCATGAATGAATAAAAAACCCCACAGATTTCAGAAATGAGGTTTAGTTAATTGACAGAGATAGTTGATTACTGGCATAGGTGGTCGCCACCTACATGTAATTAACACTTCTGCTCATGCTGTGAAACTAGACCTTCTTAACCTTGCTAACCTTGGCCTCTAAGCCCTCGTGTAGGCCAGGATTCACAGCAGAGGGGGAGGCTGCCTGCTGTCTGCCACATCCTATTGTTTGTGATGACCTTGGTGGCCCTCCTCTGGCCAACATTTGCCCTGTCTTTGGTGTGCTGCTGTGTGATGGTGCCACCCTTCTCAGCTGGAGCTGATTTGGCCAAAGGAAGAGGGTAGTCAGATGGGCTCGGCACTAACAGAGTCTCATGGGTGGAATGCACCAGCTGATTGTCCTCCTTAACTTCTGTCGTAGGGAAAATACTTGAATCTATCATCAAGGAAGAAATAGCGAGACACCTGGATATAAATTGTCCCATTGGTAAGACACAGCATGGGTTCATGAAGGGAAGGTCATATTTGACTAATTTGGTGGAATTCTTTGAGAACATTACGTGTGCAGTGGACAATGGGGAACCTGTGGATGTGCTGTATCTGGATTTCCAGAAGGCATTTGACAAAGTGCCGCACCAAAGACTGCTACATAAGATAAAGGTGCACAGTGTTACGGGTAATGTATTAGCATGGATAGAGGATTGGTTAACTAACAGAAAGCAAAGAGTGGGAGTAAATGGGTGTTTTTCTGGTTGGTGATCAGTGACTAGTGGTGTGCCTCAGGGATCAGTGTTGGGACATCAATTGTTTACGATTTACATAGATGATTTGGAGTTGGGGACCAAGTGTAGTGTGTCAAAATTTGCAGATGACACTAAAATGGGTCATGATGTGGAGATGCCGGCGTTGGACTGGGGTAAACACAGTAAGAGGTTTAACAGCACCAGGTTAAAGTCCAACAGGTTTATTTGGTAGCAAAAGCCACACAAGCTTTCGGAGCTCTAAGCCCCTTCTTCAGGTGAGTGGGAATTCTGTTCACAAACAGAGCTTATAAAGACACAGACTCAATTTACATGAATAATGGTTGGAATGCGAATACTTTCAACTAATCAAGCCTTTAAGAAACAAAACAATGTGAATGGAGAGAGCATCAAGACAGGCTAAAAAGATGTGTATTGTCTCCAGACAAGACAGGTGATCAGTGGACACGGGACACAGTGGACAGAGTACCCTTCGTTGTCCAGTACTTCCCCGGAGCGGAGAAGCTACGGCATCTCCTCCGGAGCCTTCAACATGTCATTGATGAAGACGAACATCTCGCCAAGGCTATCCCCACACCCCCACTTCTTGCCTTCAAACAACCACACAACCTCAAACAGACCATTGTCCGCAGCAAACTACCCAGCCTTCAGGAGAACAGTGACCATGGCACCACACAACCCTGCCACAGCAACCTCTGCAAGACGTGCCGGATCATCGACACAGATGCCATCATCTCACGTGAGAACACCATCCACCAGGTACACGGTACATACTCTTGCAATTCGGCCAACGTTGTCTACCTGATACGCTGCAAGAAAGGATGTCCCGAGGCATGGTACATTGGCGAAACTATGCAGACGCTGCGACAACGGATGAATGAACACCGCTCGACAATCACCAGGCAAGACTGTTCTCTTCCTGTTGGGGAGCACTTCAGCGGTCACGGGCATTCGGCCTCTGATATTCGGGTAAGCGTTCTCCAAGGCGGCCTTCGCGACACACGACAGCGCAGAGTCGCTGAGCAGAAACTGATAGCCAAGTTCCGCACACACGAGGACGGCCTCAACCGGGATATTGGGTTCATGTCACACTATTTGTAACTCCCACAGTTGCGTGGACCTGCAGAGTTTCACTGGCTGTCTTGTCTGGAGACAATACACATCTTTTTAGCCTGTCTTGATGCTCTCTCCATTCACATTGTTTTGTTTCTTAAAGACTTGATTAGTTGTAAGTATTTGCATTCCAACCATTATTCATGTAAATTGAGTCTGTGTCTTTATAAGCTCTGTTTGTGAACAGAATTCCCACTCACCTGAAGAAGGGGCTTAGAGCTCCGAAAGCTTGTGTGGCTTTTGCTACCAAATAAACCTGTTGGACTTTAACCTGGTGTTGTTAAACTTCTTACTAAAATGGGTGGCAGAGCAAAGTGTGCAGAGGATGCTGAAAGTCTGCAAAGGGATATAGATAGTCTAAATGAGTGGGCGAGGGTCTGGCAGATGGAGTACAATGTTGGTAATAGTGAGGTCATCCATTTTGGTAGGAATAACAGCAAAATGGACTGTTATTTAAATGGTAAAAAATTGCAACATGCAGTTGTGCAGAGGGACCTGGGTGTCCTTGTGCAGGAATCTCAAGGAGTTGGTTTGCAGGTGCAGCAGGTAATTAAGAAGGCAAATGGAATTTTGTCCTTTATTGCTGGAGGGATGGAGTTTAAAAACAGTGAGGTTATGTGGCAGCTGTATAAGGTGTTGGTGAGGCCACACCTGGAGTACTGTGTACAGTTTTGGTCTCTTTACTTGAGAAAGGATAAACTGGCACTGGAGGAGGTGCAGAGGAGATTCACTAGGTTCATTCCGGAGTTGAGAGGGTTGGCTTATGAGGAGAGACTGAGTAGACTGGGGCTATACTCATTGGAATTCAGAAGAATGAGGGGAGATCTTATAGAAACATATAAGATTATGAAGGGAGTAGATAAGATAGAAGCAGGGAAGTTGTTTCCACTGGCAGGTGAAACTAGAACCAGGGGGCATAGCCTTAAAATAAGGGGAAGCAGATTTAGGACTGAGTTGAGGAGGAACTTCTTCACACAAAGGGTTGTGAATCTGTGGAATTCCCTCCCCAGTGAAGCAGTTGAGGCTACCTCATTGAATGTATTTAAGGCAAGGATAGATACATTTTTGAACAGTAAAGGAATTAAGGGTTATGGTGAGTGGGTGGGTAAGTGGAGCGGAGTCCACAAAAAGATCAGTCACGATCTTATTGAATGGTGGAGCAGGCTCAAGGGGCCAGATGGTCTACTCCTGCTCCTTACAGTGTTGACCTGGCTGCCTCGGAGTATTGCCATGATTTCCTCAGAGGGAAGCTGTTGGGACTCCTCCAATCGGCTTTGCAATCTGAAGAGTGATGCAAACATCCCTTCCTAACGTTCCTGACTTTACAGCTCCAGCAACTGGGGAATGACTGGGTCCAGGGGCATGTCATTTGACTGGGGCTCATCAGAGCCCTGGCCTCCAGCAGTCCTCTGAGTGCAGGATCGCTGGGATGTACCTGCCTCCATCTGGTGTGGATCAGAAGAAGTGAGGTGTTTACCAATATGTGACCCCAAAGCCTCTCTACTACTAAATTATACCAAGGTGTGTGTTTCTGCAGTGTGGGTGAAAGCTATGACACCAATCCTATCTGGACATCTGAGAACTCTTCGGAGCTGCTGTCTAGGCTGGTGCCCGGAGCCTGGCTGGTGGAGATAATGGACTGCTCCCCTCATGTGCCTGCAAGAGAAGGGAGATGGCATTCGTGCATGCCAGGGGCAGTAGGATATAAGAGACAGAACTCAGGTAAGGTTGGTGAGGTAGATGATGGTGTTGTGGATCCTCACTCTGTTTTTGAGCCAACCTCACCCTGTGTGCAGGAGTGGTTCTCTTACTCCCCGGTCTGCTGGAGAACTCTCTCCTCAAAAGGCGAGAGGATTTTTAACTCCCATCTGTGCTGTCTTTTTATTGTGAGTCAGCTTGTCCTGCAAGGGAATGGATGGGAAGAGTATAAGAAGCAGCGTGCCAGGTTAGATGGTAAGTATGCTTGGCATGTGTGGTTGTTGGGTGGGAGCAGGAATGTGATGAGAAGAGGAGCCACAAGGGAGATGAGGAAGGGTGTGGGAAGGTGAAAGGTAGTTCTCTGGCAGTGAGTGAGTTTCCTGTGGATATGTGCTGGGTGTGTGAGTGGTGAGAAATGAAAAGAGAGACTTACCCTGGCTGAACAGGGGAGGTTATTCATCTTCTGCCTGCACTGGGTGCCCGTGCGGGGAGCTGGTGCTTACCAGCACTGCCAATACCTTCCATGTGGGGTTGGTGACCTTGCTGGAGGGTCTTCTCCCCAGCTGTGGGTACAGGACGTGGCTCCCCTCCTCCACAGGCACGGTAGCACAGTGGTTAGCACTGCTGCTTCACAGCTCCAGGGACCCGGGTTCGATTCCCGGCTTGGGTCACTGTCTGTGTGGAGTTTGCACATTCTCCTCGTGTCTGCGTGGGTTTCTTCCGGGTGCTCCGGTTTCCTCCCACAGTCCAAAGATGTGCGGGTTAGGTTGATTGGCCATGCTCAAATTGCCCCTTAGTGTCCTGGGATGTGTAGATTAGAGAGATTAGCGGGTAAAATGTGGAGGGATATGGGCGTAGGGCCTGGGTGGGATTGTGGTCGGTGCAGACTCGATGGGCCAAATGGCCTCTTTCTGTACCGTAGGGTTTCTATGATTTCTATGATTTCCACCACATCAAACATTTGGGTCAGGTCTCCCTTCGAAAACCTTGGGGCAGACTTTCTCACATCCATTCTGCTCGATGGACTTTGAAGAATTGCTGGGGAGGTGTTTAAATGGAGTGCCCCACTGATTGGAGCAAAGAACAAAGAACAATGCAGCACAGAAACAGGCCCTTCAGCCCTCCAGGCCTGCGCTGATCACCTTGACCTATCTAGACCAACCGCTTATATCCCTCTATTCCCCGTCTGTTCATGTATCTACCCAGATAAGGCTTAAATGTCGCTAATGTATCTGCCTCAACCACCTCACTTGGCAGTGCATTCCAGGCCTCCAACACCCTCTGTAAAAAATTTCCCCCACTGAGCTGATGATAGGACAGAAAAAGCAGACATCACTTGCCATGGAGGTGGTGTGAAACTTGAGAATTTTTTTTTCTAAGTGCCTAAAAAGCTGGGAAAAGCTGCCAATGCCACAGGTGGGCAACACTTCACTTTACCCGACACTTAGCCAAAAAATCAGAAAATTCGACCCCTAATATCTTTTGCCTCCAATTCTTTTAAACAGCTGTTTTGTTGCTGTGCTTTTTTCGGGCACATTAACGATTACAAAGGGACAAACCTGGTTGCCTTCCATGCAACTCTTCAGAATTTCAGTACCTTTTCCAAATATAGTAATGGTGTGGGGTTGATTAGCCACATTCTATTTTATTGTTTTCAGCCAATCATCCTGAGAGGGCAGGGGGTGTTAAGATGATGACATTCTTTGCTTCAAAAAAGTACCCATTCAATTTAGGAATATCTTTAGATGGTCTCAGGATATATGTAGGTAACACCTTTTTGTCTGGAATGTGTCCTTTGGTCTGTTTTACACAGTGAGGCAGATTACGAATACGCAGTTCAGGTCATCTGACCATTGGCAGCCATCTTTGCAGTAGCATGCGATTCCTTTTTAGAGCTAAAGGCTCATTTCAAAGAGTCCACATTGAGTAAAGTTTGTATCTTAAAGGTTGGAATATATTTCTTCCCTGGACATGATGGGTAAAAAACAAATTGCATTGTACAAGTTATCAATGAAAAGTAGTTCAAAAAGATACATTTCTGTATTGAATCAAGTAATCAACTTTACTCTGTGGCAAAAGTTTTGAAAGTCTGAAGGTTCTGTTTCCTTCGGTATAACATCAGCAGTGGATACAGACATTGAGGATAGAACAAGCTCATAAACCAGTTATAACAGTGGAACTTTATGTTCCCCAAATTTTTAATCGTTTCTTCAAAGTCATTTTTCTTTTGGAAACTGTGTGGCAGAAACACTGATGGAATTGAAATTCTCATACGCCGCTCGTGGTGGGAAACGTAGATAGCCCACTCTGCAACTCATTCATGGTTTCAACAGCAACAAAAACAGTGACCAAATTCAATCTGCTTCACATTGGCTAAAAATCCTTTGCGCAAAAATGCACTTAACACAAGTAATATTTTTCTGTTCAGAACAATGAAGGGATGCAGAATGTGGGAAACAAAAAAATCACTGGTACATTTGGAAGTGATTTTGCATGGTTGGGAATGAGCGTTACTTTTCCATAGACCACAATAACATTTCAAATGAGCGTGCAGAAATGGCATTTCACAAATAAAAGTATTATTTGTCTGACTGCAATTTTATAGTCTCTGTTTTTGTCTCATTTTAAACAATATCGTACATTTGGTTCATTTCACAAATCTTCAGTTGGCACAGATGTTACGGTTTTGTTTTCAGTGGAGTTTTTTTAAAAAACAGCTGCCCTCTTCATACCAGTTCTCATGAATCAAAGAATCATTGCTCTCTGTGGTAAATGCAGAATGTCCTGATCCCCAAAGCAGCTGATCTTCCTAAAATGGACAGTCTGCCCTATGGGTGCTATAATCATGTCTTATCTACAACTCCAAACAACTCTGTATTTAATGAAGTATTTATTTGCTTGTTTCTTTCTTTTATATTTATTTACTTTATTCCCCTCCAAGTAGACTTTCTATTTCTGGGATACAAGTTAATAATGTAATTATACAGAAATATGATGAATAGAACATTTTTAGTCTAATTTCTTATTGTTGCTGTATCCATTTTCCAGTGCAAAATGTGCACCTAAGTGTCCAATACATTACCATTGTGGTCATTCTGAGCCATATGACAACCTGCCATTTGAACCAACTTTTTCATAGGCATCCAGGATGTGCAATAGGAGGATGGCCCAGATTTTTGCTTTTGGGTTGGGTGCACTGAGACGGGAGAATTCCTAGCTCCATGAACCCAAGCTCTAAACATGTCTGCCCAAGCTTCCGATTTTCAGTTGGGGAGTGGGGGGGGGGGGGGGGGGTGCATGTCAAACTCATTGCCACAGAGGGCTGTGAAGGCCAGGTCACTGAGTGTCTTTAAGATAGAGATAGATAGGTTATTGATCAATAAGGGGATCAAGGATTACGGGGAGAAGGCAGGAGAATGGGGATGAGAATCATGTCAGCCATGATTGAATGGCGGAGCAGGCCCGATGGGTCGAATGGCTTCTATACCTTATGGTCTTATGGTCTAGAATAAGAATCGGGATGGATGACTCTGAATAAGAATCGGGATGGGTGATGTAGTGAGGGGTCGCAGGTGGGCCTAGTGTGTGTTGTGACACAGGTACAGATGAAAGGCGGGCCTTTTGCAAAGCTTATTAGAGGACTAAATCATCAATAATGAAGTCTCTGTGCCCCAGAGGACATGTCATTGCCTTGTCAGGAGTGTGTACAAGCTTTTTATGTTGTCCAACCATTAGCTGACCCTTGAACTGATGGCCTGTCTAGGGCTTCCCCTATGGGAGGATTGTCATTGTTGCTCCTTAATCAACGAGTCCTCCACTGAAGTACTGAAAGCCTGGAGTGGATTCACAAGACACAGCTATAGAGATGGTATCATCTTGTATAGTTATTAGACAATCATGTACTTTGTTGCTGAAACTCAGTGAGAGGATGAATGATTAACAGTGCCATGCCCATTATCGCAGCGTCTTTCCCAATGAACAGAGCAAAGCAGGGTGAGAGAACGCTCTGCATTGCCCCCATCGCTTTTCCCAAGATTCAAAGTGCTCCAGGCTACATTCCCTTGTGTGTTCCTCATTGTCAGCCTGGATTACTTCCGGAAGAAGTAATGATATCTTCATCCTGCACAAGCCTAAGATGAAATTTACAATCTCACAAAAAAAAACACCATACACTAGACCCCCAGGAACATTAAATGTGCAAGAAGTAGTATCTGCAGAGCGCTGCGAACAATGGTGGGAGGCAATGTACCCATCACTACCCATCTCCACAAGTATTTCACCAGTGGTAGGGTTTCCTTTGGGTCCATAAGAAGGTTGCATGGGGCTTACTAAAAGAAAAAGCTGATCAGCATGTACACTGGTGGAGTCAAATCTGGGCAATTTATAATTAGCGCACATAAAAAAAATATGCAAAGATACAAATGAGAAGCAGGAGTAGGCTACTCCACATTCCTGCCTGCCCCAATAAGCGGATTTTCATGTTTGAGGTGGGAACTGGATGTCTGGAAATTTCAAGGTTGTGATCCTAAAGATCATAACTCTGTTAAAAAACATTAATTGAATAACTACTTGAAACCATTATCCTCATAAATCTGTCAAATGAACAAGCTCATGATACATTGGACAGCTGTGTAAACAACCCCTCCAGGAAACCCCTACCCAGCAGAGCTGGCTGCTGAGATTTTCATCAAGCAGCGATGGGACTGGCTTGAGGTGGAGACAGAGGTGGGCCAATGCTGAGGCGGCCAGGTCAAAAAGCCTGAAGTATCGGCCCAGTTTTAGAGATCAGTATGAGAGGCTGTTCCAACCCTCACCTGTACCCATCCCCTCTCAACCACTATACTCTCTCATCCGCTGGTCCATTAACCATCCATACCACCATCGCTTTCAATACCCACTCTAACACCTTAAATTTAAAGTTTATTTATTAGTGTTACAAGTAGGTTTACATTAACACTGCAATGAAGTTACTGTGAAAATCCCCTACCTTACTCTCTAAGCCTCCCATACATTCCACCTCATCCTCCAGACACACCTTCAGCACTACTTACCAAGTATGCACTACAAACAGAACACACAAACCTTATAATAACATTTGCAATACTTTGTAAAGATCATAATTCTGTTAAAAAGTATTACTTGAATAGTTACTTGAAACCATTATCCTCATAAATCTGTCAAATGAACAAGCTGATGATGCACTGGACAGCCCCTCCAGGAAAAAGTTCATTCGTGGTTTTAAAGGCTGACAAACATTCAAATTGACATTCCCCTGTATGCGCAAACCTGAGCAGAATCCACTCAAACCATTGAAGGCAGCCAACAGCTCAGCCATTTTTAAAGCTTTGAGACAACCAAGCAGTTGCCTGAGCTGAACTCAAAGCATTAGTGACAGCTCATCCATCTGTCAAAACTTTGAAACAGCAAACAGATGGCTAAGCTAAAACACATGAAAAAATTAAAGCATTTGGGTATTTCATACAATATGATCTGAACTTGAAACATGAATGTAGAATAGCATTTTACCTAGTGGATAATCTATTCTAATGTATTTAAAGGCTTTTCACATTGCTGCTCTTACACATGACAGCTTGCTAAATCTAACAACTCAAGACTGGGCAATCATGAAGTGGTGTGGGCCATCGGCAGAAACAGAATTGTACTCAACCACAATCTGTATCTCATTGCTCAGGATAACGCCCACTCCACCATTACCATCTAGCCAAGGAATCAACCCTGGATCAATGAAGAGTGCAGGAGGGCATGCCAGGAGCAGCACCAGGCATACCTAAAAATGAAGTATCAAATCAGTGAAGCTACTATACAGGATTTGAGTATCAAACAGCATAAGCAACAAGTTACAGACAAAACCAAGTGATTCTACAACCAACAGAGCAGATCAGCAGTCCTGCCATATTGCATTATGAATGGTGGTGGAAATTGAAGAACTCACTGGAGGAGGAATATCACCATCCTCAATGGTGGGGGAGCCCACTGCTATAGTGCAAAAGGTAAGACTGAAGCATTTGCAACAATCCTCAGTCAGGGTGCCAGGTAGATGATTCATGTTGGACTCCTCCTCAGTATCACAGATAAGGGTGTTCAGCCAATTCAATTCACTCCATGTGTTGTCAAGAAACAGCTGAAGGCACTGGATACTGCAAAGGCTTTGGGCCCTGACAACGTTATGGCAATAGTACTGAAGGCTTTTCCGAGACTCCAGCCAAGATGTTCCAGTGTACATACACCACTTGAACTGCAGTGAGTAAAGAAGACAGCACACGCCACCTTCTCAAGAGCAACTAAGGATGGGCAATAAATATTGGCCAAGTCAGTAAGGCCCAAATTCCATGAATGGATTAAAAAATAAAAGTAACAACCTGGAACCAGATTATGTAATGGTCATTTATCTTTTCAAATCAAAGCACTATCTTCATTCCTTGTTGTGAAAATAGATACAAGTTATGGTATAACAAATCTCAATGGCATGTGAAGTCATCAGTACCTATTGTACACACGATTCCTGATTCCATACCAAGGACATCTGTGATTCACAATAACTCCATGCCAATGTGATTAATGTCTACTCGCCGCCATCAAAATTACAAAAGATCTGAAACTCGCACTTCCACAATGGTGGCATCAATACTGGGACAGGAGTGTTCAGCCTCCTGAATCACCTTTCCCCCAACAGGTCAATATTGGCAGGGAACCCTGGGTCCAGGTTCCATCTGCAATCTGTCTACCTGTAGCACTTCAGCATTGTGTCAGGATGAAATGGGAAAATCTAGTCTTTAGTCATTATCCTTGAACATTTGACTGAAGGCTTCTCAATATACCAAAATTATTTAATGTGAAGTTACATTACTTAGTTTCAAAAATCCAATGCTAGAAAGTAACAACCTGGGGGCATCATTTCGATATAGATTGTAACAACCTGGGAGCATCATTTCGATATAGATTGTAACAACCTGGGAGCATCATTTCGATATAGATTGTAACAACCTGGAGCATTATTTTGATATAGATTGTAACAACCTGGAGCATTATTTTGATATAGATTGTAACAACCTGGAGCATTATTTTGATATAGATTTCTGTGGTCCACACAAAATTTTCCAATTTGACTTGTGAAAATGTGGATATTGAAATTAACCTAATCAGAATGGGCAACACAATTGATTATAAAATAATAGTTACTGCACTTCAGAAAAATTCCGTGACCAACCTTTAGGTGTTTTAACATAATAAGGTGCTTTACAAATGCAAATATCTTTCTTGATTTTAGAAGTTAGACAACAATATTTTAAAGAAGTATATTGTTGTTCAGAAGTAAAGATTATGGTTGAAGTCTGAACATGCCTTCAATCTCTAAGACAACTTTAATTTTTATTGAATCCAAATTTCACCAACTACCATGGTGGGATTTGAACCCAGGTCCCCAGAGTATCAACCTGGATCTCCTTAATCTACTGTTAAAGCAAAATCATTAACCAATTTAAAATAAGCAGTTAATTACTTTATTAATAAACCAAGTGGAAAAATTTCATTAAACTGAATTAACCAAATAATGAAAATTAACTCACTGAGGAAATTCTGTTTTTGGATTCAATTTTGATCTTTTTAAAATGATATCCTCAATCTCAAAATGCTCTACCTAATCAAAGATCCATTGTATTTTGAAGCAAATTATTGAGGCTGAGTTTGGATGACAATCAAAATAAATTCAAATTGAGTAAAGCTTTCTTTATGCCAACATATCGATAAAGAATGTCATATTGCCTATGGAAAGTCTACTCTGAAAAACACTGTGGCAATGTTGTGAAAGAGAGAATTGATGTAAATTTCTAATTATGAAGAGAAATTTTGGGTATTTTTTTCATTTCCCCACCCAGACTGCTATGTTACATCGATATCCTTTCAGATATTTAAATGAATCGAAATTTATGGCAAAGTCATTATGAGCAGAACTGTTACCTCCAGGATACAGGAGCAATATAAACTGCCTTCTAGATTTTTGGAGTCCCTGTTTTTAAAGTAAGAACTCTGGGACACAGGGAAGATTCATAAATTTAGTACAAACATAATTCATTTAATCCCAGACACCTACCTTTGCCTTTCTTTAACCATCAGCAACCTTGATCTTTTCAGTGCTTCAAGCTAAAACTGTCTTCTCCATCAACAAAACTGCCTCAGTGAAACTTTACACCTTTTCTAAAAGGACACTTATTTTATCCACGGAAGCATCCAAGACAAGAATATTGCTCTCATATCTGGGGATGCTTTTCCAATATTTTTCATGTATTCTTGGACAGAAAACCACAAAAATCTAACCGTTTGATACATTGTTTCGTTGCAGCTAACTTTTGGCTAATCTGTCTCCGTTGCAACCTTTCTTGACTCTCTATTTTATCAAAAACCCAGAAGGTCATTATGCTTCTGAACTTTCCTCTATTTTTGCTTTTAAGCTTCAAATGATCCTTTCCCTGCTCTGGGTATCAGTCCTTCACCTTGGTTTTTCAATAAGTAGAAAGGTTACGCTTCGTCTAACTAAGAACTGGAGATGCAGAGGCATAGAAAATATCTCATGAAATGGCACAGAAAATCTATCAGGTCCCATGCCTTTGAGACTTTTATAGTTCTAATGGTCTATAACATTTCTAAAGTTCAAGTGCTGCTCATCTCTCATCTATTGAAGCTGTTAGCTTAGTAGCACATGCTTTTTAAAGGATGTAGGAAATTCTTCTTTTCTCAGTTGAATAATACATGAATTAATACATATATTTATAAAGTTGTTCTTGCGTATTTATCTTCATCAGTTGTGCTAATATTATGGCTGGAACTCTACCACCTTGCCCGCCACGGTATCAATGCGGGCGAGGGTCCGACAATGGAAATTGCCGTTGACCTTGGACGGGAATTTCCGGTCTCGCCCGAGCGAGGCTGTAAAATCCCGCCCAGTGAATGCAAATGACTTTCCAGTGAAGTTTCCTTATTCAGAGTAGTTTCGTATTAACCATTTCAAGTATACAATTTTGTTTGCTTTTTGCTTGATTTACTTCAATTTTTTAATGCAGGGCTAAATACCTGGAGCTTCTGTTGTCATAACTTTGGTGGATGATAGGCAGAATGCCTCAGAGAAGGGCTATTAATGGCCATTTGAAAGATCGTTGAAGTGATGTTGTGGAAGAATCACTCTGAAGTTCTCCTCCACCATGAAATAGTTCTCTTCATCAATACCTTACAGAAAAGTACATTGTTCTAATCAGAATCTAATCAGAATTTTCTATAAATTCTATACAGCTTGGTAGGACAGAACTTGAGTATTGGTTACAAAGAAATATGCTGTCAAAGCTTTTCATCTGGCATTCAACAGGACAGGATCATAAGAATATCAAATCTCAATTTATACTGCACAAGAAGAAGGTACTGTTTGGTTGGCAAGTGGGCTCTAATTGGTAGAGGCATTGCCATGATGTATGCACTAGGGAACAGTTAACAGCCAAGCTTTTGTTAAATTTCAAACCAGGCAACTCAAAGCATTGCCATGTGAATTGAACAAGAGAATTGCTGCTCCCCAATCTTCTGTTCAGTTGAAAATGCTACAATGTGTGGACATGCTCTTCTGTCTGCCTTTTATGTGTAAATATATGTAGCTTCTAGCACATGTAACTAGGCCACACTGCGAGCCCAACTGACAATCCTAAATTGGTTGTCAGTTAATTCTTAGTACAATTGGGATTGTTTCGTAAGTATTTTATAATTAGGAAACATTTCTAGGCTGGTATTTTACCGTCCTGCCTGCCATGGGTATCAGAGTGGGCGGGGGGGCGAACCATGGAAAGGTTTGTTGACCTCTGGCGGGATTTTACAGTTTTGGGATGGGCAAGGCCATAAAATCTCACCCCTAAAGCTTAAAAATGTATTTTGAGTTTTGCAAGCACAGGCTGGTTGGGTGCGGTCAGTACTTTGCCTGTTGCGAACAGCCGAAGCGGTGTGTTGTTTGATATGATCTGCCACTTAGTGGGACATGATGTGGAGATGCCGGCATTGGACTGGGGTAAACACAGAAAGAAGTCTCACAACACCAGGTTAAAGTCCAACAGGTTTATTTGGTAGCACAAGCCACAAGCTTTTGGAGCGCTGCCCCTGGATCAGGTGAGTGGGAGTTCTGTTCACAAACAGGACATATAAAGAAATCTTTAACCTGGTGTTGTGAGACTTCTTACTGAGTGGGACATACAGCCTACATACCTGGCATCACACCAGCACTGAAGTTCACACACCATGTTAATCATTTGTGTGATGGGCAGAATGTCTTTTTGGCTTGACATAGCATCCTGTTAGTGGAGAACACCACTCATGTTCTACTGCATAGTAACAGTGTGAAATGACGAGTTTTACCTGTTGCTCAGATTTTGGAGAGGTCGTGCCACTGCAGGGTAATCTGAAGTAGACTGGGTACTTTTCAGGACCAAATGTGGTAGCCATAGGCCCTTTCATTAGTTTGTGTGATGTACAGCAAGCAATGATCTGATTGAGAAAAACATTTGAGGCATGCTCAATCGGCATCAAGCTTGCAAGGTGAACAAATGGCTCAGGCCCTATTTACGAGGATGCCAATAAGGTCCATCTTATGGGGTATGGTGCTGTCGGCATCCCAATGTATATGTTGACTAGTGGAAGTAGACAGTAATAGAGAACCCCTTCGCAGAATCGAACTCACTCTCTAACAGCACTGTGGGTGTACCTACATCGCATGGATCCCCTTTAGGAGATCCTGCAGCAATTCAAGAAGGCAGCTCACCACCACCTTCTTAAGGAAATTAGGGATGGGCAATAAATGCTGATCTTGTCAGTGATGCCCACATTCCGTGAATGAAAAAAAAATTCTCAAACAGCATGTCAAATAAAGGTAGCTTGTTTGACTGCTCCATTTTAAAGGTGAATTTGAGCATAGGGTATAGCCCGCAAAGGTGTGTAAGGACATTCTTACATACAGCTGCATTAAATACAGGAAACACATCATTTATGTGTCAGAAATATGCAAGGATTAGGAAGTTAGGGGTATTCCATCAAAGACACATTTCTCATGGAAAGATGTTTGTGAGCGCTGGGCCTAAAGGGGATCCCATTGAAATCTAATTTATTTGTGCCTACATGGTGTCATTAAAACTGAACTCAAGTGAGTGAGTTCAAAAGTTCAGTGACTACTGATTCAAGCAATGGTAGCAAGTCTGCATTGCCATGATATAGTGACATGGGGCCCGATTCTCCCAAAAAAATTCCAAGTGCTGAATTTGCAGGAAAACTGTTGTAATTCACCATTGTGTCTTCAGTGGGAGTTCACACTCGAATCTCCCACACTCTGTGCAACACAGAGGTCACAATCGTGAATATCATTAAACACTCAAGGGGCAGGACCTATTCCCGCCAGAGTCTGACAGTTCTGGAACTCTGCGCATGCGCAGTGGCCCCGATCTGTCAGCCTCCCATTTGCTGGCCAGCTCAATGGCTGGCCAGCCTGGGACCCTTGCAGTGCTGCCCCTCCAACCCTCCTCACAGCCCGACTGCGGTCCCCAACGACCATTCCCAGGCCAACCCCGACACCCCACCCCCCACTCCGTGCCGGAGCGCACCGATCTCCAACACCCCCCTCCCCGCAGCAGAGCCCATACCCCCCCCACCCCGGCAGATCCCCTGCCACCCCAGCAGACCCACACCCCCCCACGGGAGGCAGACCCCCCCACGGGAGGTAGACCCCCGCCGGGAGGCTGACCCCCTTGGCAGACCAGCCCCCCCAACCCATCCCGATCGCTGGCCACCCTTCAGCCCCGACCGAACCCCATGCAGAGTGGCAGTGGGACCCACCCCCCAACCCCCGATCACCCCTCAGCCCCAACCACAATAGGCCCCCTCCCCTTGGCACTGCCCCATTCCCAATGGGCAGTACCAAAGTGCCTCCTGGGCATGGGCACTTTGCCCCTTGAATCAGGGGTCACAGGCTGGCACTGTCAGGGTGCCCATGCCCAGGGGGCACCACCCCCCCCACCGCTCGACCCCCTGGGGGGCCTCAATTGCCCCCCTTTCACTCCAGCTGGGTCTCCCACTAGTTCCTGAATGTGGAGAGCTACTTTACACCCCGCCGGAATGAAATGCTCCTGGCGGGGTTGGAAATACTATCGGGGCGGGAGAATTCAGTCCTGGGCCTGATAATCACATTTAAATTACATTAAAAATAGATTCAAATAACTTACCTGGCCTTCCTGTCGGTTTCCAGCATGGTCCTGAATGCGCCTGCTCTCCGGCAGTGGGAGACGCGTATGCATCGGGAACGCATGCGGGAATCCCGCGAAATGGCTGACGCACATCCCCCAACTCGACGCGCAAAAAAATTAGCAGGCCGCAATGGGAGAATCGGGGCCCATGGTACATGTCAATGGTTTGAGCAGTACATCAGCATCACATTAGGCTATCAATATTCAACAAGCAGATGCACAGAACATTATTATTGATATGCAAGTCCAGCATGGTCTTCACAAAGGTGAAGAAATGGTTCACTGTGTATGTGGAAAACATGCTCAGAACTGTCTGTCGCAGCTGCTCAACCATTTTACCAAGTCATGTTGTGCAGAACCAGTCATAGGTCAGATAGAGGGACATGAAGAGACATCACTCTTGTGTGTTTTGGGCAACCCATTCAAACATGGATGCAGTGAACCATGCAATGTCCCTCTGTTGCTTTCAGCAAGTCAAAAAGGTGTTCTGCCTGCCACACAGATTACCCTGGATCAGTAAGGCATCTCAAAAATGTGAGCAACAGGTGAAGCTAGCCGTGACACGCTGCTACTACGCAGTAACAAGACAAGTGGTATTCTTCCCTAACAGATGCTGCAATCAAACCAAAAAGACATTCTGACCACCACACAAATAAGCAATGTAGTGAATGAATTTCAATAGTGGTGTGATGAGAGGTACAAAGTGCCGTACATCCCAATGACTGGTAGATCATATCAAACAACACATCCCTTCAACTGTTTGCAACAGGAAAAGTACTGACTCTACCCAACCAGCTCGTGCATGCAAAGCTCAAAGCATGGGGTGGGATTCTTCGGCCACGTTCACCTCAAAACTGGAGAATCCCAGCTAAAGTCAATGAACCTTTGCATGGTCCGCCCTCCGCCCACTACAATTCACATGGCGGGCGGGCCAGGGGATTATGACCATGGTGTCTAAAATCAGATATGATTCAATGACTGGTTAGTGTAATTCTTAACACTGATTGTGTTAAGAATTACACTAACAACCAATTTATGATTATCAACCAGGCTCGCTGTGTGGCTCACTTACATGTGCTAGAAGCTACATATATTCACACACAGGACCCTATCTTTTTTAAGGGGTGGCACAGTGGTTAGCACTGCTGCCTCACAGCACCAGGGACCAGGGTTTGACTCCCGGCTTGGGTCACTGCCTGTGTGGAGTCTGCACATTCTCCTCGTATCTGCGTGGGTTTCCTCCGGGTGCTCCGGTTCCTTCCCACAGTCCAAAAGACATGCTGGTTAGATGCATTCGCCATGCTAAATTCTCTCTCAGTGTACCCGAACAGGCACTGGAGTGTGGCGACTAGAGGATTTTCATGGTAACTTCATTCCAGTGCTAATATAGGTCTCCTTGTGACACTAAGAAATAAACTTTAAACTTTTTTTCATTATTTTTCTGTAACATTCTTTTATTTCAAATGTATTCACATATCTCAGAATTAAACACCACAATATAAACTATGTGCTATCTAGTGAATTGCTTAATACCTTATTAACTTGGAAAAGAATCCAAGACCTATTCTGTATTCATCAGCAATGCTGTTCCATAGATTATCACCTAGATTAGAAGCCAGGGCTGCATTGCATCAGCTTCTACTTGATAGCTATCGGGATACTGGTGATAATATAGTTTGATAAAATAGTTAGACTCTTTCACTGTATAACAAACTAATGTTTATTTCAACACAACATTACAGCAAAATGATATTCCCCACCAGGGAAAGTTGCATTGGAAAGGTATTTACTTCTATCTTACTTAACAGCAGGAGTTCAATAACCTCGTCCTAAACTAATGTGCCCATCTTCTATTGATAAATGTGGTTTCTCCTCAGAGAATGAAGCACTTTCCATTTATATACTATTTATCTTTAAATTGTAATCTTTGTCGTGAAGTCACTCATCTGGTTTACACCAGTAACCTAAGCTTCCTGTGCAGAGCATTTCCCTTCTTCAATCAGTGGAAATTTAAATCTTTGTGGCATTATGATAAGATTTAATTTAGCACGTTTTCATATATTTGTCTGTTTTGTAGTTTTGTTACAAGTCTGTTGGAAATTTATAATTAGTAGGTACAGGAGCAGAATGTAAATTCAGACCCCATCTAAATCAGGAGGTAGCTTTACTTTCAAAAATGCAGCGATGAAGCAGAAACAGAGCTCTCATTTTGCTATGGAGTTAGGGTGAGCAGTAATGGAATAAACATTGGCCCTTGTTATGTTGACTGTGCAGGCATAAAATGGACACAATGATGTCCAATTTCACAGATCAATATCCTGTGAAATTGGGTTGTGTCACTTTTCAAGCCGGGGGTGGCACGGTGGCACAATGGCAGCACTGCTGCCACACAGCACCAGGGATACGAGTTCAATCCCGGCCTTGGGTGGCTGTCTGTGTGGAGTTAGCATGTTCTCCCCGTGTCTGCATGAGTATCCTCTGGGTGCTTTGGTTTCCTCCCACACTCCAAAGATGTGCAGGCTAGGTGGATTGGCCATGATCAATTTACAGGCTACAGGGTTGGGGCGGGAGATTGGCCTCAGGTAGGGTGCTCTTTTGGAGGTTTGGTGCAGACCCGGTGGGCCGAATGGCCTCCTTCTGCACTGCAGGGATTATATGAAGTGTCCCTGGTGCCCCCATGACAGCTCTTTCTCTACTTTGCAATGCTAGGATTTCCTCAGCTTTCTAACAATGCACCATGGATTTGAGCCTGAAATAGACGCAGATCCACACAAGCATGGAACTAAGACAGAAGAACGCATTTGTCAGCCTCCAACCTCACTTTTCTTATCTTCAGACTGTTGGGTGTCCCATTGGAGGAGTCCTGGAAGAAAGAAAGCTGCAAACAGTTCAAAGATTCATGCATAGCTTATTCCTTGTAGTTCAAGCCTCCCTGGACAGCCTTGGAGCCTCAGGGACTTTGAGCTGCTGCTTTTCTGCTAGAAAGCTGAAGCCATAGGCATTGATGCTGGTAGTTAGGTTGCAAGCAACGTATGCACATCTATTAGGCCTCAAGTCAATGAGGAAAATCGACGCAATGATATCCAATAGTTAATTAGAGTCTTAGAGGTTTACAGCATAGAAACAGGCCCTTTGGCCCAACTTGATCATGCCGCCCAGTTTTTACCATTAAGCTAGTCCCAATTGCCTGCATTTGGCCCATATCGCTCTATACCAATCTTACCCATGGAACTGTCTAAATGCTTTTTTAAAAGACAAAATTGCACCCCCCTCTACTACTGGTTCTGGCAACTTGTTCCAGACACTCACTCACCCTGTGTGAAAAAAGTGCCCCTCTGGACCCTTTTGTATCTCTCCCCTCTCACCTTAAACCTATGCCCTCTGGTTTTAGACTCCCCTAACTTCAGGAAAAGATGTTGACTATCTACCTTATCAATGCCCCTCATTATTTTGTCGACCTCTATAAGATCGCCCGTAAGCCTTCTACGCTCCAGAGAAAAAAGTCCCAGTCTATCCAGCCTCTCCTTTTAACTCAAACCATCAAGTCCTTGTAGCACCCTAGTAAATATTTTCTACACTCTTTCTAGTTTAGTAATATCCTTTTATACTAGGGTGACCAGAACTGTACACAGTATTCCAAGTGTGGCCTTACCAATGTCTTGTACAAGTTCAACAAGACATCCCAACTCTGTATTCAGTGTTCTGACCAATGAAGCCAAGCATGCTGAATGTCTCCTTCACCACTCTGTCCACTTGTGACTCCACTTTCAAGGAGCTATGAACCTGTGCCCCTAGATCTCTTTGTTCTATGACTCTCCCCAACGCCCGATCATTAACTGAATAAGTCCTGCCCTTGTTCGATCTACAAAATGCATCACCTCACATTTATTTAAATATAACTCCATCTGCCAGTCATCAGCCCACTGGCCCAATTGATCAAGATCCTATTGCAATCCTAGATAACCTTCTTCACTGTCAACTATGCCACCAATTTTGGTGTCATCTGCAAACTTACTATCCATGCCTCCTAAATTCTCATTCAAATCATTAATATAAATGACAAATAACAGTGGACCCAGCACCGATCCCTGAGGCACACCACTGGTCACAGGCCTCTAGAACAACCCTCTGTCTTCTGTCATCAAGGCAATTTTGTAACCAATTGGCTACCTCACCCTGGATCCCGTGAGATTTAACCTTATGCAACAGTATTCCAAGTGTGGCCTTACCAATGTCTTGTACAAGTTCAACAAGATGTCCCAACTCTGTATTCAGTGTTCTGACCAATGAAGCCAAGCATGCTGAATGTCTCCTTCACCACTCTGTCCACCTGTGACTCCACTTTCAAGGAGCTATGAACCTGTGCCCCTAGATCTCTTTGTTCTATAACTCTCCCCCAACGCCCGATCATTAACTGAGTAAGTCCTGCCCTTATGGGCCGAAGGGCCTCTTCTGCACTGTAGTATTCTGTGATTCTGTGATGCACTTTAAGACTTCAAGCATCTCCTTCTCTGTAATATGTACACTGCTCAAGACATCACTATTTATTTCCCCAAGTTCCCTAATATCAGTGCCTTTCTCAACAGTAAATACTGATGAGAAATATTCACTTAAGATCTCACCCATCTCTTATGGATCTGCACATAGATGACCTTGTTGATCCTTAAGAGGCCATATTCGCTCCCTCGTTACTCTTTTGCCCTTTATGTATTTGTAAAAGATCTTTGGATTCTCCTTTGCCGTATCTGCCAAAGCAACCTCGTGTCCCCTTTTTGCCCTCCTGATTTCTCTTTTAACTCTACTCCGACACCCTCGATACTCTTCAAGGGATCTGCTTGATCCCAGCTGTCTATGCATGTCATATGCCTCCTTCTTCTTCTTGACCTGGGCCTCAATATCCCGGATATGGGGATATGGGGGTAGGGCCTGGATGGGATGGTGGTCGGTGCAGACTCGATGGGCCGAATGGCCTCTTTCTGTGCTGTAGGGTTTCTATGATTCTATGAGTCATCCAGGGTTCCCTACTTCTACCAGCCTTACCCTTCACTGTAAAAGGAATGTGCTTACCCTGAACCCTGGTTAACACACTTTTAAAAGCCTTCCACTTACCAGCCACCCCCTTGCCTGCCAACAGAATCCCCCAATCAACTTCTGAAAGTACCATCAAAATCGGCCTTGCCCCAATTTTGAACTATAGCTTTTGGGCCAGACCTATCATTCTCTATAGCTATCTTAAAACTAATGGAATTATGGTCACTGATCCCAAAGTGATCCCTCACTAATGCTTTTAGTCACCTCCCCTCCCTTTCTTCCCAAGAGAAGGTCAAGTTTTGCCTCCTCGCTTGTCGGGCCATCCATATACTAAATGAGATATTCCTCCTGAATACACTCAACAAATTTCTCTCCATCCAATCCCCTAATGCAATGGCAGTCAGAGTCAATGTTGGGAAAGTTAAAGTCCCCTACTATTACCACCCTATTTTCCTTGGAGCTATCTGTAATCTCCTTATATATTTGCTCCCCAATTTCCCACTGACTACTTGGGGTTTATAGGACAATCCCATCAAAGTGATTTCCCTTTTCTTATTTCTCAGTTCTACCCTTATAGACTCAGTGGGCGACCCCTCAGAAATATCCCCTCTCAGTACTGCTGTGATGTTCCCCCTAATCACAAATGCAACTCCCCCTCCTCTCTTACCTCCTGTTCTTTCTTTCCTAAAGCATCTATACCCTGGAACATTGAGCTGCCAGTCCTGATGCTACCTTAAGTCAGTGTGAAATGTTAATCAGACATCCCCCTTAATTTGAATAATTAAATGTATCCGCAGTCAGTCAATAGCTTAGCTCATGGATAACACTCTCACATCTAAGACGAATGGTTTAAGGACCTAGCTCCACTCCAGGAGCAGAATGTATAATTAGGTTATTGCTTTACAATACTGAGCAAGTGTTAAATTCTTAAAGGTGCCATTTTTGAGATGAATTAACCTGAGTTTCTGGCTACTTTTTCAAAAGAAGGTAAAAGATCCAATGACAAAATATCAAGAAGCACCTTGGCCATCGTCATGAAACAAATGACTGCCTGATTATTCATCTCACTTGTTGTTTATAGTGCTTGCCTTGAACAATTTGCTGCTACCTTATCCTGGATAACAAATGTGGCTACACTTCAGAAGTAATTTATTGGCTGTGAAGAGCCTTGAGACCTGAGGACATGATAAGACATTATATAAATGCATGTCACTGCCTTTCAGATGGTGATAAAGGTTACTTCCAAAAACAAACTTAGAAATTCTGAATACTTTAGCTGTTAGAATCTTTATTTGTGCACAAGCCTTTTAGCATTTACAGGTTCCTTTGGAAACTTATATTTTTGTTCAGCAACTGAATTTGGTATATATTTGCTTTGTCTTATAGTAACATAAACGGTTGCTTGAATACTAACGTGACCTCATGCACTCAATCTTCAGTAGCAAGCTATAGTCATTTTCCCATTAAGTAAAGCAGGTACATATTGAAGATTAGAGTGAGTTACAAACAGATAAAAATGAGTGATGGTTGGGATAATGGTTGGGGCGCTAGAATTAGCCTCAATTACTCTGAACTAAAGAGGGCAAGAAATCACCCAGTGTTTCCACTGCTGACACAGTGAGCCCTGTTGAAAAATGACAAATGCATGGATGTTAGATTCAGGCAAGTTTGTCTTGTCCGTGAGACCCCTTAGAAGGCAGTAGCCTGTTGACACATAAGGGTCGACATTAGCCCAGCTTGTGGGAGAGCAGTTTAAATTGCCAGTGGAATTGGCCAACGACAGCCACCTGACACTTCTCTTTAAATATTCAAAAAGGGTTCCAATGATCTTATTGAGGCTCAGCTGCTATATTGACCATTGGGCCTGAGTGAGGATGTTTGTTGTGCTTCTGACTGCCAGATCGACCTAACGGGGCCAGAAGAGGCCCAAAAAGGTCAACCTTTTAACTTCTTTTCAGCTCTGCTTGTGAGCGAGAGGGAGCAGGCATCTACTTCCAGCAACTAGCTTCAAGTGGATATGATGTGGAGATGCCGGTGTTGGACTGGAGTAAACACAGTAAGAAGCCTCACAACACCAGGTTAAAGTCCAACAGGTTTATTTGGCAGCACAAGCCACTAGCTTTCGGAGCGCTGCTCCTTCAACAGGTGAATGGGATTTCAGTTCACAAACAGGACATATTGTTCACAACAATATTGTTCACAACAATAAAACAGGGCACAGCGTCTTTATATGCCCTGTTTGTGAACTGAGCTCCCAGTCACCTGATGAAGGAGCAGCACTCCGAAAGCTAGTGGCTTGTGCTACCAAATAAACCTGTTGGACTTTAACCTGGTGTTGTGAGACTTCTTACTGTGTTCAAGTGAATAACGCGACCAGGGGGCATGAAGCTGGTGAATTGAAATCTATCGCTGCTAAGTTCATGATGGTTTGTCATCTGCTCTGTTGTCTGGCTGCCACATTCCCGGCTGAGTTAAGGAAAAATGAAAGAAAGATTTGTATTACCATAGTGCCTCAGATACCTCAAAATAGCTAACAGTCAACAAAAGCAAACCAAATGCCTCTTCAGCCTGGTCTGCCTTTCAATAAAATCACAGCTGATCCTCAACCTCAACTCAATGCTTCTGTCCTTATCCCTCATTTCCTTAGAATCTAAAAACCTGTCAATCTCAACCTTGTATACACCAAACAGCTAAGCATCCACCACACTTCGGAGCGGAGGGTTTCTGTTTCACAACTCTCCGAGTGAAGATATTTCTCCTTATGTCAGCTTTAAACGACTGATCCCCTATCTGGAGACTGCCCTCATTTTCTAGATTCCCCAACCAGCCTTTCAGTATCTACCCAGTCCCACCTCTCAGAAACATTGAAATAAAATGTTTGTAATATATATAAATGATTTGGAGGAAAATGTAACTGGTTTGATTAATAAGTTTGCAGACAACACAAAGATTGGTGGATTTGCGGATAGCGATGAGGACCATCAGAGGATACAGCAGGATATAGATTGGTTGGAGATTTGGGCAGAGAGATGGCAAATGGGGTTTAATCCGGACAAATGTGAGGTAATGCATTTTGGAACATCAATTGCAGTTGGGGAATATACAGTAAATGGCAGAACCCTTAAGAGTATTGATAGGCAGAGGGATCTGGGTGTACAGATACACAGGTCACTGAAAGTGGCAATGTAGGTGGCGAAGGTAGTCAAGAAGGAATATGGCATGCTTGTCTTCATCAGCCAGGGCACTGAGTTTAAAAATTGGCAAGTCATGTTGCAGCTTTATAGAACCTTAGTTCGGCCACACTTGGCATATTGTGTTCAATTCTGGTCACCACACTACCAGAAAGATATGGAGGCTTTGGAGAGGGTACAGAAAAGATTTACCAGGATGTTGCTTGGTATGGAGGGCATTAACTATGAGGAGAGGTTGGAGACACTTGGTTTGTTCTCACTGGAATGACGGAGGTTGAGGGGGCGACCTGATTGAAATTTACAAGATTATGAGAGGCATGGACAGAGTGGGTAGTCAGAAGCTTTTTCCCAGGGTGGAAGAGTCAATTACTAGGGGGCACAGGTTTAAAGTGCGAGGGGCAAAGTTTAAAGGAGATGTACGAGGCAAGTTTTTTACACAGAGGGTGGTGGGTGCCTGGAACTCACTGCCGGGGGAGGTAGTGGAAGTGGATACGATAGTGACTTTTAAGGGACATCTTGACAAATACATGAATAGGATGGGAATAGAGGGATATGGTCCCTGGAAGGGTAGGGGTTTTTAGTTCAGCTGGGCAGCCTGGTCAGTGCAGGCTTGGAGGGCCGAAGGGCCTGTTCCTGTGCTGTAATTTTTTTTGTTCTTTGTTCTAAAAGCACAATAAAAAAGCACCGTGACGCTGGTAGTCTGAAATAAAAACAGAAAAATGCTGGAAAAATTTGGCAGATCTGGCAGCGTCTGTGGAGAGAGAAACAAAATTAATGTTTCAAGTCCATAAGACTTATCTCAGAAATCCTATTTGTTTCATTGAAGTTATCCTTCTCAACTTCAGAAAGTATAAGCCCATTCTATCAATCTGTCCCCATAGGACAGCACTGTCATCATAGCTGACAATATGGATCTTCATTACACTACGTCTAAGACAAGTATACCCTTCTCTAGGTGTGGAGACAAAAAGTCCATGTGTGGTCTCAGCAAAGCCTTGAGTAGCAAGACTTCCTTACTCTTGAAATCCAATCTCCTTACAATTAATGTGAACATGCCATTTGCCTTCTTAATTCCTCACTATAACCGTATGTTGACTTTTTGTGTTTCATGTACAGACACCCAAAATCCTCCGAACACCAACATTTAACCTCTCACCATCATTTAAAAAGTATTCTGTTTTCCGAATCTTCATGCAGATTGAATAACTGAACGGATTATATTCCATCCATTTAAGCTGATCGTATCTCTTTGTAATTTTTTTGGCTGTGTGAAATAAGACTGTATCGTTTGTTTTGATGCTATGAGTATTGTTTTGCCTCTAAAATGGTGTCCATAATGCATGTGCAAAATTCTGATACCAACCACACCACTGATATTTTGTTGTGGGCTTTAGTGGGTGTGGAGGGAGCAGCAACTGGAATAAGCAGAGTCGGCAGATTGTGATGGCTGTCTCAATGGAACATTTATTTAATAGCAGCGCTGCCATTTTGGAGCTCATCACAAACTCTCAACCTCACAAAAGATACAAACAGTAGCAGGAACCCCCCTTGTAGCTGCAGAACAATCTATCTCCTTTGGAGTGAAAAATAATTAAAGGTGACACAGGGCAGGTCAAGCTTGTTGAAGAAGACGGGGGGGATCAGGGAAGGCTTTCGACAACAGACTATTTGAAGGTAAAGTAATACTAAACAATCTACTGGCTGTCCTTGATTATTGTTTTGCTCTCTCACATTTGTCAACCTTTTATCTCAACCACTTTTGGCCACTGGTTCCACTCTAGCTGTGCTCTCAGAACCCAACTCCCACTCTTCTAACCCCAATGTGTGTGGTCGTTGGCTCCATCCCTCTGTGCTCTCAGGTCTCTGCTCCCATTTCTTTCATCTGTACCACTCTCCGTCATTGGTTCCACTCTTGCTGTGTTCTGCAATCACCCTCCTGTTCCTTGTATCTCCCCCACTCTCGGTCACTGGCCACACTCTCACTTTGAACCAGAGACTCACTCCTGCTCCTTGTATCCCCGTCGCTGGTCCTGCTGTCACTATATTATTTTAATTAAGTACGTTTGAAGTGTAGTCTGTTATTGTAAAGAAATTGTGGCAGTCAATTCGTACACAGCAAAGTCCCACATATGTCCAGGTAATTTGATTTTGTGGTGTAAGCTGAGAGATAAATATTGGCCAGGATGCCTGGAATAACTCCCCTCGTCTTCATTAATAGAGGGCCATTGGATCTTTCACTCCCTCAGATTTTGCATTCCCATCTCTAGAATGGGACTTGAACCTGCAGACTTCTGAATCAGACACAGAGCCAAAGCTGATTGGAATTGTATTGAAGGATGAATCACACCCTTCTGGAAAGGAGGGGGTGAAGACTGGAGTAAATAGATAGATGAGCTACAATTCATCAAGAATTTGTGCTGGTAAACAACACTAATGCAGCTGTTGGAATAATGATTTTCACACAATGACTTGCCTGGAAACAGCTGCAAATTACTTTCAAAACAGTTAAGCATCTGTGACGGAGAAGAATATAGAAACTGCAATTGCACTAGTTAATAATTGTTATGACCGTGTCAATTGATTCATATCGAAGGTAAATTGGCTAGCACATTTTGTATTAAATAATCTTATTGTTGTGTCTCCTGTTTTTTTCTAGATAAGAACATGACTGTAGGAAAATTGGCAGAAAATATTTAACAGACTCATGCAACGTGACTCCATTAAAACTGCAACTATTAAAAGAAAAGAATGTGAATGGTTATTCTTGTTTGTTGTTTCGCAAATGAATTTAGCTCCACTGCAAATCATGCATTAGGCAAAAAAAAACATATATTGTTATGGTCAGTCCTACGTAATGATCTTTATTCAGAAATGATAATAGATGAAAACTAAACATTTTGATGGCAGGATAATTGTGTTCATTTATACTTCAGTTCTGGTGTCTTGGGCCATTATGCTTGAAGCAATTCCTGTATCGGAAATAGTAAACAATAGGGAGTGCATGGAGAATAAGCAAACATCGATATGTAGTCAAGGAAACTCGTGCCCACACCATGTACCTGCAGCAAGAATTTTTTACAAACAAATAAACCTCACTAGTTGCAAAAGGGAAAAGGAGTCAATGCATTTATGGATTAGTATTTAGTGTCTGAGGGACCAAAGAGCAGTCTTTAATGATTTTAAATAGAAATTATCCTTTAACATTTCCATGCATGTACTGGGGAAGAATATTCATAATACTAACCTTTTAAAGTGTTACATTCAAATGACACTGCTTTTGCAAGATACAATATGACATGTGACATATTCTCCTATTTTTGTAAATTGATCTGAGTTTATTTAGTATTTGGAAAAAGACAGAAATTAATTCAGAACAGCTTATCACAAAATGGATTTGATTAGTTCATAGTTAACTGGTGAATTTATAAACAGACAGAACTTATAGGAGGCATAACTGTAGGAAGCCTATTAAAGATCAAATAAATATATTGCAGAAGGCATAATTTTTAAAACAAATCTCATTTGATGACGGAATAATCACACATGACTTGTCACTTATGCCAGTACAGCTGACAGGAGGAATAACTGGGATACAAGTGACTTGGAAAATACAAGCACTCATTCATTTGGAACACAAAAGATAAGGTGCAACATAAATTATGTGCCAACGATAAACCCCAAATTATCACAACTTATGAGACAATGAAGGTCTGTAGTCTATGGCTGTTCCGCATTCAACTCTGTGAATAAGGCTTTTCTCTTTTTTTGTCAGCTTCCTCAAGCTACATTTCAGAACTATCAAAGCAGCAATATAACAAAGACATGCATCAACTTCAGAAAAGAAGTCTCTGTATAATCCTTTGCAAAACTGAACATTCCTTTCTTCTTTAAAGTGCTCAGCATGTTATATCAAAGCCAAGATAAGTCAATCTGTTGTATAGGTTTGTGCTTGTCCTCGAAATGCTGCGGCTATGTGCCTTGAACCAAAATTGGGATCACTCATTTCACACAAAAATGTCTGTACACGACTTGAAACCTTACTGGCTTCATTCAGCATTATCTCACACAAAATATAATTCAAACAGGCAACAGAAAAAATGCTTCACGGAGAAGATTGTTATCTGGGATAGCGCTATCAATGATAATTAATCACCCTAACATCACCATATGTTTCTAGTGGTTTTGTTATCTTACCAATAGGACTTGTCCACAGGAACTTTGTGCCGCATATTTTGTTCTTTAGGAATGCAATGATATCCACTCCAAGGTCACTGGAAGAAGTCTGTATAGGATTTGCTTAATGTTTGGCATGTGGCACAGTGGTTAGCACTGCTGCCTCACAGCACCAGGGACGACCCAGGTTCGATTCCAGTTTTGGGTAACTGTGTGTGTGTGTGTGTGGAGTTTGCATGTTCTCCCTGCGTCTGAATGAGTTTCCTCCCACAGCCCAAAGATGCGCAGGTTAGGTGGATTGGCCATGCTAAGTTTCCTCTTAGGGTGGGATTGTCCGGCCATGCTTGTCCCAAGACCGGAAAATTCTGCTCATAGTCAATGGACCTTTGCATCTTCCGCCCCCGTCCTCTACGATTCCTATGGCAGGCGGGAGGGGAAAATTCAGCTACTGGTGTCCAAAGATGCATAGGATAGTAAATGCATGGGGTTATTGGGATAGGGCAAGGGGTGGGGAGGCAGGGGGGGCTGCGGGGGGCTCCTGGGTAAGATGATCTTTCAAGGAGTCAGTGCATACACGATGAGCTGAATGGCCTCCTTCTGCACTGTATGATTTCCATAAAGACAAATAATTTCTCAATTTGAACTTTGCGATACTTCTAAAATGTTTTCACTACAAAGTTCACGGTATGAAATTGCAGGATTTTCCACTGCGATCATTCGCTCCCGACTTCAATGGTGTTGTGTTTTCCGACATTAGGAATGTCAATTTAATACATTGAATATCATGTACGCTCATTATAATGGCTCCTCATCAGAATCAATATCCGACACTGGATCAATATGCCACATTGTGCTTCACAACATGTATATAAGCGGCATGCACTTGGCAACCTGCACTTCGCTCATGACTTCAAGGTGCGTTCACCAATCTTGCATTGAACAGCACTTGTGACACCTCAGAATCAGCACCTGGTTTCGTAGGCAGCACCACATTGCTTTCAGGGGGTATCACAGGCAAGGCTGTACCTACCAGACCAGCGGTAAGACAGGAGTGGCTTGAAATGTGCTGCAGGGCAAGGTCTCGATTAGAGAAAGCGGGGAAATTGGACAAAGGAAAGAGAAGGGGCTGCAGGGCAGAATGGTACAGTTGGCATTCAGATGCATGACTAGTGGAGCTGTAGGGCGAAGGCATTCTCTGGACCAGAATGGGGACTTATCTCTTAATGAGGGACAGAGGAGAGTAGGGGCCAGAATGGGAAGATGGGGGAGTGATGAACTGCTTTAATTTACATGCCGGTCCTTGCAAAGACTGTCCTTGTTCCAGGCCATGAAGGGAGAGAGCATGTCAGTCCAGTGCCAATAAGAGAGTTCAAATATCTCTCTCAGCCTTGCAAGAAGAAAAGCCATACTATGGAGCGATGGTTAAGAGAACAGATGCCGGAAATCTGAAGTCCAACTGGTTAAGGAAACTAGAGAAATGAAAAGATGTTTCCAAGAAGTGTGGAGTTAATAGAACAGTGAAACTGGGAACCAGAACAGATTACTGTTCAGTAAAGCCAAAGAGAGTTGAAAAGGCATTGGATTATGAGAGCCTGGAAAGATAACAGCCATAGTACTAAGGTTTATGAGAAATTATTACAGTTTGCGAGATATTGGCCAAAAGTGCTGAATTGGTGGGAAAACTGTTCTAGATCTCGACTGCTTTTCCAGTTCAGCTTCTCACTCAAATTTCCGCACTCTGTGCAATGCAGAGGTCACAATCGTGAATATCATTAAAAGCCTGGGGGGTGGGGCCTAGTCACACCAAAGAGCCTGAAATCGGTGGGATGAGCGGGAACCCGCGCATGCGCACATCGCTGGGAGATCGCTGAAAAGCCTCCCAGCATCCAGATCACTGCCATCCAAACCCCACAGACATCGCTGGCCTCATTGCTGGCCCCCACAACCCCCCCCCCACACACATCGCTGGCCTCATCACTGACTCCCCCATCTCCCCCCACACACAGACATGACTGCCGCTCACCTCATGCCCCCATGGATCCGGATAATGTGGGTACACAATCCTCCCATCTCTTGAACAGACTGTCCTCACTGCTGCCCTGCAGAGAACTAGCATTGTGCTGACATGCGCAACCCCAGCTTGTGATCATTCCCTCTCTTGAATGGGAGCCTTGAGTATCGCACCCAGCCTGGACACAGCAACCGATTGAATGGCAGCCAATCAGCATCCCGAGGGATGAATGACACTCAACTGAATGCAGCCTTCAAAATCTCTCACAAGTATTTGTTGCCAACGGGCCCTTGACGGCCACACTCACTGCACCTGCACTCCCGTAATAAGCCAGAGCTGTGTATAAACTGCAGGAATGGACACACAGCCAGTCACGTCACAAAGATGGCTGCACAGAAACTGGCTCCCAGATTTTCAGGGGCCGACCAGGAGCACCTGCTAGATGCCGTGGGGGAGAGGCATCATCGTCTGTTCCCCGGTCAGGGCCCTAACCCAAGGGGTGCATCTGCCACGGCATTGTGGGAGGAGGTGGCAGAAGTGGTGAATGCCAGGAGCCTGACACTGCGCTCTGACCGGTAGTATCGTAAAACAACGTACGACCTTCTTCGAGCAGCAAGGGTGAGTGAGTATCCGACTTGGAACCCCGCACTTGCTTGGCACAGATCTCCAACCCTGATTAGACACCTGAAGGACATGCAACAAGTGACCCTTCCCCCAGGAATAGAATCTAACCCCTTCCCCTCACCCCTCAACAAGCACCCTTCAGTGGTGACCGCTTTCCCCGAAACTGTCAGCACAACGCCCGAGACACAGGCACGCATTGCGCACCATGCACTGCAATATGTTAATGTTTCCTATCCACCTTCTGTTCCCACAGGAAAAGAAAATCCACAACTCACGGGAAACGACACAGACTGGTGATGGTGTGCCTGACCTGTGGCAGCTGACCAGCATCGAGGAGCGTGCCATGGAGCTGGCAGGGGGTGATGAGCCAGCCTGAATAGTCACCGACAGCCAGGTCTGCGTCCAGCATGCAAGTGAGCAGAAGCACACCCTCAACCTTGATCCTCCTCTAAGTAAGTGCGATGCTGAATGGAATGTTTTGCCTCCCTCCCCCTAATGTCTGTTCTTATTTACAGTTCTGGACCCAGAGGAACCCGGCCCTTCGGGTGTTGCCGCCGCCCTCGCTACTCTGGAGCAAACTGCCCACAACCACCTGGATGACACCTCGGAGGGAGGCACTGAGGAATCCTCCAAGGGCAGCACCACTGAAGCATCACCGGCATGTACCACACAACCCACCAACATAGAGATGATCACCACCGTGGCTACCTTTAGTGTTGAGGCTTCTGGGTCACGAACTGGTGAACACATCACAGGCACTGATGCACATCGGGTGGAGGCGGGCACATCCGAGGGCTCGGGCACACGGAGGTCTGCTGGAGGCCAGGATTCAGCTGTCCCCAAGCGAGCTGCTGGGCCTCTGGGTTTGTTCCTCCCAAGGCTGGTGGAGATGCATCAGGAAACCCGGGGAGTTTTGGAAGGGCTGTCAGCGACCTTGCTGCGACTGCAAGGCTGTTTAGGGGAGTCAAACAGAGTGTTGTTGCAGGAGGTGGTGCGACACAGTGTGAGACCCAGGCCAAGGGTGGCAGCCGCAGTGGAAAGTCTGGCTCAGGGGTCTATCCTTATGGGTGACAGGGTCCAGGCCATCCTGGAGAAACAACAAGCCACGGGTGAGTGTGTTTCTGGCATCCAGGAGGCACAGCGTTCGATGGCCATGGATGTCGGGGACATGTGGGAGACACTGCTGGCCATGGCTGGGACTCTCGCTGGCATTCTGGAGACACAGCAGGTCGTGGCTGTGAGCCTCAACAAGTTAGCCCAGGCTCAGAGAGCTACTGCTGAGGGGCTCCAGAGCCTGGCTTGCTCACAGAATGCTGTAGCGCAGGGGCTCCGGAGTTTGGCTTACTCACAGAATGCTGTGGCAGAGGGGCTCCAGAGCTTGGCCGAGTCTCAGAGGGCTAGGGATGAGGGATCACACATCATGGGGCAGACACATCTAGGCCGCCAGGACTGGCAGAGCCAGGTGATGCCGGAGCTTCTGGAGTTCAGTCCAGCTATCCTGGCGTCTCATGGAGTGCCCCCTGGGGCCTCTGGGCATCCCAAGAGAGGAGGAAGGATTTGAGCCCATGCCGGGGCCTTCCACCAAGGACCTTCCGATTCCTCCTTTCATCACACCGGGGCATCTCAGAGCCGGCAAGATGAACAGAGTGGCACCAAAACAGTGCCATCCGCAAGTCTGGGGCCTTCCAGGTCCTGGCCACCCAGGGGATGTCCGCCAAGGGCATCACAGGCAAGGGATGTGCATCGTAGCTGGACACCTCCACCTCCGATGTGCATCCTGGGATAGCACCGAGAAGAAGCAGTAGGCAGCACAAAGTTAGAAAGTTGTAGTTCATTAAAGGGCACGGCTGAAGGTCAGGCTGAAGGCATGCTTGCTTTCATCGGCCGGGGCATTGAGTTTAAAAATTGGTAAGTCAAGTTGATGCTTTATAGAACCTTAGTGAGGCCGCACTTGGAATATAGTGTTCAATTCTGGTCGCCACACTACCAGAAGGATCTGGAGGCTTTGGAGAAGGTACAGAAAAGATTTACCAGGATGTTGCCTGGTATGGAGGGCATTAGCTATGAGGAGAAGATGAAGAAACTTGGTTTGTTCTCACTGGAACAACGGAGGTTGAGGGGAGACCTGATAGAAGTTTACAAGATTATGAGAGGCATGGACCGAGTGGATAGTCTGAAGCTTTTTCCCAGGGTGGAAGAGTCAATTACTAGGGGGCATAGGTTTAAAGTGCGAGGGGCAAGTTTTAAAAGAGATGCATGAGGCAGATTTTTTTACACAGAGAGTGGTGGGTGCCTGGAACTCATTGCCGGGGGAGGTAGTGGAAGCGGATACGGTAGTGACTTTTAAGGGGCGTCTTGACAAGTACATGAATGAGATGTGAATAGAGGGATATGGTCCCCGGAAGCGTAGAGGGTTTTAGTTAAGTCGGGCAGCATGGTCGGTGCAGGCTTGGAGGGCCGAAGGGCCTGTTCCTGTGCTGTAATTTTCTTTGTTCTTTGTTCTTTGTCAGCATTAGTCAGGGTTTGGTAATCATGTATGTTAAGAGCACAATAAACTGTTAATTGCACATCACGCTGTGACTAATGTGTCTCTGATTCTCTCCTCATCCGCCCCCGCCCTCACAGCTCAGTGTTCCCGTCTCCCAAACACAGAGGTGCTGTCTGCTGAGCCTTGCAGACTCAGCCACATGTTTCAGAGTGCCTGCCTTACCTTCCCCAACATCCACTAGACTCTTGGTGCAAGTGTCCCACCCCCCCTTTGCCAAAACTTGTGTCCCCAACCCTTACAGCTACATGGGCCAGAGTTGCAGTGCGCATTCGGAGTATAGGGAGGAGTCAGACTTGAGTGGCACCAGGGGAAGGATCCCAGTGTGCACAACAGCGACTCATCATCATCCTCTAGCCTTCAACCACGATTCACAACCATTGCCAACCCAGGCACATGAATAGGGTCGGATGATTCTGGGGGATAGGGTAATGGGATGACAGGAGCAGGGGAAGGGTGATGTGGTGGTTTGAGGGCCCAGGTTGGTTTGGAGGGGCAATAGCGGCTGCACATGTCCCTGGGGTGTGGTGGATGTGTGTTGGTTGCACCCTCCTCAATGCACAGCACCAGCTAGGTGAAGCGGGCTCCCATCAAGGAGTCCCTCGCTGCCCTTCCTTGCCGGACACCAGCCATCGCTGCCCATCGTCTTTCCTCTGGCTCTTCATATGGCGGGGCACCAACCTCGCCCCCTCACTCCTCCTCCTCCTCCTCTGCCTCATCCTCCTCCTCCTCCCCCTGCTCCAGCTGGTCTCCCTGCTGCGGGGCGATGTTGTGAAGAGCGCAGCAAACGATGATGATGCGTGAAGCACGCACAGGGTCATACTGGAGGGTCCCCCACAAAACCGCTCCAAGCAGCGGAACCGCATCTTCAGCAGGCTGATGCACCACGCTACGACGGACTGGGTGACTGCATGGGCCTCATTGTAGCAGATCTCTGCCTCAATCTCGGGCCCTTAGCGGGTAACCCTTGTCACCCAGTAGCCAGTCCGGGAGCCTGGGCTGGTCTTCAAAGAGCCCAGGGATGTCCGACTGCCGGAGCACAAAGCTGTCATGGACACTCCCTGGGTGGCGTGCATCGACCTGCATGATCTTCAGTTGATGGTCGCAGACAATTTGGACGTTCAGGGAGTGGAACTCCTTCCTGTTCAAAAATTGCTGCGGCCCCGCATGGGGGGCCCGCGAGGCGATGTGTGTCCCATCCACTGCTCCCTGCACATTCGGAATCCCGGCGATGGATGTGAAGCCGAGGGCCCGGCCTCCTGCTGTGCACGGCCCACATCGAAATTAATGAACGGTCCTGCCCGGGCACACAGGGCATCTGTGACCTGCCGCACACATCTGTGCACGGAGGCCTGGGAGATCCCAGCTAGGTCACCACTGGGAGCCTGGAATGATCCAGAAGCACAGAAATTCAGGGCAGCTGTCACCTTCACGCCCACAGGAAGCGTGTGGCCGCCCTTCCCCTGAGGTGCCAGGTGTGAGAGCACCTCACAAATCTGTCGCTCCAAATCTGGACAGGTGCAGCCGGCGACGGCACATCTCCTCTGAGAGGGCCTCGAAGGAATTGCGGGGCCTGTACCTCCTTGCCCTCGGCACCCTCCGCCTTCTGTGCACCCGCTCGGGAGTCTGCTAACCCACCTCCTGGCCCTCAACGGCAGCTCTCTGCCCTCCTTCCTGAGGGTCTGGTGGTGGCTGCTCTTGCGGTGGTCTCTCCATACCCACCACCTCCTGAGCCGCCTCCTCCTCCTCCGCCCCTGCTGCCACCAACATGGCCAGCTCCAGGTCGAGCAAACCGAGATCCATCTGCACAGTGGGGTTTGGAAAGAGCATAGAATGACGGATTATTCTCATTGGCTGCATAGACTCAGCACCACCCCAATCCCTCACTTGGGCCAGAACCCCACTTGTGGGAGCTGGAAACCCCACACAATCCATGGTGCCATGCGTGGCCCGATTAGGGTTGTGTGAGATTCCCATCATGACAAATGCTGGCACAGATTATGCAGGTCGGTGTGCAGCCGGGGGCAATGCGCACCCTTGAGCCATTGCTATGTGTGGAACTGCAGCATCTGTTACAGGCATGTGTTGCTGGTCTGTGTCACAGGGCAGGGACAGACTGCAAATCAGCACCAGATGTGTGCCCAGTGACAGCAGATTCCATGCAGTCCATGTCTGAACCTCTGCACCCCGGCCTGGAGCAGCAGCTGCTTCATCTGGTTAGGCCTCAGTCAGCACATGGTGCACTGCTCCCCCACCCCAGAACACCAGCACTCAGTCAAGTCCCTGACCACACCCCGTGGCAAGACAATGCCAATGCAATGTGCCGTGGAGGGGGAGGGTGAGCGGGAGCCTTCGAGGCTGCCTCCCACACTGCACTACAGTGCTGCCCGGGGATGAAGCGGGAGCCCTCAAGGCTGCCTCCCACAGTGCACGGCAATGCTGCCCAGGGCGGGCTGGGGGAGCTGAGTGGGACTCCCTGACGGAACCTCCCGCAGAGAGCTGTGAAGAAGTAGAAGCCCCCCCCCCCCCAGATATCACTGGCCCAAGGGCCAACAGCTGAAGGCAGCAGGAGGAAGGCCACCAGGCATCTCCAGGGCCTGCCTGCAACATCCCCCGCGCCCCGCTGGCAGCACTTACCACCTCACGCTAGTTCAAGGCTGCCACGCCAGGTTGTGACTTTTAAATACCCACTCTGATTCGCACCAAAGTTACATCACGCCAAAGAGGTGGGAGACGCAAACGTGGGCGGAGATTACCGTGTGGATCCTGATAATAGCATGTAAAGGTATGTAACCTCATGCTAATCAGCGGCCTACCGGTTTTCAGAGCGTTGCCGGTGGCGCCATTTTTCTCCGGCTGGGAGATGCGCGCAGGTCGTAAAAGCTGGTGGGGAACCCGCAAAATGGCCGACACGCGCATCTCCCAGCCTGACCGCCAGAAAAGTTGCGGGTCACAGTGGTAGAATCGTGGCCATTATTTGAAAAAATTGTGGAAATTGGTGGCTGTACCTTGGAGGTTGTGTAAAAGCCTTTCAGACCCGAAACCCGAAGGAAACGGTATAATACCTGAAAACAAAACCTTGTAGGAAGCAATGGAGGGAAAGCATAATTTAAAAGGCAATTTGAAATTGTGACTTTTGAAAGCAGAATTTGAAATCACTCGAGTGGAAGCCGGAGTTCAGTGCGACAAAGTGGCACATCTGGAAGGACTTTAGAAGAAATCCACAGACATTCACTTAGGTTCACAGAGGAGTGTGTCTTACCACAGTCATCTTGTGTGCTTAAAAGGGACTTTGTGTGTTATTGAGACCATTATACTTTAAAATTTATGTTGTAGTCTGTACCAATCTTAAAATCTGTGTGTAATTGTTAAGATAAGGGGAGGGTAAAGGGGTGCTTTATTATAATCAAATTTTTTCATGTTTAGTAACTGTTTTGTATTCTTGTTGTTAAAATTAATTAGCAGTCCTGTGATTCTGTTCTTCCATGTTTTGTAAAAATGTAAAAGTTATGGTCTTTTGAGACAGTTTCTATTCTGGGATCTTCCCATCCAGTTACAACACCAAGTGGGATTGTAACATAAATCCCTCGACTGCACCCTTATCCATTACAGTGCCCATTCTTTCCCACCACCTCCGATAATGTTGACCCTGTCTCAGCTTGCACTTCATGCCAGCCGGCAGTTAAATGGCCAGCCAGTGTGAAAATGAGGAGGTGAGCCGATTGGGGTTGGGATTTTGCATCCATAGAAACATAGGAGCAAGAGTCGGCCATTCAACCCTGCGAGCTTGCTCCATCATGATCATGGCTAATCCTTCACTTCCACTCCTGCCATTGAGTAGATAACTTTTTCCTTACAAGTTCATCAAATGAAATCCTGTTTGGGTCAGACTTGGACTGTTGGGATAGGGGGTCATTTTCCCTCCTGACATGGTGATAACAACTATGGCAACAGAATGGGAACAAACTTCAATTTTGTAGTGTTGCCTCTAATGGAACATCAAATAACTACAAAGCTTCCTTGGACAAGCCACATTGGTGGAAATGTTACGGTATAGAAAGAAGCCATTCAACCCACCGAGTCAGCACCAGCAAAAAAGAGAAAAAAGAAACTAACAGCTCATTTTAATTTCACACTTGCTCCTTAGTCTTGCAGGTTACAGCACTTTAGGTGCAGATCCAAGGGGCTCCCGTGGAATTTTCCAGAGATATGTGCATGCGTGCAGCTGCCTCCTCTGTGTTATCATCAGGTCTCACAGCTCAGACAACAGATCTGACCCCAGAATTACACGTTTGGACAATGCAGACCTTGTTATTAATTTTAAGGTTATTTATTAGTGTAACAAGTAGGCTTACGTTAACCCTGCAACAAAGTTACTGAAGTTACAATGAAAATCCTCTTGTCTACTCTTAATAAAGGAAGGGTGAAGCAGCAAGATGAGCCCTGCAATAGTGTTATTTACCTAACTAGAGGTAAAGCTACATTTTTGGAACTTTTCTATTCAAAAGTACACAAGAGTATTTTTGGAGGTGCTTTGTTGCATTTGCCAAAGACTGTTCAGCAGGATGGCAGAGGAGTAGGTGAACTGCCCACACAAAGGTGACTGTGGCAGGGCCACTGGGTCTTCAGCTCATTATGGAGATGGAGCAGAGGCTGCAGAGAGAGCAGGTTCTGCATCATGTCTTAGGCCAAATTGGAGTCGAACTGCTCCATCCTCGTTAACAGTGAGAAAAAACTTCCTGGCAGGCCAGCAAATGCACTCAGCAGCTTTATGTCCATGCCCATTCAGCAGTCTCCTCCATACCACCCGTCAGGTTCCTCATCTGAAGCTGCTGACTCATTTTCTGTGAGCTGGCAAGTAAACCATCCTTTCATCTTGGCCTGGTTGCAATTCACTTGCATCCAGTGACTCATGTTGTGCTGATTCCAACTCTATAATGATCTCCAAGGTAAGTACAGTACCAGAATCTGAACTAGTGACAGCAAGTGTGAGATCAATTGACCAGGCCTGTTGCGATGGTCCCAGTTGATGTTACTGCTGCACAGTAGGGTACCAGGGAAGAGGCTGGCTCATTAGATTGTAACTTTTATTTTTTATTCAGTGTCATGGATGAACACAGGAATGCCGATTAATTTGTAAGGAAAGGATAAAACATTTATTAAATGAGAAGATTAACTACATAAATAATTAAATAAGGTTAAATAAAGATTAGCTACGTACTACTCCTTCACCTAAGTTACACCTTCACAAATATACACAGAACTGTAAGGATAACACAAGTTACAAAATCTATCTCATGCTCTAATGTTCTCAGTAAGCACACAGCCCCTGTAAACCAATGGGCGAAATGTGGTCTGACACACCACACTCCGAAATCAAATGACTGATGCCACACAAAAAATTTGATTCCTCATCCAATTGCCCTCAGATATTTGTCACACTGAACTAACTGGACTCACTGGAACTCTGGCTGTTACACGAGGGTTTCTAAACTCCGTTCTCTCAAAACACACTCTGGAATCTTCTCCTAAATCGCAGTTTCTCTCGGATGCCTACACCAGAGATCCACATCCAGGAATTAGAGCCATAGGGCGGAATTTTCCTGTCCCACGGGAATCATAGTGGGCAGGAGACAGGACATGCAAAGTTCCATTAACCTTGGGCAGGATTTTCCGGTCCTGGGGTGAGCGCGGCTGGAAAACCCAGTCATACATTGCAGAAAAGACCCTTCAGCCCATCGAGCCTGCACCGACAATAATTATCATTAAAGGCACGCTAATCACATTTTCCTGCACTTGTCCCATATCCTTGAATATTATGATATTTCCAGTGCTCATCCAAATACTTTTTAAAGGTTGTAAGGTGTCCGGTCTCAACTACCTTCCCAGGCAGTGCATTTCAGATTCCCACCACCCTCTGAGTGAAAAATGTTTTTCTTAAATCCCTTCTGAATCTCCTGGCCCTCACCCTAAAACTAAGCCCCCTCATGATTGACCCCTCAACCAAGGAGAACAGCTGCTCTTGACTCACCCTGTCCATACCCCTCATAATATTTTACACTTTAATTGTGTCCTCCCTTGGTCTTCTTTGCTCTAAAGAGAACAATCCAAGCCTATCCAGTCCTTTCAAATAGCTGAAATGCTCCATCCCAGGCAATATCCTGGTGAACCTCCTCTGTACCCACTCTACTGCTAACCCTAACCCTTTCCATAGTGAGGTGACCAGAACTGCACACAGCACTCTTGCCATGGCCTAACCAATGCTCTGCACAACTCCAATATTATCTTCTTGCTCTTATACTCTATGCCATGACTGATAAAAACAAGTGCCCCATATGTTTTCTTAACTATCCTATTCACATGCTCTATCGACTTCAGGGATCTATGAATAAGTACCCCAAGATCCATCTGTTCCTCTGAGCTTCCCAATGTCCTGTCATTCATTAAATCACTCCCTCGTTTTGCTTCTTCTTCCAGAGTGCCTCATCTCGCACCTAGGGTTAAATACTATCTGCCACTGCTCTGCCCATTTGACCAACCCATCTATATCTTCCTCGAACCTACAACCACCTTCTTCATTATTAACCATCCTACCAATCTTGGTGTCATCTGCAAACTTGCCTATTATTCCCCCCACATTATCATTTACATCAATCATTTCAACCTCCTGTCGGTATTCCTCTGCCCTGGATCACCAGGTGAATGAAACTTCCACACAATCTCTCAGATACCCAGCCATGAACATTATTGCTTCACACACTACATTAAGAAGTTACCAAACTTTTGAACACTTCAGATGTCTGGCTTCTGACATAGCCAACATTAAACTTGGTTCTTGCAGTTATCTCTTTAACTCAACTCTTTCTCTGCTTTTTAACCTGAATTTTCCTGACTAGAAACTTGTTCAACTTTTTGCTTTTTGTTCCTTTAACTTAACTGTCTCCCTGAGGCATACTTTTTGTCCTCATTCCCTGTTTTTTGGGACATCTTTTATTCTTTTGTGAAATCTGCTCTCTGCAGTTCTCTTGTTCAACTTCTTCTGGCTTTAACTGACAATTAACTCAAAAAACACTTCCTACCTCAGGGTGGTCCCTGGTTGCTAACCAACACCTCGTTTTCATGTAAACCCTGTTTTCTTTCACATCGTAAACCCTCAGTACCATGCAGGTAGGTATCTGAACCAACCTGAAGCCATTAACCCTTTTCAAATACGGAAACTTACATCTGTCATGATATTTTCCCGATGTGGAGATGCCGGCGTTGGACTGGGGTAAACACAGTAAGAAGTTTAACAACACCAGGTTAAAGCCCAACAGGTTTATTTGGTAGCAAAAGCCACACAAGCTTTCGGAGCTGCAAGCCCCTTCTTCAGGTGAGTGGGAATTCTGTTCACAAACAGAGCATATAAAGACACAACCTCAATTTACATGAATAATCGAGGAGCCTTCAGGAGAACAGTGACCATGACACCACACAACCCTGCCACAGCAACCTCTGCAAGATGTGCCGGATCATCGACACAGATGCCATCATCTCACGTGAGAACACCATCCACCAGGTACACGGTACATACTCTTGCAACTCGGCCAACGTTGTCTACCTGATACTCTGCAAGAAAGGATGTCCCGAGGCATGGTACATTGGGGAAACTATGCAGACGCTGCGACAACGGATGAATGAACACCGCTCGACAATCACCAGGCAAGATTGTTCTCTTCCTGTTGGGGAGCACTTCAGCGGTCACGGGCATTCAGCCTCTGATATTCGGGTAAGCGTTCTCCAAGGCGGCCTTCGCGACACACGACGGCGCAGAGTCGCTGAGCAGAAACTGATAGCCAAGTTCCGCACACACGAGGACGGCCTCAACCGGGATATTGGGTTCATGGCACACTATTTGTAACCCCCACAGAGTTTCACTGGCTGTCTTGTCTGGAGACAATACACATCTTTTTAGCCTGTCTTGATGCTCTCTCCACTCACATTGTTTTGTTTCTTAAAGACTTGATTAGTTGTAAGTATTCGCATTCCAACCATTATTCATGTAAATTGAGGTTGTGTCTTTATATGCTCTGTTTGTGAACAGAATTCCCACTCACCTGAAGAAGGGGCTTGCAGCTCCGAAAGCTTGTGTGGCTTTTGCTACCAAATAAACCTGTTGGACTTTAACCTGGTGTTGTTAAACTTCTTACTATGATATTTTCCACCAACGGGATTTTCCGCTCCTGTGTAAGTCAATGGACTTTTGAATGGCTCTCAGCATTTCCCTCTCCGTGACGGAGCCATATATAATTCAGTCCAATACCCACAATACAAATGGAAATTATTTAAGCTATCTCTAGTTCCTAACATAGTGCCACATTTGTCAGACTAGACGGTTCAGTGCAAGAATTTCCATTGCAGTATTTTTTTCTGCAGCTTCTCTTTAATGGAGGAAGGATGTGATTCCATGAGAAAGGGTGCAGGGGAGACTCACCAGGACGTTCCCCGAGCTGGAGTGTTTCAGCTATGAAGAGAAGCAGGTTAGGCTGGGGTTGCTTTTTTTTAGAGCAGAGAAGGCTGATTGAGGTGTACAAAATTATGAAGGACGTAGATAGGATGAATAGGAAGGAGCTTTTCCCCTCAGTAGAGGGATCAATAACCCGGGGCATAGAATTAAAGTAAGGGGCAGGAGATTTAGAGGGGATTTAAGGAAAAACTTTTTCACCCAGATGATGGTGAGAATCTGGAACTCACTGCCTGAAAGGGTGGTTGAGGTGGGAAGCTTCACAATATTTAAGAAGCATTAGACGAGTACTTAAAATGCCATAGCATACAAGGCTATGGACCAAGTGCTGGAAAATAGGGTTAGAATAGATAGGTGCTTGATGACCAGCACATACACGATGGACTGAAAGCCTCTTTCTGTGTTGTATGATTCTAATAGGCAATGTGCCTTTAAGGTACCTGCGCCATATGGTGTGCAACAACATTACTTGGGCCTCCTGCCATGTTCAGAGCTCACCAGCAGCGCTGAGAAGGGGAAAGCAAAGTTGAAGGTGCTGGAACCAGCACCAGAATTATTCAGACAGAGTTGAGTAGATGAACCATGTGTCTTACCCACTTCAATCTGAATAGGTAGGGGCACACCACAAAGCAAAGCCCCAACATCCAAAAAAAGGGCAGAAGGATTTTGTGCCCAATATTCATTCACAGGATGTGGACATCACTGGCTGGGCCAACAGTTATGCCCACTCCTTGAATTGAGTGGTTTGCTTGGCCATTTCAGAGAACATTGCTGTGGCTCTGGAGTCACATGCCAGGCCAGGTAACGATGGCAGATTTCCATTCCTAAAGGACATTAGTGAACCAGGAAGGTTTTTACAACAATCGACAATGGCTTCATGTTGTCATTAGTTTTAATTCCGGATTTTTATTGAATTCAAATTTCACCATCTGCTGTAGTGGGATTCGAACCCAGGTCCCCAGAACATTAACGTTTTGTATTACTAGTCCAGTGATAATATCACTATGCCACGCTAATGAGAAAATCAATTATGGTGATTCAAATTACAAATTAAAAAACAAGACTTTACTGATTTGTTGTTCAGTTAGCTGCAACTTCCAGGGAAAAGAAACACTTCACAAGAATCAGGAAAATTTGTGGTACCATTAAAACTAGTCCCAATTTTTACACTATAGCAACTATTATGTTTAGTTTTGAACTGAAGTAAGAGGACAACTTTTAAGTGCAAAGAAAAGCATAGCATTTGCAATGATTTTCAGCTTTCTATAGTGCACGGCTCTCCAGCATTTAATCTAAACTAAACACATCGTACAGAAGCCACTCAACCACTATGATTTCCCCCTTTGGCAAGCAACAAAGATTAAGTGCTGGAATCGGCCTTGCAGGAAATGTCGCCTGCTCATCCATAAGGCTGATAAATCAAGAAGACAGTCATTAATATGCATGCATAAACTATATTTAAAAAAGATAGTAACAGCACCTCACAGAAGCACAGACACACAGATCTTTATAGTGTAAAAGGATAGGGATGTGGCAAGTTCTGGTGCACAAATCTTCATATTGTCAGGAATATTGTCAGGGCTCATAGCCTCTGCAGTATCCAGTGTCTTCAGCTATTTCTTGATATTATGTGGAGCGAATCGAATTGGCTGAAGGTTGGCATCCATGATGCTGGGGGGGGGGGGGGGGGGGGGGGAGTGGTGGGGGCACCATTGCTTATGGGCAGCACAGTGGCACAGTGATTAGCAGTGCTGCCTCACAGCACAAGGGACGCAGGTTCAATTTCCGGCTTGGGTCACTGTCTGTGCGGAGTCTGCATGTTCTCCCCGTGTCTGTGTGGGTTTCCTCCGGGTGCTCTGGTTTCCTCCCACAGTCTGAAAGACATGTTGGTTGAGTGCATTGGTTATGTTAAGTTCTCTCTCAGTGTATCCAACAGGCGGTGGAGTGTTGCGACGAGGGGATTTTCACAGCAACTTCATTGCAGTGTGTGGTGAACCATCGTTGGTTACCACTGTGGGGTTGTTCTAATGTTGTTGTTGGGCGAGGGTGTTTATACTGTGGGATTAATACACCTGTGGTGGTTGCTGTTGTGGCACATCCCAGTCGGGCCCCGCCTCCTGGGAGAGGTATAAGACCCTCTGCTCGGGCGGGACCCCTTCAGTCTGGAGTGGTGTACTCGTGTTCAAATAGTTCCATTGTTAGACAATAAAAGCCTTCAGTTACCGAAGCCTTGTGTCTTGTGCTCGATTGACGTGCATCAATTTTATTGTCTAACACTAAACTCTCGACGGAAAGGAGAGTATGGAACAAATGCTGAAGCCAGAGCGTCTGACGCTGGATCCACGTGCGGTCGGTGCCTCTAACACCTTCGACCACTGGCTGAAGTGTTTCGAGGACTACCTGGCAGCCTCTGCAGCGGTCAACACGGATGACGACAGACTCCAGGTCCTCCATGCGAGGGTAAGCGACACTGTCTACCTCGCGATCCGTGCGGCCACCACTTACCCGAGGGCCCTCGAGCTTTTAAAAAAGCGCTACACGAGACCTCCCAACGAGATCCACGCTCGTTACCTCCTCGCTACACGACGTCGGCAGTCGGGCGAAACCATGGAGGATTACGCCAATGAGCTCTTGCAGCTTGCCAGGGGCTGTGACTGCAAAGCTGTGTCGGCTGAGCAGTACATGTACGACCTCGCCCGAGATGCGTTTGTGGCAGGGGTAGGGTCTTCGTACATCCGTCTCAAGCTGTTGGAGAAGGGGAATCTCAACCTGACCCAAGCTATGGAGATGGCTGAAATGCTTGAGGCGGCGTCGAAGAGCTTGGCCCTGTATCCGGAGGACCACGTGGAGACAACGTGGCAGGAGCAGTCACAAATCCCTCCTCGCCCCACGGGCTCGTGCTCCCATATCGACCCGGCGACGGCGGCAGCCCCAGGCGGCCCGCGGTGCTATTTCTGCGGAGGAGCCAAGCATCCACGGCAAAAGTGTCCTGCTAAAGCGGTGGTCTGTAATCAATGCGGTAAAAAGGGGCACTACGCGAAAGTCTGCAGATCGAAGCCCAAGAACGGCAGTGCAGCCTGTGACCCTCCAGAACGGAGATCATCTCCATCGACGTCGAAGTACCCACGAGGTCCGTCCACGTGCGAGTCCAGGACGACGCCATTGTGGTCGGCGGAGTCGGAGGAGGATGACCACCAGGAGTCGCTACACTTGGCGCCCTCAACCATGTGCGATTCATGGGGGCGGCCATTTTGGTCGACGACGACCAGGAGCGACCAGCAGGGGTCCTCAGCATCGACCTCAGCTGCCTGCAGTGACGTCCAAGGGCCAACGGTGGCGTCGATCACCCTGGACCAGGCTAAGCACCCCAGGCTTGACTGTTTAATGGTGATCATTAAGGTAAATGGTCGTACTGTTTATTGTTTGTTTGACAGCGGGAGCACTGAGAACTTTATTCACCCTGACACCGTAAAGAGGTGTGGACTCCGGGTTCTACCTGCCAAACAGACAATTTCTATGGCATCACGGTCCCGGTCTGTACCGATCCAAGGACGTTGTGTGGTAACTCTGAAAGTGTAGGGCACAATTTACGAGCGATACAGGCTCCTTGTGTTGCCGCATCTTTGCGCGCCAATTCTCCTCGGACTAAACTTTATGGTCCACATGAAGAGTGTGATCCTACAGTACGGTGGGCCACTCCCTTCGCTGACAGTAGGGGACCAGCTGCAGCCTCCAAATTGTCCAAAGCGCCCCGCATGCAATCTTTCCACATTAAAGATCACCACACCCTCTTTATTTAAGAATCTGGTACCAGGCTGCAAGCCCATCGCTACTAAAAGTAGGCGTTACAGCGCTGAAGACCGGATCTTCATCAGATCTGAGGTTCAGCGGCTCCTCAAAGAAGGGATCATACAGTCCAGCGTTAGTCCGTGGAGAGCACAGGTCGTGGTGGTTAAAAGCGGGAACAAACCCCGGATGGTCATCGACTACAGTCAGACCATTAATCGTTATACGCAGCTGGATGCGTATCCTCTCCCGCGCATATCTGATATGGTCAATCAGATTGCGCAGTACCGGGTGTTCTCCACCATAGACCTTAAGTCCGCCTACCACCAACTCCCCATCCGCCCAGAGGACCGACATTACACGGCGTTTGAGGCGGATGGTCGTCTATATCAGTTTCTTAGGGTTCCATTTGGTGTCACCAATGGGGTCTCGGTCTTCCAGCGTGCTATGGACCGAATGGTGGACCAGAACGGGCTGCGGGCTACCTTCCCGTACCTGGATAATGTCACCATCTGCGGCCGTGATCAGCAGGACCATGACACAAATCTCCAGAACTTTTTGCGCACTGCATCTCGCCTGAATCTGACCTACAACAGGGAGAAGTGTGTATTCCGTACGCGCCGGTTAGCCATCCTGGGATACGTAGTGGAAAACGGGGTCATTGGCCCTGATCCCGACCGTATGCGCCCCCTTGCTGAACTTCCTTTGCCCGCTAGCGCAAAAGCACTGAGGAGATGCCTAGGCTTCTTCTCCTATTATGCGCAGTGGGTCCCCAACTACGCGGACAAAGCCCGTCCGCTTATTAAGTCCACGACTTTTCCACTCACGCCAGAGGCCCAATTGGCCTTCAAGGCATTGAAACGCAACATTGCGAAAGCCACGATGCACGTGGTGGACGAATCCATCCCTTTTCAGGTGGAAAGTGATGCATCTGATTTCGCCCTGGCCGCCACACTAAACCAGGCAGGCAGGCCCGTCGCGTTTTTTTCTCGCATCCTTCAAGGTCCCGAAATTCGGCATTCAGTGGTGGAAAAGGAGGCCCAGGCCATTGTGGAAGCCGTCAGACACTGGCGCCATTTCCTGGCGGGGAAGCGCTTCACCCTGATCACGGACCAGCGGTCCGTGGCGTTTATGTTCAATAACACGCAGAGGGGCAAGATCAAGAATGACAAGATCTTGCGGTGGAGAATTGAGCTCTCCACCTATAATTACGATATTATGTATCGTCCAGGGAAACTCAATGAGCCCTCGGATGCCCTCTCGCGCGGAACATGCGCTACTACGCAGGAGGACCGCTTGAACGCCCTCCATAATGACCTGTGCCATCCTGGGGTCACTCGGCTCTACCACTTCATCAAAGCCCGCAATCTGCCTTACTCGGTGGAGGACGTCAGGTCAGTGACAAGGAGCTGTCGGATTTGCGCGGAATGCAAACCGCACTTTTACCGACCTGACCGGGCACATTTGGTCAAGGCCACTCGCCCCTTCGAGAGGCTGAGTGTGGATTTTAAGGGCCCCCTTCCCTCAACAGACCGGAACGTGTACTTTCTTAACATCATAGACGAGTACTCCCGGTTCCCGTTTGTTGTCCCCTGTGCGGACACGTCGACTGCCACGGTGATCAAGGCATTCCGTGATCTTTTTACCCTGTTCGGGTACCCCAGCTATATACATAGCGACAGGGGCTCGTCGTTCATGAGTAATGACTTGAGGCAATTCCTGCTCTCATACGGGATTGCCTCTAGTAGGACCACGAGTTACAACCCTAGGAGCAATGGACAGGTGGAGAGAGAGAATGCTACAGTCTGGAAGGCTGTCCTATTGGCGCTGAAGTCCAAAGGCCTTCCAGTCTCCCATTGGCAGGAGGTCCTCCCAAATGCGCTTCACTCCATTCGCTCCCTCCTGTGTACGGCAACCAATGCTACTCCCCACGAGAGGATGTTCTCATTCCCTCGGAAGTCGTCCTCGGGGATCTCTTTACCAGCCTGGTTGACGTACCCAGGACCTGTCCTTCTGCGGCGACATGTAAGGGCCCGCAAGTCCGACCCCTTGGTTGAACCGGTCCATCTCCTCCACGCCAACCCTCAGTATGCCTATGTGGCATATCCTGACGGGCGAGAGGACACAGTCTCGATCTGAGACCTGGCGCCCGCAGGGGACGTAGCAACTCCTGTCACTCCCATACCCCCAGTCACGAATCCCCTATCTCTTATTTCTCCCCCGGACGTGGCGCGGTCAGCACCGGGACCAGTGCATAACAGTTTTACTCCACTGTACAGCTTGCCTGAGACTCGGAGATCGGCGCCATCGCAGAATGTACCGGGATCCCCTGCACTACCGCTTCATCCAAGCATCCACGGCAAAAGTGTCCTGCTAAAGCGGTGGTCTGTAATCAATGCGGTAAAAAGGGGCACTACGCGAAAGTCTGCAGATCGAAGCCCAAGAACGGCAGTGCAGCCTGTGACCCTCCAGAACGGAGATCATCTCCATCGACGTCGAAGTACCCACGAGGTCCGTCCACGTGCGAGTCCAGGACGACGCCATTGTGGTCGGCGGAGTCGGAGGAGGATGACCACCAGGAGTCGCTACACTTGGCGCCCTCAACCATGTGCGATTCATGGGGGCGGCCATTTTGGTCGACGACGACCAGGAGCGACCAGCAGGGGTCCTCAGCATCGACCTCAGCTGCCTGCAGTGACGTCCAAGGGCCAACGGTGGCGTCGATCACCCTGGACCAGGCTAAGCACCCCAGGCTTGACTGTTTAATGGTGATCATTAAGGTAAATGGTCGTACTGTTTATTGTTTGTTTGACAGCGGGAGCACTGAGAACTTTATTCACCCTGACACCGTAAAGAGGTGTGGACTCCGGGTTCTACCTGCCAAACAGACAATTTCTATGGCATCACGGTCCCGGTCTGTACCGATCCAAGGACGTTGTGTGGTAACTCTGAAAGTGTAGGGCACAATTTACGAGCGATACAGGCTCCTTGTGTTGCCGCATCTTTGCGCGCCAATTCTCCTCGGACTAAACTTTATGGTCCACATGAAGAGTGTGATCCTACAGTACGGTGGGCCACTCCCTTCGCTGACAGTAGGGGACCAGCTGCAGCCTCCAAATTGTCCAAAGCGCCCCGCATGCAATCTTTCCACATTAAAGATCACCACACCCTCTTTATTTAAGAATCTGGTACCAGGCTGCAAGCCCATCGCTACTAAAAGTAGGCGTTACAGCGCTGAAGACCGGATCTTCATCAGATCTGAGGTTCAGCGGCTCCTCAAAGAAGGGATCATACAGTCCAGCGTTAGTCCGTGGAGAGCACAGGTCGTGGTGGTTAAAAGCGGGAACAAACCCCGGATGGTCATCGACTACAGTCAGACCATTAATCGTTATACGCAGCTGGATGCGTATCCTCTCCCGCGCATATCTGATATGGTCAATCAGATTGCGCAGTACCGGGTGTTCTCCACCATAGACCTTAAGTCCGCCTACCACCAACTCCCCATCCGCCCAGAGGACCGACATTACACGGCGTTTGAGGCGGATGGTCGTCTATATCAGTTTCTTAGGGTTCCATTTGGTGTCACCAATGGGGTCTCGGTCTTCCAGCGTGCTATGGACCGAATGGTGGACCAGAACGGGCTGCGGGCTACCTTCCCGTACCTGGATAATGTCACCATCTGCGGCCGTGATCAGCAGGACCATGACACAAATCTCCAGAACTTTTTGCGCACTGCATCTCGCCTGAATCTGACCTACAACAGGGAGAAGTGTGTATTCCGTACGCGCCGGTTAGCCATCCTGGGATACGTAGTGGAAAACGGGGTCATTGGCCCTGATCCCGACCGTATGCGCCCCCTTGCTGAACTTCCTTTGCCCGCTAGCGCAAAAGCACTGAGGAGATGCCTAGGCTTCTTCTCCTATTATGCGCAGTGGGTCCCCAACTACGCGGACAAAGCCCGTCCGCTTATTAAGTCCACGACTTTTCCACTCACGCCAGAGGCCCAATTGGCCTTCAAGGCATTGAAACGCAACATTGCGAAAGCCACGATGCACGTGGTGGACGAATCCATCCCTTTTCAGGTGGAAAGTGATGCATCTGATTTCGCCCTGGCCGCCACACTAAACCAGGCAGGCAGGCCCGTCGCGTTTTTTTCTCGCATCCTTCAAGGTCCCGAAATTCGGCATTCAGTGGTGGAAAAGGAGGCCCAGGCCATTGTGGAAGCCGTCAGACACTGGCGCCATTTCCTGGCGGGGAAGCGCTTCACCCTGATCACGGACCAGCGGTCCGTGGCGTTTATGTTCAATAACACGCAGAGGGGCAAGATCAAGAATGACAAGATCTTGCGGTGGAGAATTGAGCTCTCCACCTATAATTACGATATTATGTATCGTCCAGGGAAACTCAATGAGCCCTCGGATGCCCTCTCGCGCGGAACATGCGCTACTACGCAGGAGGACCGCTTGAACGCCCTCCATAATGACCTGTGCCATCCTGGGGTCACTCGGCTCTACCACTTCATCAAAGCCCGCAATCTGCCTTACTCGGTGGAGGACGTCAGGTCAGTGACAAGGAGCTGTCGGATTTGCGCGGAATGCAAACCGCACTTTTACCGACCTGACCGGGCACATTTGGTCAAGGCCACTCGCCCCTTCGAGAGGCTGAGTGTGGATTTTAAGGGCCCCCTTCCCTCAACAGACCGGAACGTGTACTTTCTTAACATCATAGACGAGTACTCCCGGTTCCCGTTTGTTGTCCCCTGTGCGGACACGTCGACTGCCACGGTGATCAAGGCATTCCGTGATCTTTTTACCCTGTTCGGGTACCCCAGCTATATACATAGCGACAGGGGCTCGTCGTTCATGAGTAATGACTTGAGGCAATTCCTGCTCTCATACGGGATTGCCTCTAGTAGGACCACGAGTTACAACCCTAGGAGCAATGGACAGGTGGAGAGAGAGAATGCTACAGTCTGGAAGGCTGTCCTATTGGCGCTGAAGTCCAAAGGCCTTCCAGTCTCCCATTGGCAGGAGGTCCTCCCAAATGCGCTTCACTCCATTCGCTCCCTCCTGTGTACGGCAACCAATGCTACTCCCCACGAGAGGATGTTCTCATTCCCTCGGAAGTCGTCCTCGGGGATCTCTTTACCAGCCTGGTTGACGTACCCAGGACCTGTCCTTCTGCGGCGACATGTAAGGGCCCGCAAGTCCGACCCCTTGGTTGAACCGGTCCATCTCCTCCACGCCAACCCTCAGTATGCCTATGTGGCATATCCTGACGGGCGAGAGGACACAGTCTCGATCTGAGACCTGGCGCCCGCAGGGGACGTAGCAACTCCTGTCACTCCCATACCCCCAGTCACGAATCCCCTATCTCTTATTTCTCCCCTGGACGTGGCGCGGTCAGCACCGGGACCAGTGCATAACAGTTTTACTCCACTGTACAGCTTGCCTGAGACTCGGAGATCGGCGCCATCGCAGAATGTACCGGGATCCCCTGCACTACCGCTTCATCAGGGTCAACCGGCCCGTGAGTCCGCGAGAGGACAGCCGGACGCTGTTTTGGAGAGAACGCCACCGCAAGCACCTGCTCCGGTGTCACCGCCGGTATTGAGGAGGTCACAACGACGGTGCGGTCCTCCAGACCGTCTGGACTTGTAGATTGTTGACTTTTTTTTATATAGTCTGTTTTCGCACCCCGCCGGCCTTTGTTCTCAAAGGAGGGGTGAATGTGGTGAACCATCGTTGGTTACCACTGTGGGGTTGTTCTAATGTTGTTGTTGGGCTAGGGTGTTCACACTGTGGGGTTGTTCTAATGTTGTTGTTGGGCTAGGGTGTTTACACTGTGGGATTAATACACCTGTGGTTGTTGCTGCTGTGGCACATCCCAGTCGGGCCCCGCCTCCTGGGAGAGGTATAAGACCCCCTGCTCGGGCGGGACCCCTTCAGTCTGGAATGGTGTACTCGTGTTCAAATAGTTCCATTGTTAGACAATAAAAGCCTTCAGTTACCGAAGCCTTGTGTCTTGTGCTCGATTGACGTGCATCACAGTGTTAATGTAAGCCTACTTGTGACACGAATAAATAAACTTTAAAACTCTGGAGCAGGCTGAGATGGATTATCCAGTCGACACTTCTGGCTGAAGATTGTTGCGAATGCCTTATCTTTTGCACTGTTGTGCTGGGCTCCCGCATCATTGAGGATGGGGATATTTGTGAAGCTTCCGCTGCCAGTGAGTTATTTAAATGTCCACTGACATTCAGGCTGGATGTTGCAGGACTGCAGAGCTTAAATTTGAACTGTTGGTTGTAGGGTCGCTTAGCTTTGTCTATCACTTGCTGTTTGGCATGCAAGTAGTCCTGTGTTGTAGCTTCACCAGGTTGACACCTCATTTTTAGGTATGCCTGGTGCTGCTTATGGATTGCCCTTTTGCACTCTTCATTGAATGTGAACTTGTTTCCAGAGGTTTCCCTCCCATTGAAGTCAATCTGACTGGTCTGCAGTCGCCGGCTTTATCCTTGCACCCCTCTTGAACAGGAGTAACATTTGCAGTTCCCCAGTCCTCTAGTGCCATCCCTGTGTCGAAGGAAGACTGGAAGGTTATCCCTAGTAAATCAGCAATTTCCACTGCATTTCATCAGGCCCTGGTACTTTATCAATTTTAAGTAAAGATAGCCTCTCCTCCCTCTCAATTGTAAATTCTTCTAGTATACAAATTACTTCCTCTCTCACCAGAAGGTAGCATCTTCTGCCTTTGTAAAGACAGATGCAAAGTATTAGTTTAATATCGCCATTATTTTCCCTGCCTCCAGGTGCAAGTCCCCTTTTTATCCATAATTGGCCCTATTCTTTGTTTTACCACCATTTTATTATTTATACTTGCCAAAGACCTTGGGATTCCTTTTTATGTTAGCTGTCAGTCACTTTTCACACTCTGTCCCCGCTTTTCTTATTAATAGACACGGTGGCACAGTGGTTAGCACTGCTGCTTCACAGCGCCAGGTTCGATTCCTGGCTTGGGTCACTGTGCGGAGTCTGCACGTTCTCTCTGTGTCCTCCAGTTTCCTCCCACAGTCCAAACGACGTGCTGGTTTGGTGCATTGGCCATGCTAAATCCTCCCTCAGTGTACCCGAACAGGCGCTGGAATGTGGCAACCAGGGGATTTTCACAGTAACTTCAATGCAGTGTTAATGTAAGCCGACTTGTGACTACTAAATAAAGTTTAGTTTTTCACTCCCCCTCTGATCCTTCCATATTCAGCCATTATATTTTCTACCTGACATCTGTTGTACGCGCGCCTCTTCCTTTTCATCTTCTCCGCTATCTCTCTCATCCTAAAGTGTTCTAAATTTATTTGTCCTATCCTCCCCCTTCAAGGGAATACACCTTGAAATTGCATTCAATACTTCTTCTTTGAAGGTGATCCATTGATCAACCACCATCTGCTCTCTCAATTTAGCTGAGAATTTGGATTTTTTTTAACAGGTCAAAGAAATGCAATTGGACTTGTGTCTGGATTAGATTAGATTTTAAAACTAATTTGACTGTATAAAAAAAAATATTGAGTAGTATTTGATTGAGGCACTGAAAAACCCTGTGACTTTAGCGTACAGTTCAGTTAAACTCGCCAACTAATGTTCTTAGATTTTCCTTTTGGAAAATTCCTGAAGCTTTCAGCTGTTCATGGATTGTGCTTAAAAACTACTCTTGGTGCAACCAGCTGATGATTGTCAAAATAACTAGTGACTGGTAAAACAAGAATGCTCTCATTTTGTATTTCCTAGAATCAGAGACCATAAGACATAGGAGCAGAATTAGACCATTCGGCCCATCGAGTCTGCTCCGCCATTCAATCATGGCTGATATTTTTCTTATTACTAGACATGGAATCACATAGAATCACTACAGTGCAGAAGGAGGTAATTCAGCCCATCGAACTTGCTCCAACAACAATCCCACCCAGGCCCTATTCCCATTTACCCTGCTAATCCCCCTGACTCTAAGGGGCAATTTAACACATAACTCCACACAGTCACCCAAGATCGGAATTGAACCCGGGTCTCTGGTGCTGCAAGACAGCAGTGCTAATCACTGCGTCACTGTCTCATTAATTGTTATTTTCTGTTCCAATGTGTCCTGTTGATCACTGGAATAGATTTTTCACATATATTTAGTTAAAAATATTGGTGACCCCACAAGTCGGATTTTACACACCATTGGCCTGATTTTACCAACAATTTGTACCCATTTTTGGGTGCGAAATCGCGGTAAAATCGGGTGTGAGGCCTTTATCGCCATCTGCACCCGCGTCCGAGCAAATCGCGACTTTACTGACACCCGATTCGGGCGCGGATCGTTCTGCGCCCGGAACAGGCGGCCCGACGATTTAGCATGCATTTAAATCGATTTAATGAACTGCCCGCCCAACTCGATCATCAATTCCCATTTTACCTTCTTCTGTTCCGTTCTGGATCCGCGCTTTTAGCGACCTGCAAAATAAAAATCCGAAGCCGATTTTTATTTTGCAGGGGAACCTCCGAAGCGGGTTCAGAGCCTGCAACGGCTCTCTGACCCAGATCATCCTCTGGGAGGGTGGGGGGGGGGAGGAGGGAGGCGGGTCAGAGCATCCTCTGGGAGGGGGGAGGGAGGAGGGAGGTGGGTCAGACCATCCTCTGGGAGGGGGGAGGGAGGAGGGAGGTGGGTCAGACCATCCTCTGGGAGGGGGGAGGAGGGAGGCGGGTCAGATCATTCTCTGAGAGGAGGGGAGGAGGAGGAGGCAGGTCAGATGTATCTTTTGAGTGGGTCAAGAGGGCTGATTGTTGTCTGGTGGTGGGGGGGAGGCCCGATCGCTCACTGGTGGGGGCGGGGGTGGATGGATCTCTGGTGGGGGGGGGGCAGGAGTGTCTGCTGCCACTCTGCGGGCGATCCCTCCTCCCCACCGGAGGAACGAATCCCTCCTCCTGGAGTGGACTTGCAGCCACTCCGGGAGGAGGGATCCATTCCTCTGGTGGGGAGGAGGAATCGCCCGCAGAGTGGCAGCAGACACCCATGCCCCCCTCCCTCCCCACCGATCGCCTGCAGAGTGGCAGCGGACACCCCTGCCCCCCTCCCTCCCCACTGATCACCCGCAGAGTGGCAGCAGACCCCCCCTGCCCCCCCACCAGAGACCCATCTGCCCCCCCCACCAGTGAGTGATCGGGCCTCCCCCCCATCACCAGACAATGATCAGCCCTCTCACCCCCCCCCAGAGATACATCTGACCCACCTCCTACTCCCCCCCCTCCCCGAGGATGCTCTGACCCGCCTCCCTCCTTCCCCGCCCCTCCCCCAGAGATACATTTGACTGCAAGACCCCAGACTGGCTAGAGCTCCGGGGTCAGTGAATTGCACTAGACAGGACAGCAATCAGATTATTAACTCTGCTTGAAAATACTCTCCACTGCCCAGGATTAGCATGAATGTAGATCGATAAGCAACCTCCTCTCTATGAGAAATGCCCACAAGATTCATTTGTCTGAACAAAGGTGTATATCAGTGACCTGAGACTGCTAGCTATTGTTTTCTGCCTTCTTTACAGCAGAACCTCTCTAAAACTCCCAGGCTCTCTTTCACCTAATCGTGGAAGTCATCACAGGGTTACAAGATTCCATCTTCCTGTGACTACCAGAATAAAATTAGCACAGGAGCGAACTTCCAGTGCAAGGCACATCAATGATCCACATCACTGACCCGCCTCCTCCTCCCCCCCCACCAGGGATACATCTGACCTCCCTCCCCACGCCACCCCCCCCCCCCCCCCCACCCCCCCCCACCCCCGAGATACACCCTCGCTGCTGCATTTCACTCCGAGCCACTCTCTCCGCTTTCTGCTTTTATTGTCTTTCCCGACCCGGGCACGCATTTTCAAATTTTTTTCGAACTGCGCATGCGCAGTTCAGAGCTCCGATTGTTCTGGCAGTGCTAAGCCCCGCCCACAGCGCGGATCGAACTGGAGCCGGCTGAAAGTGTATGGGGGCGTCTGAACGTGGATTTCAAGGTCGGACCTGTACTACGCCCAGATTCAGCACTTAGAATCAAAATGGTAAAATCAGGCCCCATGTGTTAGATTTTGCTTATCGGAGCTTGGCGGAATGGAAATCCTTATTTTAGAATGGAGCTTTTGGTTGGACATGATTTTCAAGCTATTCAAAAGAATGGATGAAAAATAATGAGCAGCTTGAGCCCAATTTTGCAATGAGGGCGGCTTTAGGGCGGCACGGTAGCACAGTGGTTAGCACTGCTGCTTCACAGCTCCAGGGTCCCGGGTTCGATTCCCGGCTCGGGTCACTGTCTGCGTGGAGTTTGCACATTCTCCTCGTGTCTGCGTGGGTTTCCTCCGGGTGCTCTGGTTTCCTCCCACAGTCCAAAGATGTGTGGGTTAGGTTGATTGGCCAGGTTAAAAAAAAAATTGCCCCTTAGAGTTCTGGTTTGCGTAGGTTAGAGGGATTGGCGGGAAAAATATGTGGGGGTAGGGCCTGGGTGGGATTGTGGTCAGTGCAGACTCGATGGGCCGAATGGCCTCCTTCTGCACTGTAGGGTTTCTATGATTTCTATGATTTCATCCTGCCGTGATTTAATGCTCCAAAGTGGCAGAGGAAAATTTGCCCCTATATGTACAATTTCAGATCAGGTTTAATCAGCAGAGCTTTATACTCATCCCTGTGCCAACAATGATGTCATGATGTGGAGATGCCGGCGTTGGACTGGGGTATACCCCAGTCCAACAATGATGTAGCAACACATTCCTCACACATAACCGAGGACATTCACAAAATATACTGAACCTTTCTACTACCTCTGCAAATTGAAGGCACGATTGTTTTGAATTTATGCCATGGGATACAGGTATAAGAACAGCCACACATTTGTTCAAAATTCCTCTCTGCTTTTTTAATGAAGATATAATTACATGAGGTAGTTCAGGGCTGAGATATTTCCCAGTAGGTTATTTCACAGCCAGTACATATCTACATGCTAATAAATGCACATTATAAACACAACAGAGCATTTGACTGCATTGGTTGATACATAATAGAATAATCTTCACCACATTACGATACAATTACAATTTAAAGATGGAAAATGCATCAGTAAATTCCAGTTGTACGTTTACAAAAAACCACAACTTTAAAACTAATGTATGGGACTGTAGGGAATTGACTCAGAGTCGGCTGGAACATAATGGGTAGAGAAATGAGTGGGAATTAATAACTATAGAAAAATTGCAAGCATAAAGCAACTTGGGTAAATAATAATACTTCATTAAATTAAGTTATGACTGACAAACTAAGTTATAATGTTAACCTTCATATCTGGCTTATGGATTTGAATCCACCATATCAATTTTAATTGAGACACCTCTCATTTAATTAATTTTAGGGACCTACATTAAATTATCGCAGAATCTTTACAGTGCAGATGGAGGCCATTCGGCCCAACAGCCCTGCACTCGCTCACAGAGCGAGCATTCTACCCAGTCCCACTCCCATGCCTTATCCTCGTTACTTTGCACATTCTCCCTTTTCAGATAGAAATCCAATTCCTTTTTGAATATTTCGATCAAACCTGCCTCTGCCATCTTCACATGATGTTTGTCCCACATCCTAACCACCCTCTGAGTAAAGATACTTTTCCTCACATTACTTTTACTACTTTTGCCAATTGGTTTGGATCTGGGCCCATTCGTTCTTGATGATCTTTTGAGTGTGAACAGTTTCTCACTATTTACTCTGTAAATATCCCTAAGATATTTCAACCTCCTTTCAGCCTTCTTTTCCACGTGGAAAATAGTCCCAACCTCTCCAATCTATCCTCATAGCTACACATCTTTATCCCTGCAATCATTCTTGCAAATCTCCTCTGTACTTCTCCAATGTCTTCATATCCTTCCATAACTATGGCGTCCAGAATTGGACACAGCACTCTAGATGAGGCCTAAGTAGTGTATTAACATAGAACATAGAACAGTACAGCACAGAACAGGCCCTTCGGCCCACGATGTTGTGCCGAGCTTTATCTGAAACCAAGATCAAGCTATCCCACTCCCTATCATCCTGGTGTGCTCCATGTGCCTATCCAATAACCGCTTAAATGTTCCTACAGTGTCTGACTCCACTATCACTGCAGGCAGTCCATTCCACACCCCAACCACTCTCTGCGTAAAGAACCTACCTCTGATATCCTTCCTATATCTCCCACCATGAACCCTATAGTTATGCCCCCTTGTAATAGCTCCATCCACCCGAGGAAATAGTCTTTGAACGTTCACTCTATCTATCCCCTTCATCATTTTATAAACCTCTATTACGCCTCCCCTCAGCTTCCTCCGCTCCAGAGAGAACAGCCCTAGCTCCCTCAACCTTTCCTCATAAGACCTACCCTCCAAACCAGGCAGCATCCTGGTAAATCTCCTCTACACTCTTTCCAGTGCTTCCACATCCTTCTTATAGTGAGGTGACCAGAACTGCACACAATATTCCAAATGTGGTCTCACCAAGGTCCTGTACAGTTGCAGCATAACCCCACGGCTCTTAAACTCCAACCCCCTGTTAATAAAAGCTAACACACTATAGGCCTTCTTCACAGCTCTATCCACTTGAGTGGCAACCTTTAGAGATCTGTGGATATGGACCCCAAGATCTCTCTGTTCCTCCACAGTCTTCAGAACCCTACCTTTGACCCTGTAATCCACATTTAAATTAGTCCTACCAAAATGAATCACCTCACATTTATCAGGGTTAAACTCCATTTGCCATATTATACAAGCTTAACATGACCTCCTTCCTCTTGTACTCAATGCTCTTGTTAATAAAGCCTAAGATACTATATGCTTTATTAAATGCTCTCTTGACATGCCCTGTCATCTTTCGTGAACATATATCATGATGTCCCTCTGTTAATGCACCTCCATTAAAGTTTCTCTCTTAATTTTACACTGTCTCTCCATATTCTTACTGCCAAAATGAATCACCTCATACTTCTCTGTAGTGAACTTGAATTGCCACTTGTCTTTTCACTTCTCCACTAAACTTTCTATATTTAGCCTGATTCTCCATTGTATTTTCTACCTGACCTTTGTCGTATGTCCACTTCTTCTTTTGATCTTCATCACTATCACTCTCATCATCCAGGACGCTCTGAATTTATTTGTCCTTCCTTTCCCCTTCAAGGGAATATACCTTGACATTGCCTGCAATAGTTATTCTTGGAAGACAGCCCATTGTTCAGCAACCATCTTTTCTGCCAACTTGTGATTTCAACTCACTCAACTCAGATGGATTCCCATCCCAACGAAGTTGGCTTTCCCCCAATCATATCTACTCTAGATTGTTCCTTGTCCTTTTCCATGGGCAACCTAAACCTTATGATCATTGGTCACTGCCCTCTAAATATTTGACCCACTTGAACCAACTCATTCCCTAGAACAGGATCCAACAGTCCCTGCCCTCTCATTGGACTGCAGACTTGCTGCTGCAGGAAATGATCTTGAACACTTTCCAGGAACTCTCACCCCTCTTGTCCCTTAGCACTATTCCTATCCCAATCTATACTTGGATAATTGAAGTTCCCCAGTACAATTACTCTGTCATTTATTTGCAAATTTGTTGGTGGACTATATACTGCACCGATCAATGTTATTGCACCGTTTTCATTCTTTGCCTCGAGTCAGAAAGATTCCATCCTTGACCCTCTGGAACATCCTCTCCTTCCAGTATCATAATACCATCTTTAATCAATACTGTCGCTCACTCCCATGCACCTTTTTCTTCCTTTCCTATCTGTCCTAAATACCATGCACCCAGGAATATTTAACACATACTCCTGCCCTTCCTGAACCAGGTCTCTGTTATTATAATTTAATTTGTCAGCCGGTGCCTGTGGTTCATCAATCTTAATCACAGTCCGTGCATTCACATACATGCACATAAATTCTGATCTAGGCTTTTTTTACTTTTTCCCTTATTCTGACACCATCTAACGACTTACTATTGCCTACTCTAGTTCTATCAAACTCTCCAAGTAAGCTACTTACCTTGTTACTACTCTCCAATATATCCTCCCGATCAATTAATACCTCTCCAGTTCCCAGTGCCAGTTTTTCTCATCTTCACACTTACTTTCCCCTCAGATTCCCTTTGCCAATCTAGTTTCAACCTTCCCCAACAGCACTAGCAAACCTCCTCACAAGTACATTAGTCCCCCTGTTTAGGGGCAACCCATCCTTCTTGTACAGATCAATTTCATGGGAAAATTAGGGATTGGGAACAAACACTGACCTCGTCTGTGATGCCCACAATCCATGAAAGAAGAAAGAGGAAAAATGTGACTGACAAACAGGTGAAATTGGGGGAGCAACCATTCTTAGATTCAAGGTTAATGAATATTACAAGGGTTATGTGGAAGGAAGCCTTGCTCTACATTATTTGAAATTTTACAGAAAAATTTAGCACCAGCATTGACATTACCCATTTGACGGTGCAGTGATGGGGTTCCAATGCTGAGGTTCCAATAGAAATACTGAGTGTTAGATTGATTCTTTATACACTGAAGGAATCCATTGAGTAGTGCATCAGTATTAAAAACCTTTATAGAATGTGGAACTGCATTTAAATAATCCCCAATGACCAATAAAATAGAACGTTTGAGTGCAATGAATTAATTTGTCTTAAATGAATGAACTGATTGGAATTACCATGTAACTGAAGATAAAAAAATTGATTAAACAAAGACATAACGGTGTTCAGTACTTTTATTAGTTTTAGTTCCTACTTTCATGTAAAGAAGTTGCTGAAACATTCATTGTCATCATTTACAGTTACTAAGATAGAATTTCTATGCAAATTCCCTGTGCTTTAATCTCCCATTATAATGTCAGAGGGGAATCAGCAGAATCAATATGAATTAAGGTGTGGTGGGAGATCAGGGTAACCCTGTGACCATTACTGGTGATTACATTTATATGACAAAACAAACATATTTTTGCATTTGATAAACAGTTAAGGATCTTGAATGTGGTTTTGGAAAGTTATGTTACTCTATTTTTCTATTGGTAGCTCTGGATTTGGAATCTGAATCTTGAATTTGAAAATCTGAATGCAATCAGGCAGAATAAACATGGTTTTATGAAAGGGAAATCATGTTGGACTAATTCATTAAAGTTCTTTGAGGAAGTAACAAGCATCATGAATAAAGGGGAACCTGTGGATGTGCTGTACGTTGATTTCCAGAAGGCATTTGACAAGGTACCAAATCAAAGGTTACTACACAAGATAAGAGCACATGGTGTAATGGGTAACGTATTAGCATGGATAGAGGATTGGTTAGCTAATAGGAAGCAGAGAGTAGGGATAAATGGGTCTTTTTCAGGTTAGCACAGGATTGCCACAGGGATTAGTTCTCAGGCCTCAAATATGTACAATTTACATCAATGAATTTGATTAAGGGACTGAATGTATGGTTACTAAATTTTAAGTTGGCACAAAGATAGGGAGAAAAGTAAATTGTGAGGAGGCCATATGGGTTGGAATTTTCCCCGTCCTGTCTGCCACGGGAATCATAGTGGGCGAGGGGCAAAGGTCTGTTGTCCTCGGTTGGGATTTTCCAGTCTTGTGGCAAGCGCAGCCAGAAAATCCTGCCCAAGAAGTCTGCAGAGCGATTAGATAGATTAAATGAGTGGGCAAACATTTGTCAGCTGGAGAATAATGTGGCAAAATGTGAACTTATCCAATTTGGCAGGAGGAATGAAAACCAGCATATTATTAAAGGGTGGCTGAGTGGCACACTAGTTAGCATTGCTGCCTCACAGCACTGTGGACCTGGGTTCAATTCCAGCCTGGGGTCACCGTGTGGAGTTTGTATGTTATTGCCGTGTCTGCGTGGGTTTCCTCCACAGAGACATTGCAGAACTCTAAAGGACAGAAGGATTTGGGTGTCAAACAAATCAGGAAATGTTACAATGCAGATGCAGCAAGTGATTAGGAAGGCAAATGGAATATTGTTGCAAGGGGAATGGAATATAAAAGTAGGGATTATTTGCAACAGTTGTGTATGAAATTGGTGAGATACCTCTCGGTACTGCATGCAGTTTTGGTCCTCTCATTTAAGAATGGATGCAAATGTGTTACTAGGAGGTGAGAGGTGATTCACTCGACTAATATCTGGGATGAGGAAAGGTTGGATTGGCTGGTCCTATCTCCATTGGAGTCTAGAAGATTGAACGACACGGTGGCACAGTGGTTAGCACTGCTGCCTCACAGCGCCAGGGACCCGGGTTCGATTCCCAGTTTGGGTCACTGCCTGTGTGGAGACCTCGTGTCTGCGTGGGTTTCTTCCAGATGCTCCGGTTTCCTCCCACAGTCCAAAGATGTGCGGGTTAGGTTGATTGGTCATGCTAAATTGTCCCTTAGTGTCAGGGGGATTAGGAGGGGATATGGGGTTACAGAGAAAGGACTTGGACGGGATTGTTGTCAGTGCAGGCTCGATGGGCTGAATGGCCTCCTTCTGCACTGTAGGGATTCTATTCTACTCTTCTATTCTATACTGTATGCAGTTTTGGTCCTCTTATTTAAGAACGGATGTAAATGTGTTACAAGGAGGTGAGAGGTGATTCACCTGACTAATATCTGGGATGAGGAAAGGTTGGATTGGCTGGTCCTTTCTCCATTGGAGTCTAGAAGATTGAAAAGTGATCTTAGTGAAACATACAAGATCCTCAGGGGACTTGACGGGTGGATGCTGAGAGGATGCTTCCTGTCGTGGGAGAAATGAGAATTAGGGAACATGGTTGAAAAAGAAGGGGGTGACCCATTTAAGACAGAGATGAGAAGAAACGTTTTCTCTCAGTGGGTTGTGAATCTTTGAAACTCCGGTCCCCAGAGGGTGGTGGAGGCAGTGTCAATGAATATTTTTAAGGCAGTGCTAGCTTGCCGACTAACAAGGGAGTCAAAGGTTATCAAGGGTCGGCAAAATGTGGAGTTGAGGTCACAATCAGATCAGCTATGGTCTTATTGAATGATAGAGCAGGTTTGAGGGGCTGAATGGCCTCCTCCTGCTCCTAATTTGTATGTTTATCCTTAAATTTTAATGTTCTTCTGTGCTGACTGTTGAAGAGCTTCGATTTTTTTCTCAATTCAGAGTAATTCTCCAGAAATGAATCGTTATCAAAAAATCAGTGGTCATGATATTACAAGTTATATGCCAACATTAAATTAAACTAAAAAAAAACACTTTCATATCACATTTCATATCATTAAATGGCCCGAGCACTTTACAGCATCTTATACAAGTTAAAAGGGTTACAGAAGATGGCGAAGTGTTCAATTGTTTTGCTGAAGAAGTATGTTTTGAGAAGGCCATTTTAAGAAGAGGCGGCACAGTGGCACAGTGATTAGCAATGCTGCCCCACAACACCAGGGACCCCGGATCAATTCCAGCCTCGGGTGACTATCTGTGTGGAGTTCGCACGTTTTCCCTGTGTCTACGTGGGTTTCCTCCGGGTGCTCCAGTTTCCTGCCATGGTCCAAAGCTGTGTTGGTTAGCGGGGTAATTGCGCAAGGTTACAGGGGCAGGGCAGAGGGTAGAGCCTGGGTGGGATGTCCTTTCCGAGGGTCAGTGCATAGTCGATGGGCCAAATGGTCTATTTCTGCACTGTAGTGGTAAAATTGGAGTGTAAGGAATCAGAGTCTCCTCATGCAGTTACAACCTACATGCTTGAACCACAAGCCTGCCAGTACATTCTGGGGGTGGAATCACTAGCAAGTTGTAAAATTCTGAATACTGCTGATGAAAATGGACTACTTTCAGTGCCCGGCTAAATGACAGACAACACAAAGCAGATTTCTGCCAGTGGAACAAAATTTACTGTGCTAAATATTTGAGAATAAATGCACAGATGTAGCCTGATACTCCATTATCAACATTTATCACATATCTGTTTCTTTAAAAATGGACACCTGAAAATAAGTATTTGATAGACATTTGTGTCTAAGTAATAAACGGAAACAGCAGAGAGAGGGAGGTGGAAGAAAAGCATTCTCGAATGTTCAGTGAATCTCAACTGTCATTGGTGAAACAGAATAGGGGACAACATAATAGACCACAGCTGGAAGAACAGTTTAGTGGGAGTTTAGGAGGATAAGATTAAGTTATGAGGATTTTAAAGACAAAATGCTAGAGGACAGGAGCCAATAGAGTTTGGCACAAGGGATAATTTGCCCAGGATAAGAAGTAACAGAGTTTTTGATGGGTTGGAGTTTAAGGTCTAAAATCTAATGGCCCCTGGGAATGAGATGGGAAAACACAGTGAGAGTTTTAACAACACCAGGTTAAAGTCCAACAGGCTTATTTGGTAGCAAATGCCATTAGCTTTCGGAGCGCTGCTCCTTCGTCAGATGGAGTGGAAATCTGCAGATATCTCCATCTGACTGGGACGAAGGACTTTAACCTGGTGTTGTTAAAACTTTCACTGTGTTTACCCCAGTCCAATGCCGGCATCTCCACATAATGAGATGGGAAGCACGGGTGGGCGTCGTAAAATCATGGTGCCTTTCCTCGTGATTACCCGTTCCATCCACCCTGGTTGTAATTTTAGCGATGGTGGGGAGAGTTTGAGCACCTCTCTTTAATTAATTAATTGCCACTTCAGGGCCTCCTGTCATGGTTGCAGGGATTTCACCAGCGGTGGGGGGGCGGGGGGCTGGCACCTTGTCATCAGGCCGCCAGGTAAAACCTGGTGAGACTTGGTGCCAGTCTGTTGCCTCTTGATGAGCACCCTGAGCTCCTCCACTTACCCTTTCCAACTGTGCCCTCCACCCACCCTTGCCCCTTCACTGGGGCCTGCCAGCCTGGCTGTGGAGACACCTCAGACTTAGCTTACATCCGGCTCCAGTGCTGAACAACCTTGCTGCAGTCCCAGCAGTGGCCGCCGCTTTCATTGGTGTTGCTGGGAGATGGAAGCTGCCACTCTTTTGATTGGCTCTCTGAGGCAGGACCCCTTCTTGGTGAGAAATGGACGTCCCAACTCAAAACAATTAAAGGGCTGTCAGCCACTTAATGATATAGAGGTGCCGGCGTTGGACTGGGGTGAACGCAGTAAGAAGTCTCACAACACCAGATTAAAGTCCAACAGGTTTATTTGGCAGCACAAGCTTTCAGAGTCTCACTCCTTCATCAGGTGAGTGAAGACTTATGTTCACAAACAGGGCATATGCAGACACAAACTCAATTTACAAGATAAAGCCTCGGGGCATGGTACATTGGGGAGACCATGCAGATGCTACGACAACAGATGAATGAACACCGCTCAACAATCAGGAGTTCCCTTCCAGTCGGGGAACACTTCAGCAGTCACGGGCATTCAGCCTCTGATCTTCGGGTAAGCGTTCTCCAAGGCGGCCTTCATGACACATGACAACGCAGAATCGCTGAGCAGAAACTGATAGCCAGGTTCCGCACACATGAGGACGGCCTCAACCGGGATCTTGGGTTCATGTCACACTATCTGTAACTCCCACGACTTGCCTGGGTTTGCAAAATCTCACTAACTGTCCTGGCTGGAGACAATACACATTTTTTTAACCTGTGCTTAACCCTCTCTCCACTCACATTGTCTGTACCTTTAAGATTTGATTACCTGTAAAGATTCGCATTCCAACCATTATCTTGTAAATTGAGTTTGTGTCTATATATGCCCTGTTTGTGAACACAACTCCTCACTCACTTGATGAAGGAGCGAGACTCCAAAAGCTTGTGCTGCTAAATAAACCTGTTGGACTTTAACCTGGTGTTGTGAGACTTCTTACTGAGCTATTTAATGGCCATAGAGCAAACTGGCCAAGTGGAGGACAACCAAAAATCAATTTCAAACGACTTGTGAAAACCAACGCAAATCTCTCAGTACAGAATTGGCCAGTTTTCAAACTAAAATTAAATGCAGCAAGCCAATTCACTACTGCAGCAATGAAAACATTCAATCAAAGTAGAGAAAATAATTAAAATCCTCAAATCAACATTCAGACTGAATATACCTGGGTTCTTCGCAGTCTAGTAAAAGTCAATCATAGTTTGCTTTGGGATTGTACAATAATGGGGAGGCGATGGCCTAGTGGTATTATTGCTAGACTATTAATCCAGAAACTCAGCCAATGTTCTAGGGACTCTGGGTTCGAATCCTGCTATGGCAGATGGTGGAATTTGAATTCAATAAAAATATCTGGAATTAAAAATCTACTGATGACCGTGAAACCTTTGCTGATTGTCGGGAAAAACCCACCTGGTTCACTAATGTCCTTTAGGGAAAGAAATCTGCCATCTTTACCTTCATCTGACTCCACATCCACAGCAATGTGGTTGACTCTCAACTGCCCTTGTAGCGCAACTATGGATGGGCAAAAGATGCTGGCCAGCCAGCAATGTGCATATCCTATGAATGAATAAAAGAAGTTCCCCTGTTGGAGTTGGATTGGCTTCTTCATCTGTCAAGGTGAAGGTGGCCGTATTCATCATCTGTGGTGTTTGATGGGTTTCTCTGGATTAATGGGGACTGGATGATGTTGCAAATGAGCAAACTGGGAGGTAAATCTGAATCCAGCCAAGAATGAGGTCATGAAAATCAACATAAACTGATTTCAGTTAAACCATCAGTTTCCATTCTTAGTCAGAGAGGCAGCAATGAAAGCTAAAGTAATGATTGGGAACAATTATCAAACAAATCAAACAAATCTGTCTGGCGCAGTATTCTGAGATTTGTGTTTAATGGGGTGGTGTTGTGGTGATGTTACTGGACTAGTAATCCAGAGGCCCAACCTAATGTGCTGGAGAAGTGGGCTTGAATTCCAGCTGGTGGAATTTAAATTCAATTGATAAATCTGGAATTAAAAAGCTAGTCTCCGTAACGGTGAACCAATCATCACAAAAAAAACCATTTGGTTCACTATGGAAAATAAATCTTCCGCCATTACCCAGTCTGACCTATATGTGACTCCAGGCACACAGCAATGTGGTTGACTCTTAAATGCCCTCTGAAATTGCCTAGCAAACTACTCAGAAAAGTCAATAAGGAATGAAACTGGATGAATCACCTGGAATCAACCTAGGCACCAAAAGCAACAACGGCAAACCCAACCCTGTCGCCCCTGCAAAATCTTCCTTACTAACACCTCAGGGCCTGTGCCATAAGGGGGAGAGCTGTCTCACAGACTAGTCAAGCAACAGCCTGACAGTCGTACTCATGGAATCATAGATAGTGGCCAGAATTTTACCACCTTGCCTACTATGGGAAGTGGAGTGGGCAAGGGGCGGAACATGGAAATGTCCGTTGACCTCAGGTGGGATTTTACAGTTTTGGGATGAGCGAGGCTATAAAATCCCGCCCATGTCCCAGATACCACCATCACCATTCATGGATATGTCCTGTCCCACCAACAAGACAGACCCACCAGAGGTGGCAGCACAGTGGCATATAGGCAGGAGGGAATTGCCCTGGACGTCCTCAACACTGATTTCAGATCCCATAACGTCTCATGGCAACATATCAAACATGGACTGGGAAACCTCCCCCCACAGGCTGATGAATCTGAAGCACGTTGAACACCAATTGAAGAAGCAATGAGGGTGGCAAGGGCTCAGAATGTTTTCTGGGTGGGAGAACTTCAATGTCCATCACCAAGAGTGGTTCAGCAGCATCACTATGGACTAGGTTGGCTAAGTCCTAAACGACGCAACTGCAAGACTGGGTCTGCATTGGTGGTAACGGAATCAACAAGAAGGGAAAAGCTAGTTGATGTTGTCCTCACCAATCTACCTGTCACCAATCCATCTGCCCATGACAGTATTGATAGGAGTGACCACTGCACAATCCCTGTGAAGTTCTATCTTTATATTGAGGATACCCTCCATTGTGTAGCGTGATGCTAATGCCGTGCTAAATTCCAAACAGATCGAACAACTCAAAAATTGGTCATCCATGAGGCACTGTGGGCCATTAGCACCGGCAGCAGAATTGTATTCACACACAATCTGTAACCTCCTAACATATTCCCCACTCCACCATTACCATCAAGCCAAGGGATCAACCTTGGTTCAATGAAGAGTGTGGGAGGGATCAGCTCTAAGCTCTTCATTCTTTTCACATTCAGTCATAAATGGTGATAGGCAATTAAAAGAATAGCTGGAGGAGGAGGCTTTACAATCATTCTCATGCTCAATAAGGGGGAAGCCCAGCACATCAGTGCAAAGGACTAGGTTAAAGTATTTGCCAGCGTCTTCAGCCAGAGTGCCAAATGGAAGATCCATCTCAGCCTCCTCCGGCGGTCCCCAGCATCACAGATTCCAGTCTTCAGCCAATTTGATTCACTCCACATGACATCAAGAAACAGCTGAAGACACTGGATTTTGCAAGGACTTTGGGTCCTAGTAACATGCCGGCTACAGTTCTGAACATGTGCTCAGAACCCCCTGTGCCCTAGCCAAGCCTTTGCAGTACAGTACTGGCATCGACTAAGCAATGTGGAAAATTGCCCAGGTATGTTCTTTTGCAAAAGGTAAGACAAATCCAAATGACCAGTTAGCACCCCATCAATTCTCTCCTGATCATTAGCAAAGTGTTGGAATGTGTCATTAACAGTGCAGCACCTACACTGTAATAACCTATTCACTGAAGATCAGTTTGGATTCCACCTTAACTTCATTTAGTCACTTGGCTCCTTACCCTATTTTAGCCCTGTCCTAAACATAGTAAAAGGGCTGAGCTCAGAAGGTGAGGTGACTGCCCTTCATATCAAGGCAGCATTTGACTGAGTGTGGCAATAAGGCCTAGCAAAACTGAAGTCAATATACCTAGCACAAAGGAAAATGGTTGTAGTTGTTAAAGGTCAATTATCCCAGTCCCAGGACATCACTGCAGGAGTTCTTCATGATGAGGGTCCCAGGCCCAACCATCTTTAACTGCTTCATCAAATGAGCTATGCTCTATCATAAAGTCAGAAGTGGGGATGTTCACTGACAATTGCGTAATGTTCAGTACAATGCTCGAGCCATAAGATACTGAAGCAGTCAGTGTCCATATGCAGAAGAACATTCAGATTTTGGCTGAGAAGTGGCAAATACCAGTCACACCACACAAGTGCCAGGCAATGACCATCTCCAACAAGAGAGAATCTAACCATCTCCCCTTAACCTTCACTGGCATTATCATTGTGGAATCCCCCCTGAGGGTTACGATTGTCCAGAAACTGAACTGGAATAGCCATATAAATACTGTGGCTACAAGAGCAGGTCAAAGCCTGGGAAATCTATGTGAGTAACTCACCTCCTGGACCCCACCCCCCCTCCCCGCTGCCCCCAGCCCCCCCGCAAAAACCTGTGCATCTACAAAGCCAAATCATGAGTGTGACCCCCCCCCCCAAAAAACTTGTGCATCTACAAAGCCAAATCATGAGCGTGATGAAATATTCTCCACTTGCCTGGATGAGTGCATCTGCAACAGCGGCCCGCTTAATTGGCAAGCCATCCACCACCGCCTTAAACATTCACTCCCTCCACCACTGATGCACAGTGGCAGAAGTAAGTACCATGTACAAGATGCACTGCAGCAACTCACCAAAGCTCTTTGAACAGAACTTTATGAAGCTTCTATCTCGACCACCTAAAACAAGGGAAGTAGACACATGGGAACATCACCACCTGCAAGCCCCTCCAAACCACACACCATCCTGACTTGGGAATATGTTGCTATTCTTTCACTATTGCTGAGTGAAAATCCTGGGGTTCCTCCTAACAGCACAGTAGGTGTACCTACACCACATGGACCGCAGCGGTTCAAGAAGATGGATCATCACCACCACCTCAAGGACAATTTGGGATGGGCAGAACATGCTGGTCTAGCCAGCGACACCCACATCCTGCCAAAGAATAGGTACAGGAAAAACCGTTGCTTGGGGAGAAGCAGAGGATTAGGCCTGACTGAGGAATGATTGACATTTGGAATATAGAAAAGCATTTTCATTTCTGCGAGAGTCCAACAAAATCATAAACCATTTGCTTTCTCTTAGCATGTGTATGATTACTTTACACCCAGTACAATGAGGAAATTGTTCCTCTGATAAAAATAGAAAAGACATTCACAAACGTATAACAGCCTGACCTAATAATTCACAGCTATATTTATATGAAGTCTGCATTACCTTTCTTCATTGTTGCTTGTTTCATCTCAATCCTTTTCCCATGTGGATTTTTTTGTTGGAATACAGGTTGCCAGGCAATCAGACATCCTGGTCTACTGGTTCACTTTATTTATTCATAATAGGGATGTGAGAACCTCATTGCTCTCAGTCGGGCTGACATTCTATTTACAAATCATTAAAAAAACATTGACGCTTGGTGGCAAACCAAAACATGTTTCCAAATCTCCCTGTTAACAAAAGCACAGACAGCTCCAAATGAAGGAGGTTCTTCAGGTTAAGCTATTTATCATACTCCAAATGTGTCCAAAAAACTCAGACATATGTAAATTAACTTACAACTCATAAACAGTGGACAGCTTACTTTACGGATAATTCACTGTTTAATGCAAATGCCTTTATTATGAAACAAAACATCCAAATCAAAAGAAAGAACTTGAAAGAATGCTTTTTATAACCTCAGAAAGCATTTCATAGCCAATGGATAGCTTGAAGTTACTGCTAGTGTAGCAGCCAATCTGCACATGGTAAACAATAATGAGATAAATAACCGGACAATAGGTTTTATTGTTCACGGATACCTGGACGATGCATCGGTCCCTCTGTGAATGTTCACCCTGTGGATCTGAGGCCTCACTTGATAGGCAACAGAGTCAGGAACTAATTATGGGTGTCCTGAAAAGCAGCAGCAGCTGTTTGCATCCACAAACTTGACACAGCAATGTAACACACTCAGGAACAACAGATTTCCACAGGCTTCACGTTAGGCTGCAGGTTCCAGCAAGGCACCTCCAGGCTCTAGGAAGAAGAGACCAAATGTGGGGCCTGCCTGCTGAAATACTGCTCTTAAGCCTGTTACATTGCCTGGAGTTTGCTAATTAGAATGGGGCCTGTTGAAACACATCAGTCCCGAGTCTGACTTTGCCTTGCTGAGCCTGGAATCTGAAGGCAGGTGTGCTGCTCATTTGTAACTGCTGGTTCATGTTGCGGTTCAGAGAGAAGTTGTAATGTCCCTGCAATGACTCAGGAAGAACGATTGGAAAGGAACATAGTTGATTACAGAATGCAAAGTGAAACCACGACTGTGGCATACGCGCGCTAGTCCCTGCCTGGGACTACAGTTCAGCAGGTCAGGTCCTTTGCCTGCCTTATAAAAGGCTCAGGTAATGAGATCCAGCGGGAGACACAGGCAGGCCACTGCCTGTTACCAGGGGAACTCATACTCAATGAGCCCTACAGGGAGGTCAATCAGTGATTTCCCCATGGATCTTGTTAGCTTTATCACAATGCTCATGCAATTAATGCTGTGTTGTGATGCTTACCACACCGCCTGTAGGTAGTTCCTGGTTCTTGCCGTTTATTAAGTGAGGTCCCAGGTCCACATTTGTGCATTCTCTAATGAGCTAGCGCCTATCCTCTGAGTTGAGCAGTGGGGGAGGAGTGGGACTGTGGAGGAAGCAAGAGCAGAAGGTGAGTAATGTCTTTTTGAGATAGAAATGGCTGCAGCATCTGATGATTGAAGTTGAGGATCATCACAATTTGGCATGCTGGTCTCTGTAATCCAACTCCTGAGTTCTGGGAAGAAAGTCAGGGTTTAAATGAATAAATGGAAGGCTATGTGCTGGGGAGCTCAGACGCAGAATGCTCTTGAAATTGTGACTATCAGACAAGATAATCAAGGCTGGTGCAATGAAAAGTATGGAAGAACATGTCATTTGCAGCTGCAACTGAGTTGCTAGCCCAGTGGAGCTACAAAACAAACATAAAATCTTATATTACAGAAGGAAGCCTTTTGACCCTTCATACCTGTGCTAGCTTTTTGAAAGGGCCGTCCAATTTAGTTCCAGATATTAACTTTTAGCCCATAACCCTGCAAATCAGTCTTCTTCAAGTACACAACTTTTAAAAAGCATTAGGATGAGCACTAGAAATGCTATAAATATGGCTCCTGCTCTGACCAAGACCACAAGAAACTACAAAGGGTTGTGAACGAAGCCCAGTCCATCACTCAAACCAGCCTCCCACCCATTGACACTGTCTACACTTCCTGCTGCCTTGGAAAAGCAGCCAACATAATCAAGGACCCCAAGCACCACCAGACATATTCTCTTCCACCTTCTTCCGTCAGGAAAAAGATACAAAAGTCTGAGAATACGTGCCAACCAAGTAAAGAACAGCTTCTTCCCTGCTGCCGTCAGGCTTTTGAATGGACCGACCATATATTAAACTGATCTTTCTCTTCACCCTATCAGTAACTGGAACACTATATTCTGAACACTATCCTTTCCTTCTCCCCTGTGTATTCTATGAACGGTATGTTTTGTCAGTATAGCGTGGAAGAAATAATACTTTTCACTGTATCCCAATATATAGTATCCATAGAATCCCTACAGTGCAGAAAGAGGCCATTCGACCTATCGAGCCTGCACCAACAATCCCACCCAGGCCCTATCCCCATAGCCCCATGTATTTACCCTGCTAATTCCCCTGTCACTAAGGGGCAATTTAGCATGGCCAGTTCACTTCACCCGCATGTCTTTGGACTGTGGGAGGAAACCGGAGTGCCCAGAGGAAACCCACGAAGATACAGGGAGGATGTGCAAACTCCACACAGACAGTGACCTAAGCCAGGAATCGAACCCGGGTCCCTGGTGTTGTGAGGCAGCAGTGCTAACCACTGTACCATCATGCTGCCCTGTGACAATAATAAATCAAATCAAATCAAATTAAGAAAGGCTATGAATCAAAGGCTGGAAAATGAGATTAGAATAGATTAGTGTTTGATGGCCGGTGTAGACATAATGGGCCGAAGGGCCTCTTTTTATGCTGTAAAACCTCTATGATTCTATGACTATATATGTCCCACAAACCCAGACCCAACACACACACACACACAAATACTGGCTTTGCCAACATACTCTCATTCCATATAAAAATTTTAAAAATATCCTCCCCGTCCTAACATGCAGCCCACACACCTGCACTGGTTTAATGACTGGCCCGTTCTACATAGCTTCCTGTAACATTAGCATCACCAAGATCCAGAAGCCAGTAAGTATTTGCACTTAAATATAATTTGAAACTGCTGGAAATATTCAGCAGGTCTGGTAGCATGTGTGGAGACAGAAACAGAGTTAACATTTCAGGTCTGTGATCTTTCATTTAGGAAAAGTGGAAATGTGACAGGCTTGAGGATGTGAAACGTTGGTAGGCGGGGTAGGAAAAAGAATAATAGAATGGGGCTGTAGCAGGGTGGAGGGCAGGGGCGATTAGGTGTCATTCTGCAAAGCCAAAGGGAGTGAGTGGTAAGGGGACAAGGAAAGAAACAAAAGGTGTGTTTAGAGGAGGTGTGAATGGCAAGTTATTGAGTATGTGTATTTCCCAGTTGAATGAATGTTTCTGCCTTAAAATTGTTGCCTTAACTTATAAAAACATACAAATTAGGACCAGGACCATGCGTCCCTTCGAGCCCGCTCTGCCATTTGCTAAGACTATGGCTAATCTGATTGTGATGTGGCGATGCCGGCGTTGGACTGGGGTAAACACAGTAAGAAGTCTCAAAACGCCAGGTTAAAGTCCAACAGGTTTATTTGGTAGCAAAAGCCACTAGCTTTTGGAGCACTTGCTGCTCCTTCGTCAGGTGAGTGGGAGTTCTGTTCACAAACAGGGCATATAAAGACACAAACTCAATTTACAAAATAATGGTTGGAATGCGAGTCTTTACAGGTAATCAAGTCTCAAAGGTACAGACAATGTGAGTGGAGAGAGGGTTAAGCACAGGTGAAAGAGATGTGTATTGTCTCCAGACAGGACAGTTAGTGAGATTTTGCAAGCTCAGGCAAGTCATGGGGGTTACAGATAGTGTGACATGAACCCAAGATCCCGGTTGAGGCCGTCCTCATGTGTGCGGAACTTGGCTATCAGTCTCTGCTCAGCGACTCTGCATTGTCATCTGTCGTGAAGGTTGCCTTGGAGAATGCTTACCTGAAGATCAGAGGCCGAATGCCCATGACCACTAAAGTGTTCCCCAACAGGAAGAGAACACTCTTGCCTGGTGATTGTCGAGCGGTGTTCATTCATCCGCTGTCGTAGCGTCTGCATGCTCTCCCCAATGTACCATGCCTCGGGACATCCTTTCCTGCAGCGTATCAGGTGGACAATCTTGGCCGAGCTGCAAGAGTATGTACCATGTACCTGGTGGATTGTGTTCTCACGTGAGATGATGGCATCCGTGTTGATGATCCGGCACGTCTTGCTGTGGCAGGGTTGTGTGGTGTCGTGGTCACGGCTCTCCTGAAGGCTAAAGATACACAAGGCAAACACACCCAGCCGTCCAATCGTATCGAGCAATGGGACCCTGTGCAAGAACCTCTCCGGCTATGTCGAGGGCATCCTGAAACCCATTGTACAAAGAACCCCCAGCTTTAGCCGCGACCCTACGGACTTCCTACAGAAACTCAGCACACATGGTGCAGTTGAACCAGATCCTCGTCACAATGGATGTCTCGGCACTTTGCACCAGCATCCCCCACGATGATGGCATTGTTGCAACTGCCTCAGTATTCAACGCCGACAACTGCCGATCTCCAGATGCAATTTTACAACTCATCCGCTTCATCCTGGACCACAATGTCTTCACCTTCAACAACCAGATCTTCATCCAGACACACGGAACAGCCATGGGGACCAAATTCACACCTCAATATGCCAACATCTTCATGCACAGCTTCGAACTAGACCTCTTCACTGCACAGGACTTTCAACCGATGCTATACACTAGATAAATCGATGACATTTTCTTCCTTTGGACTCATGGTGAACAATCATTGGAACAACTATATGATGACATCAACAAGTTCCATCCCACCATCAGACTCACCATGGACTACTCTCCAGAATCGGTTGCATTCTTGGACACACGCATCTCCATCAAGGATGGTCACCTCAGCACCTCAGTGTACCGCAAGCCCACGGATAACCTCACGATGCTCCACTTCTCCAGCTTCCACCCTAAACACATTAAAGAAGCCGTCCCCTATGGACAAGCCCTCCGTATACACAGGATCTGCTCAGATGAGTAGGATCGCAACAGACACCTCCAGATGCTGAAGGATGCCCTCATATGAACAGGATATGGCGCTCGACTCATCGATCGACAGTTCCGACGCGCCACAGCGAAAAACCACACCGACTTCCTCAGAAGACAAACACGGGACACGGTGGACAGAGTACCCTTCGTCGTCCAGTACTTCCCTGGAGCGGAGAAGCTACGACATTTTCTCTGGAGCCTTCAACATGTCATTGATGAAGATGAACATCTCACCAAGGCCATCCCCACACCCCCACTTCTTGCCTTCAAACAACCGTACAACTTCAAACAGACCATTGTCCGCAGCAAACTACCCAGCCTTCAGAAGAACAGTGACCATGACACCACACAGCCCTGCCACAGCAATTTCTGCAAGACGTGCCGGATCACCGACACGGATGCTATCATCTCACGTGAGAACACCATCCACCAGGTACACGGTACGTAGTCTTGCAACTCGGCCAACATTGTCTCCCTGATACGCTGCAGGAAAGGATGTCCCGAGGCATAGTACATTGGGGAGAGCATGCAGACGCTACGACAGCGGATGAATGAACACCGCTCGACAATCACCAGGCAAGACTGTTCTCTTCCTGTTGGGGAACACTTCAGCGGTCACGGGCATTCGGCCTCTGATCTTCAGGTAAGCATTCTCCAAGGCGGCCTTCACAACACACGGCAGCGCAGAGTCGCTGAGCAGAGACTGATAGCCAAGTTCCACACACATGAGGACGGCCTCAACCAGGATCTTGGGTTCATGTCACACTATCTGTAACCCCCATGACTTGCCTGGGCTTGCAAAATCTCACTAACTGTCCTGTCTGGAGACAATACACATCTCTTTCACCTGTGCTTAATGCTCTCTCCACTCACATTGTCTGTACCTTTGAGACTTGATTACCTGTAAAAGCTCACATTCCAACCATTATTTTGTAAATTGAGTTTGTGTCTTTATATGCCCTGTTTGTGAACAGAACTCCCACTCACCTGACGAAGGAGCAGCAAGTGCTCCGAAAGCTTGTGTGGCTTTTGCTACCAAATAAACCTGTTGGACTTTAACCTGGTGTTGTGAGACTTCTTACTGTAATCTGATTGTGACATGAACTCTACTGCCCTATCTATTCCTATAAGCTTTGTCAATCAAGAATCTAATTCAGCCTTGAAAATATTCAATGACCCTGCCTCCACTTCTCTCTTGGGAAGAGAATTCCACAGACTAATGACTCTCTGAGAGAAATAAAATTCTCTTAATCTGAGCCGAAAATATGAGGTCCTTTATTTTTAAACTCTGTTCCCCAGTTTCAGGGTGGAATTTTCCGTTTTCATTGCGGAATGTCACCGCAGGACGCAGGGGTGATGGAGGGAAAATAGCATGGCTGGCCCCAATGCCAGTTTCCTCCACCGTATTGTGAGGAGCTCTTGAAAAAAATCCAAGGGGCGAGTTCCACAACATCACACTAGCGGGACAGGCTGTGATTTAGCTTGCCCTTCCAGCAACTTATTTTTTTAGAAAGCCAGGGCACCATATTTAAAGGCTGTCCCAATACATACAGGTAGAAACAGAGCATGCCCCATCATGCATCTCTCAATGTAAGCGCACCCTCCGCCCCCCCCCCCCCCCCCCGCCCCCCTCACAACATCCCCCCAGCGCTGCCCCCTTGGCACTGCAATGTCCAGACATTGCCAGGGGGCTGCACCTGGTCATTGCCAGGGGTAGTGCTAGGGGGCAGTGTCTGGGGGATCCTCTTCCCCCTCTGAGCAAAGCACTCACCTGAGCGCCTCTGTTTTGCCCCCTACATGCACACTGTGAGAGCTGAGTCGTATTTCATGGTGGATAATTTAACATTGTGGAGAGGGGGGGAATTACCAGGCGTAGAAGCTTGCTAATTAGATTTTAATTTATTCAAATGAGGTTCCTCGCCTGATATTCATTCGATCACTGGTGGGGTGTGGGGACAATCTCAATGGGAGATCCCGCTGGTAAAACACAATTTGGGCCTCCTGTGGTATTTAGCGTTCCTGTCACTGTTCACGCCCAACGCGAATGTGAAAATTCCATCCTTAGTCTCTCTCATAAGGGGAAGCATCTCTCAACATCCATTCTGTCTAAACTCCTCCGGAATTTATATGTTTTAATAAGATCACCTCATTCTTCTAAACTCCAACAGATACAGACACACCTGCCCAAACTTTCCTCATCGGATTAATCTTTCACTTCTACCATTCCTTCTAAATTAAAGAATTGTTTTATTGCTTCTCGCACAGAGGAAACCATAAAGAAGGAAGTAACTAACCCATTAATCAGGATATAAAGTCTTCATTTTCTCAGTCAAGGAGAACTCTAATTACAATTGCAAGACAGATAACAGAGAACCTTCACAAAGCTGACCACGGCTCCACTCTGTACATTCGCATTGTGAGCTCTGAGGCCAGCTTGCCTGCCTGACAATGACTGGATAATCTTAGATCGCTGAGTTACTTAATAGCAGGTAGGATCAAATTACACGCTCCAGACAAGCTGTTAGGATATGGGTGGCACAGTGGTTAGCACTAGTGCCTCGCAGCTCCAGGAACCTGGGTTCAAATCCGGCCTTGGGTCACTGTGTGTTTTTCTCCCGGGTGCTCCGGTTTCCTCCTATAGTCCAAAGATGTGCAGATTAGATTGATTGGCCATGCTAAATTGCCCCTTCATGTTAGGGGGACTAGCAGGGTAAATATGTGGAATTACAGGGATATGGCCTGGGTGGAATTGTGGTCAGTGCAGACTTGATGGACTGAATGGCCTCCTTCTGCACTGTAGGGATTTATGACTTGTCCTCTCAGGAGACTAATCAGAAATCTCGTCAAACATGCTTTTTTGGAGATTCAGTGCATGCTCGATGGGCAAAATGGCCTCCTTCTGCACTGTAGGAGCTCTATGATTCTATGATTAATTTATATAGCAACCTGAAGTGGCAGATGAGACCACACTGCATCCAAAAGTCAGCTTCTCTGGCAATGCTGCGCTCCCTTGATACTGCACTGAAATGTCAGTCTCAATTATATGCTCAAGTCTCTGGGGCAGGGTTAGAACACATAACCTTCTGACTCAGAGGTGAGTGCGCTCCCACTGAGTGAGGATTGACACAAATGTGAGCAAAGCCAAACTCTGGAACACAGAAGCACATGATATGCAACAATACCCCTTTCTTTCTTCATGCTGACTCTGCTTACTTTGGCTGGAACTTTTGCCATCTGGCTCCAAAAGTATGTTCTTTGGGTATTGGTAATTCATTGCAATGTTGCTGCGTACCAAGTCTTATTAAGCAAAAATAGCTTTTCAAATTATAGCTAATACCAAAATATTCATAAATTCTTGACGAGAGAATAACAAAGCTGTTGCCAGAAGATCTTTCAGATAAATTGGATTTAATTGACCTTAACCAAGCTGAAAGACTTTTTACCATAAACAAATTATTTTACACAGCTGAAGGGAAAATTTAACCCATTGAATCATACGCTATTTCCTTTTGTGAAATGCTACACAGCCATGGTTGACCATCCCTTAATGGCAAGAATTAATCCAAATGAAATGTTAGCCCAAATTAGCAATTAAGATTCCTTGCCACAGGGCCTGTTTCTTTCCAGTGCTGATGTGATCTTTCCAGTGCAACAGAAATGATTTTAGCCTATACAGGGTAACAGGCATTGTAAATTATTTTTACTCCAGCAGTGTCCTCAGTATGAGGGCTGGGCAACAAATACAATTATATTAACTAATGTGACACAAAGTAAACACAGAAGTGCAAGACAAAACAGAAAATGCTGGAAAATCTCGGCAGGTCTGACGGCATCTGTGGAGAGAGACTCCTGACTCGAAACGTTGGCTCTATTCTCTCTCCGCAGATGCTGTCAGACCTGCTGAGATTTTCCAGCATTTTCCATTTCAGATTCCAATATCCGCAATAATTCGCTTTTATTTTTATAATGCAAATACAAGAATTCGGAGCAGGAGTAGGCCATTCAGCCCCTCAAACCTGTGCTGCCATTAAATAAGATCATGGCAGATCTGATTCTGGCCTTAATCCCACATTCTGCCTACCCCTGCTAACCTTCGACTCTCCTGTTAGTCAACAATCTGTTTAACTCTGCCATAAAAATATCTAATGGCCCTGCCTCCAACGGTCTCCATGGAAGAAAGTTCCAAAGACTCACGACTCTCTGAGATAAAAAAATTCTCCTCATCTCCATCTTAAATCAGAGACCCCTTATCCCCTTATTTTTAAATATGTGTTCCATGGCTCTAGTTCCCCCCAATTGGGGAAACATCCTTTCAGCATCCATCTTGTCAAGTACCCTCAGGGTCTTGTGGGTTTCAGTAAAATCACCTCTCAACCTTTGAAAATCCAGGGTCCATCCTTTCCTCACAAGATAACTGTACCATCCCAGGTATTAGTCAAGTGGACCTTCTCTGAACACATTCATATCCTTTCTTAAGTAAGGAGACTAAAACTGTACACAGTACTCCAGATGTATCTCACCAACACCCTATACAATTGTAACAAAACATTCCTATTTTTTCATTCCATTCACCTTGCAATAAATAACATTAGACGACAACATAAATGATGATGTGGAGTTGCTGACTGATGCACGTCAATTGAGCACAAGACACAAGGCTTCGGTAACTGAAGGCTTTTATTGTCTAACAATGGAACTATTAGAACACAAGTACACCACTCCAGACTGAAGGGGTCCCGCCCGAGCAGGGGGTCTTATACCTCTCCCAGGAGGCGGGGCCCGACTGGGATGTGCCACAACAGCAACAACCACAGGTGTATTAATCCCACAGTGTAAACACCCTAGCCCAACAACAACATTAGAACAACCCCACAGTGTGAACACCCTAGCCCAACAACAACATTAGAACAACCCCACAGTGGTAACCAACGATGGTTCACCACATTCACCCCTCCTTTGAGAACAAAGGCCGGCGGGGTGCGAAAACAGACTATATAAAAAAAAGTCAACAATCTACAAGTCCAGACGGTCTGGAGGACCGCACCGTCATTGTGACCTCCTCAATACCGGTGGTGACACCGGAGCAGGTGCTTGCGGTGGCGTTCTCTCCAAAACAGCGTCCGGCTGTCCTCTCGCGGACTCACGGGCCGGTTGACCCTGATGAAGCGGGTAGTGCAGGGGATCCCGGTACATTCTGCGATGGCGCCGATCTCCGAGTCTCAGGCAAGCTGTACAGTGGAGTATAACTGTTATGCACTGGTCCCGGTGCTGACCGCGCCACGTCCGGGGGAGAAATAAGAGATAGGGGATTCGTGACTGGGGGTATGGGAGTGACAGGAGTTGCTACGTCCCCTGCGGGCGCCAGGTCTCGGATCGAGACTGTGTCCTCTCGCCCGTCAGGATATGCCACATAGGCATACTGAGGGTTGGCGTGGAGGAGGTGGACCGGTTCGACCAAGGGGTCGGACTTGCGGGCCCTTACATGTCGCCGCAGAAGGACGGGTCCTGGGTACGTCAACCAGGCTGGTAAAGATATCCCCGAGGACGACTTCCGAGGGAATGAGAACATCCTCTCGTGGGGAGTAGCATTGGTTGCCGTACACAGGAGGGAGCGAATGGAGTGAAGCGCATTTGGGAGGACCTCCTGCCAATGGGAGACTGGAAGGCCTTTGGACTTCAGCGCCAATAGGACAGCCTTCCAGACTGTAGCATTCTCTCTTTCCACCTGTCCATTGCCCCTAGGGTTGTTACTCGTGGTCCTACTAGAGGCAATATCGTATGAGAGCAGGAATTGCCTCAAGTCATTACTCATGAACAACGAGCCCCTGTCGCTATGTATATAGCTGGGGTACCCGAACAGGGTAAAAAGATCACGGAATGCCTTGATCACCGTGGCAGTCGACGTGTCCGCACAGGGGACAACAAACGGGAACCGGGAGTACTCGTCTATGATGTTAAGAAAGTACACGTTCCGGTCTGTTGAGGGAAGGGGGCCCTTAAAATCCACACTCAGCCTCTCGAAGGGGCGAGTGGCCTTGACCAAATGTGCCCGGTCAGGTTGGTAAAAGTGCGGTTTGCATTCCGCGCAAATCCGACAGCTCCTTGTCACTGACTTGACGTCCTCCACCGAGTAGGGCAGGTTGCGGGCTTTGATGAAGTGGTAGAGCCGAGTGACCCCAGGATGGCACAGGTCATTATGGAGGGCGTTCAAGCGGTCCTCCTGCATAGTAGCGCATGTTCCGCGCGAGAGGGCATCCGAGGGCTCATTGAGTTTCCCTGGACGATACATAATATCGTAATTATAGGTGAAGAGCTCAATTCTCCACCGCAAGATCTTGTCATTCTTGATCTTGCCCCTCTGCGTGTTATTGAACATAAACGCCACGGACCGCTGGTCCGTGATCAGGGTGAACCGCTTCCCCGCCAGATAATGGCGCCAGTGTCTGACGGCCTCCACAATGGCCTGGGCCTCCTTTTCCACCGCTGAATACCGAATTTCGGGACCTTGAAGGGTGCAGGAAAAAAATGCGACGGGCCTGCCTGCCTGGTTTAGTGTGGCGGCCAGGGCGAAATCAGATGCATCACTTTCCACCTGAAAAGGGATGGATTCGTCCACCGCGTGCATCGTGGCTTTCGCAATGTCGCGTTTCAATGCCTTGAAGGCTAATTGGGCCTCTGGCGTGAGTGGAAAAGTCGTGGACTTAATAAGCGGACGGGCTTTGTCCGCGTAGTTGGGGACCCACTGCGCATAATAGGAGAAGAAGCCGAGGCATCTCCTCAGTGCTTTTGCGCTAGCGGGCAAGGGAAGTTCAGCAAGGGGGCGCATACGGTCTGGATCAGGGCCAATGACCCCGTTTTCCACTACGTATCCCAGGATGGCTAACCGGCGCGTACGGAATACACACTTCTCCCTGTTGTAGGTCAGATTCAGGCGAGATGCAGTGCGCAAAAAGTTCTGGAGATTTGTGTCATGGTCCTGCTGATCACGGCTGCAGATGGTGACATTATCCAGGTATGGGAAGGTAGCCCGCAGCCCGTTCTGGTCCACCATTCGGTCCATAGCACGCTGGAAGACCGAGACCCCATTGGTGACACCAAATGGAACCCTAAGAAACTGATACAGACGACCATCCGCCTCAAAAGCCGTGTAATGTCGGTCCTCTGGGCGGATGGGGAGTTGGTGGTAGGCGGACTTAAGGTCTATGGTGGAGAACACCCGGTACTGCGCAATCTGATTGACCATATCAGATATGCGCGGGAGAGGATACGCATCCAGCTGCGTATATCGATTAATGGTCTGACTGTAATCAATGACCATCCGGGGTTTGTTCCCGCTCTTAACCACCACGACCTGTGCTCTCCACGGACTAACACTGGGCTGTATGATCCCTTCTTTGAGGAGCCGCTGAACCTCAGATCTGATGAAGATCCGATCTTCAGCGCTGTAACGCCTACTTTTAGTAGCGATGGGCTTGCAGCCTGGTACCAGATTCTGAAATAAAGAGGGTGTGCTGATCTTTAATGTGGAAAGATTGCATGCGGGGCGCTTTGGACAATTTGGAGGCTGCAGCTGGTCCCCTACTGTCAGCGAAGGGAGTGGCCCACCGTACTGTAGGATCACACTCTTCATGTGGGCCATAAAGTTTAGTCCGAGGAGAATTGGTGCGCAAAGATGCGGCAACACAAGGAGCCTGTATCGTTCGTAAATTGTGCCCTGCACTTTCAGAGTTACCACACAACGTCCTTGGATCGGTACAGATCGGGACCGTGATGCCATAGAAATTGTCTGTTTGGCAGGTAGAACCTGGAGTCCACACCTCTTTACAGTGTCAGGGTGAATAAAGCTCTCAGTGCTCCCGCTGTCAAACAGACAATAAACTGTACGACCATTTACCTTAATGTTCATCATTGAACAGTCAAGCCTGTGATGCTTAGCCTGGTTCAGGGTGATCGACGCCACCGTTGGCCCTTGGACGTCACTGCAGGCAGCTGAGGTCGATGCTGAGGACCCCTGCTGGTCGCTCCAGGTCGTCGTCGACCAAGATGGCCATCCCCATGAATCGCACATGGTTGAGGGCGCCAAGTGTAGCGACTCCTGGTGGTCATCTCCCTCCGACTCCGCCGACCACAATGGCGTCGTCCTGGACTCGCACGTGGACGGACCTCGTGGGTACTTCGACGTCGATGGTGATGATCCCTGTTCTGGAGGGTCACAGGCTGCACTGCCGTTCTTGGGCTTCGATCTGCAGACTTTCGCGTAGTGCCCCTTTTTACCGCATTGATTACAGACCACCGCTTTAGCAGGACACTTTTGCCGTGGATGCTTGGCTCCTCCGCAGAAGTAGCACCGCGGGCCGCCTGGGGCTGCCGCCGTCGTCGGGTCTATATGGGAGCACGCCATAATACTGCACTTCGAGCCCGTGGGGCGAGGAGGGATTTGTGACTGCTCCTGCCACGTTGTCTCCACGTGGTCCTCCGGATACAGGACCAAGCTCTTCGAAGCCGCCTCAAGCATTTCAGCCATCTCCATAGCTTGGGTCAGGTTGAGATTCCCCTTCTCCAACAGCTTGAGACGGATGTACGAAGACCCTACCCCTGCCACAAACGCATCTCGGGCGAGGTCGTACATGTACTGCTCAGCCGACACAGCTTTGCAGTCACAGCCCCTGGCAAGCTGCAAGAGCTCATTGGCGTAATCCTCCATGGTTTCGCCCGACTGCCGACGTCGTGTAGCGAGGAGGTAACGAGCGTGGATCTCGTTGGGAGGTCTCGTGTATCGCTTTTTCAAAAGCTCGAGGGCCCTCGGGTAAGTGGTGGCCGCATGGATCGCGAGGTAGACAGTGTCGCTTACCCTCGCATGGAGGACCTGGAGTCTGTCGTCATCTGTGATGACCGCTGCAGAGGCTGCCAGGTAGTCCTCGAAACACTTCAGCCAGTGGTCGAAGGTGTTAGAGGCGCCGACCGCACGTGGATCCAGCGTCAGACGCTCTGGCTTCAGCATTTGTTCCATACTCTCCTTTCCGTCGAGAGTTTAGTGTTAGACAATAAAATTGATGCACGTCAATCGAGCACAAGACACAAGGCTTCGGTAACTGAAGGCTTTTATTGTCTAACAATGGAACTATTAGAACACGAGTACACCACTCCAGACTGAAGGGGTCCCGCCCGAGCAGGGGGTCTTATACCTCTCCCAGGAGGCGGGGCCCGACTGGGATGTGCCACAACAGCAACAACCACAGGTGTATTAATCCCACAGTGTAAACACCCTAGCCCAACAACAACATTAGAACAATCCCACAGTGTGAACACCCTAGCCCAACAACAACATTAGAACAATCCCACAGTGTGAACACCCTAGCCCAACAACAACATTAGAACAACCCCACAGTGGTAACCAACGATGGTTCACCACACTGACGTTGGACTGGGGTGGGTACAATAAGAAGTCTCACAACACCAGGTTAAAGTCCAACAGGTTTATTTGGAATCACGTGTTTCCAAATAAACCTGTTGGACTTTAACCTGTTGTTGTGAGACTTCTTACTGAACATAAATGATAACATTCCATTCCTGGAAGTTCTCAGTTATTTACATCTCTTTGATCGGAATTACCCTCCTCCTTGTACATACTGAAGTGGAATAATTTTGCTTGTCTTTTTTTTTTGATAATCTGTTTAAGCACACAGGACTATAATGAATAATCCTGTATGTCTCTGACTCCAACAAAATATTTCAAATGCAGGGATCAGCAGAAAAAAAAACTGCTGTCAGTGATTTTAGATGCTAACACTTCCATAAATGATAACTTGTTTAGTAAGCAAGTGTACTGTCTACACAGGTTTATAGCAACAAGAGACATTTCTTCTTAATCGTCTGTTAGCTTTTGTTCTGTTAAAATCTGTGATTGCCCAATACTGGAGCACTATAACTCGAAAATATCATCTACAATAAGTCTCACTGAATTGTGAATTAGAAATTTAAATAGTTCGAACAGTAAGTTTTAAACCTAAATTGCATTTTAAATTGATTAGCATATTATTCACCGTGGCGAAAGGGAGGTAGCTAAGGCTCCATATATAAAGAGGGCTAGATACATTTCATTCTCTTTGAGAAGTGGATGAAGCAAACAAGTGGCTCCCCAAAGTACAGGGTGCTGTTGACTGCACACACATCGCTTTGCAGATGCTGCATCTCAATTCTGAGTTAAACTGAAACGGAACAAATTCCACTGCTTCCAAATCCGCCTAGTGTGTCACCACATACAGTGTATCATTGCAGGTCAGTGCTTGGTATCCTGGCAGCAGTCACAATGGCTTCATAAGACCATAAGATATAGGACCAGAATTAGGCCACTCAGCTCATCGAATCTGCTCCGCCATTCAATTAGGGCTGATATTTTTCTCATTACCATTCTCTTGCCTTTTTTCCATTACCCCTGGTCCCCTTATTAATCAGGAATCTATCTATCTCTGTCTTAAGGACACTCAATGACCTGGCCTCCACAGCCTTCTGCGGTAAAGAATTCCACAGATTCACCACCCTCTGGCTGAAGAACTTCCCCCTCATCTCTGTTTTAAAGGATCGTCCCTTTAGCCTGAGGTTGTGCCCTCTGGTTCTAGTTTTTCCTACTAGTGGAAACATCCTCACCATGTCCTTTCTATCCAGGCCTCGCAGTATCCTGTAAGTTTCAATAAGATCCCCCCTCATCCTTCTCAACGCCAACGAGTACACACTCAGAGTCCTTCAGCCATTCCTCATACGACGAGCTCTTCATTCCAGGGATCATTCTTGTGAACTTCCTCTGGACCCTATCCAAGGCCAGCACATCCTTCCTTAGATATGGGGCCCATAACTGCTCACAATACTCCAAATGGGGTCTGACCAGAGCCTTATATAGCCTCAGAAGTACATGCTGTGGCAGTCCACTGCACCTATTTTAGTCACCTCCAAAATCCAAAGGGTGGCTACTGCACAGCAAGGGTTTTTGGCTAATTACCTGGCTTATCATTCCAGTGCAGCATTCACACACACATGGGCAATACTCATATCACAAAACACATGCTGCCATCTTGAACATGATTAAGCAGACTATAGGCTTGCACGGCGCACTGTTTGGTTCACAGCAGGCGGAGGCAGGGACATCCCAAGTTTCCGGCATTTGGAGGACTGCTGGAGGCCTGGAATTTGCTGAGTCTGAATCAAATAACCAAATTCCGGACTCGGCCCTAAATCAGTTGGTTGTACCCCAGCAACAGTCAAGGGAATATCAGGAAGGGGTGTCAGTTGCACTCCTCAGATTGCACGTATGATCAAGGAGTACGTCTGCCTTCAGTCCGAGGTGATGGCACCGGCATGCCGATGCACACAGGTCAACACTGGCAGGTTGGCAGCCACCTTGGAGTCATTGGTCAAGGATATTGGTTCTGCATGACTGCACTTCATCGCTGTAACCATTGGTGGAATCAATCAGCGTCAATATGAGAGGACTACGGGGCACCTCGATCTCACTGCAGGTCCTTCGGATTGTCCTCGAAGGACAAAAGGGCGGAAGTGTGGAAGTTAGAACCAACCGTTAGCAGGCGAAGAGTCTGAGTCTATTTTGCAGCATGAGTGGATCCTTGAGAAACCACAGAATGTTCCAAGTATTGATTGTGGTTAAAGGAAATAAGGATGTTTACTGAACATTGCCTGCTAAAAACGTCAAGGATTCTGTACAGCTGTGTGCAAATGAAGGATTGAAATGATGCTGAATTCTATTGGTTGAAAGTACACATCAAACTGTAAGGCTATTGATGCTTTAACTGGCGTGTTCTCTCTTATTGGCTAAAAAGTGTTGTAACTGACACTGTTTCGCGGAACTTGGCAAGAACATCAGTGAGAATCACTGTGTTTGTTCTTGCGAGTGAATAATAAAGCTTGGAAGATTCAGTGCTCACTGTGCATTGTCTGGTTAATACTCAACACGGGCACCCAGTGGAGCAGCAGCTTGACACCACAGGGCCATCCACCCAGGTGACTCCGGAGAGTGTGCGGCTGATTCAAATCCTGTGACCCCATCAGCTCCACGGGCTGAGGAGGGAGCACCTGGCACGCAGGGGGTCGGGGTCCTCCAGGTCTCAGCCCGGCAGAGGGTGCCCATTAATGTCATCACAGAGAAGAGGTGTAGCAGTCAGCAAGCTACCTCTACCTCCGCTGTGGGAGCACCAAGACATTAATAGCAGGGTGAGGAAAGTGAAGATGTGGTTGCACAACCTGAGCCCAGGCGTTAATTACACAAATATCATCTTCACAAATGTAAATAGACTCGCAATCATTTCAGATCTCCTCATGTCTATGTCTCCTTATTCTAATGAGCTGTATTAATGTCAGTCATGTGTGAAACCTTGGTTCCTGCACATACTAATGGCAATTGACTCTATACTGCGCCTTTTCTCTGTGCAGTGTGTTACCATCTGACCACAGTGTGAGTCCTGTTTCAATGTCAGCTCAGTAATACCTCCACCTTAATGTAAAGTGTGGTTGCTGCAGGAATCTTGTACCCAAGCGTCACAGGATCCCGCGATGTGCTGTGTTGGCTCTGCACCATTGAAGAGGTGTTCCCTCTACTTTGTCTGCAATCTTGAGAGGTGAAAGTGTGGTGTTGAAGGGAACAGGTGGTGATACTTGCTCATTGTGGTAAACTACTGTTAGCTTATTACCTGTATATGTGACATGCCTGGACACATCCCTGCTGGACCTACCTGAGACTCCTCCCCCCCTGGTCCAGGTATAAAGGCAACTGGTCCCCACCCCCCTGCCTCAGTCTGGACCAGTTCATCGGCATGGGTGTGCTCCAAGTCTTTTGTTAATAAAAGCCTATTTGTTCTTGCATGCAAACTAGTCTTTGCTCGATTGATGGTGCATCACTCATGTATTCTGAAACTCCATGTTCCCACTGCCTGTCAGCAGGGTCTCCGTGCTCTGAGTCTCACCATAGAGATTATGGCTGGAATTTTACCGGCCTGCCGGCCATGGGAATCAGAGCGGGCAAGAGACGGAGCATGGGAAGGTCTGTTGACCGCGGGTGGGATTTTAGGGTTTCCGGACGAGTGAGTCTGTAAAATCCCACCCATTATGTGTGCTGCCATCAGCCAGTCAGGTGTCAGACATTCCCTGACAGAATATGATGATCTCAGCTGAAAGCAGGAGAACCTTCAAGTTGATGAAGCAGTGGCACAGTTATGCGCAGACATTGAGACATCCAAACCTGAATTTGTGACTATTACGGGGAGAAAAGTATCTTTGCGCTGTTGGTTAACAGCAATATTCATCCCACCACCTTCAGTCTCCAGCAGGTTACTGATGCAATTTGCAAATGCTGATCTCTGAGGGCCACATCAGCCTTTAGGCGTATGCCCACAAGGCGTCAGGGTGATTGTGAGCAAGCCATGCAATGCTGCAGTGTCATCAGGAGGGTCATAGCTGAAATTAGAGTAGCAATGATTGTCTTCATGCTGGCCCATGATGGAGAAGACTTGTTCAGGAGGGTCATCAGCGCATCTCGTCATCCTCCTGCTGGAATCTTCTGGCCATGAGGGCATCACAAGCATGCCTGACTCGTCTACACCCTTGGTTTCATAGACCTCATCACCATCATCCCCTTCAATATGCTCTTCATCGCAGGAGACGTGCAGCTCCTTGATCTCCTCATCATTGAAGCCCTCTCCCCATTGCATGGCCAGGTTATGTCATATGCAGCAAGACATGATAATGCTTGACACCCTCTGGGCAGTGGACTGGAGTGCTCCGCCAGATCTGTCCAGGCATCGGAATCGCATTTTCCAGATCCTTATGGTGTCTTCCACCAAAGTCCAGGTTGTGGCCTGAGCCTCATTATAATTTCTTTCAGCAGGAGTCTGAGGCCACTGCATGAGTATCATCAGCGATGTCCTTTGTGGGTAGTCCTTGTCCCTGAGGAGCGAATTCTGCATCCTGTATGGTCCCAGGAAAATATCAGGGATCTGAGACCTACGGAGAATGTAAGGAGTCATCGATGCTTCCAGGGTATCATGCATACACCTGCATAATCCATTTGTTATGTTGCAGACCTGCTGAGCACTGAGAGAATGGAAGCCTATGTGGTTGACATACTGGATGCCAGGGAGATTTAAGAGCCATGTGAGTGCAGTCGATGTCACCCTCCCCCTGGGGGAATCAAAAAATCTCAGCAAAGCCCAGTGCATCCAATATTCCACTCAGACAGTGGGTGACTTCTGCTGGTTCTGCAAATGAATGCTGAGACATTGGCCACTGGAAAATGAATCATGGCTTGGTTCGCAAGTATTCTGGTTAAGTTGACCAACATTCCTATGCTGGAAAGGTTGGGTCCGAGCTCTAGGCAAAGCCCCCCGCCAAGTGAATGGAAGGTTTCTCTATGCTCCAGGGCAGTGCCTGTGAGCGTTCTGACCAAAATGGCAAGAATTTCTTTGTTGCTTATCCTTCAATCTCTTTCTGCAGGCTGTACGGCAAAGTGCTCATCTGAGTGTTTAGCAGCAAAACTCATGTGCAGCTTCAGCTTCTGGCACCACCTTATCCTCAATGAATATGCTGCAATGTGTTTCAGTGTTGTGACTGGCATGGCTTTGTAGCTTTAAATATGTGTAAACTGTGAGATGTGTGTGTGGAGCGTGTAGCATTGCTAATCTTGTGATGGCCAGGTGAAGCTATAAATATGAAGAATGAGTCATCATTGACAGAGCGTGTTTGTCGGTGAGTGATGGGGGTGTGGTGTTTTCAGTGGTTTAATGAGGTTAGTGCTTCAGGGATTTGAAAATGAATTCACTGATCTTGATTATTCACAGAAGATTGTAAAAGTTCTTGCAGGCAATACATCCAGGTCCTGTGAGCTACACTACTGGCATTGATTGTGTTGGAATATCTGCTCACATTGCCTTCTTGGAATTTGCCTCGAGGGCTCCTGACAGCTGATAGGTAGGGGAACTCTCTCCTTCTGTCCGCAACTTGCACCATGAATTTTAGTGCCGTGTCTAAGAACCTTGGAGCAACTCTCTGCTGTTTTGGGACATCAGTGACTGTTCTTCCTGCTTTTAATGTCTTCCTCAGTAACTTCCAGGAGCATTCCTTTAAGAGGTACAGGCTGGCTTTAAGTGGTGCTAGCCTCACAGGAACCTGCAACTCCAGCTGAAGTGTGGAGTCACTCAGCAGCACATGCTGGTCTGCACACAGCATGTAGATGAACACTAACGTGGGAACATCGGAATTAGGAGCAGAAGTAGGCAATTCAGCCCTTTGAGCCTGCTCTGCCATTCAATCAGATCATGGATGATCTCTTCCTGGTCTCAAATCCACCTTTCTACTTGTTCCCCAGATCCAAATGATAGTAAGAAGTTTGCATGTTGTCTGTAGTGGAAGGAATGGGCATGTGTTAGTCATGATTCACAAGCTTTGCACCTATTCTTTGGGGCTATTCAATTGTGTCCCCTGTGGCACATCCAAGGCAGGATATTGAACAAGTCGGCTGACAACGTAGAGATTGTGCAGGGGTTAATAGAGTTGGTGGAGATGTAGAACTAGATGTCATCGATATATATGTAGTAGGCAAATCTATGTCTCCAGATGATGCTGTTGAGAAGTGGAATGTAGACCATAAAAGAGGACAGATCCTTGGGAAGATTACAGTGCAGAGAATGGGCAGAGAGAGTGTTGCTGAAGATGATCAGTTAGCAAGAGCTGAACCATGTCAGAACAACCCTATTGAGCTGGGCACAAGAGGAAAGGGCTTGGAGGAGGATGATCGAGGACCAGTACACCATTATCTCAGTAGCATTTAAGGTTTTGGTTCTTGCCTTTCAGTGCAGTGAGTGATGTTGCAAGATGGCAGGCGATGATATAGTCAGACACAAAGTAGGTAACCAGAAGACCAAGTCAAATCAATAAACAATTTATTGATTAACATACCTGAATCCCCTAGTTCAACAATGAGCCTACCTTCACTTTTCAACGTTTCCCGATGTATACCACTAGTCCATTTACCAGGAAAAAGAAACACACAGATCCAGATAACAAGAGACAGTCTTTCAATGGGGATAGCCAAGCTTGTGGTTGTATAGACGGAAAGAGGGCTCAAATTACCAAGGCAGATTCTCATAAAGTCTGTAGTTAGGTTTCAAAGTGAGTTTATTGTCTGACCTAAGGCATAATCCATAGAGCAGATTGCACACAGCAATCAATCCACACAGGAAGCCAGCACCGTCCTCACTTTCCCCCTGAGGTATTCTCCTTTCACTATTGCTCAGTGATCTACTTACATAGTCTATCTAAGAGTTTACAGCTGAACCTCATCTCCCAGATTGACATGGAAGAGCTTCCAGATTGAGGGTCGCCAGTTCTTTCTGGGATTGCTAATGACATATGAGGTATTGCTGTACTCATGGGAGCAAGTATCTGAAATACAACACCCCCAACCCCAGCACCCGACCCCTTGTAACATCACAAGTGACCTGATGTAAATCTGGTTCTAACACAAGTTGCTGATAGATTGGCATAGCATTGAGACTGACAACCTCCAAGAGGTGGAATTGATGAGGTTTTTCTAATCTCACAGTAACTTTGTGGTGAACTTTTAAGTAAGATCAGCCAAATCAGATGTAACCTGTAGAAAGCACAATATTTACATTCATTGTTCACCTTTAAGGAAATAAATGAGATTAAGAAATATATCTAAGCATATCGGGGCAGCACAGTGGTTAGCACTGCTGTCTCACAGCGCTAGCGACCTGGGTTCGATTCTCAGCTTGGGTCACTGTCCGTGTGGAGTTTACACATTCTTCCTATGTCTGTGTGGGTTTCCTCCGAGTTTCCTCCCACAGTCCAAATATGTGCGGGTTAGGTGGATTGGCCATGATAAATTGCCATTTAGTGTCAAGGGGAATTCATGGGGTTATGGGGATAAGGCCTGGGATTGTGGTCGGTGCAGACTCAATGGGCCAAATGGTCTCCTTCTGCACTGTAGGATTCTATGATATGTCACTGATGATGGAAAGAAGATTGACTGCCTCTGTGGTTGTAGCAAATTGATAAGAACTGTAATCTTTTAGTCTTGGTTTTTATAATATTTTATTGAAACGCGCAGTGAAAGTCATAAACTCTGCTGTGTGTTTTACTTAAATGAGGTGGTTAGCACTGTTGCCTCATAGTTCCAGGGCCCCAGGTTCGATTCCAGCCTTGGGTGACTGGCTGTGTCAAGTTTGCACATTCTCCCCGTGTCTGTGTGGGTTTCCTCCGTGTGCACCAGTTTCCTCCCACTCATCAAGGATGTGCAGGTTAGGTGGATTGGCCATGCTAAATTGCCCCTTAGTGTCATAGGGACTAGCAGAGCTAATACATGGGGTTACGGGGATAGGGTCTGGGTGGGATTGTGACTGGTGCAGGCTTAATGGCATCCTTCTGCACTATAGGGATTCTATGATCCAAAGATGTGCAGCTTAGGTGAATTGGCCATGGTAAATGTGCAGGGTTATAGGGATGTGGTGGGTGGGTGGACCTGGGTGGATGCTCTTCCAGAAAGTCAGTGCAGACTCGATGGGCCGATTGGCCTCCTTCTGCACTGTAGGTATTCTATAATTCCGTACTCTATGAATGACAACAGAAATCAGGCATTTTTAGGAATATTCTTTGCAACTTTAGTGTTAAAAACAAATAAATTTCTTTCAATCTTCATATCGTGAAAATAAAAGAGAAACATCTAAAGTCTGAAAGGTTTGCATGTGGTCGTGAAAGATGCATTGATATCAACCCACCTGTATCAGATGTCGACTATTCTGCTGTACATTTCCAGCATGTTAATTTTTCTGTCTTTGGAGACATCCTCACAATGGAAAAGCTGAGATCAAACAGCAAATTCAACATTCTTTTCACTGATCCAAGTGCAAGAATGTGAAATGAAAGTGATATTCTAACTTCATTATCATGATGATGCAGGGTGGGTTACGAATACAACTGACCTAGATTATAGACCGTGAAGAATGCCTAGAAATGTTATTGGATACCATCTGAAAACTTTACTTTCAACTGTGCCATCTGTGTAATAAATTATTCAGAATATGGCAGAGCGGAGACTTTGCTGGTATTTTGCACTTTCTGAGGCTAAATCTGGCCATGTAACGCTCACTTATTAGCTACATTGCAGCCACATAAGTATTGATAATGGGGTGTGAGATGTGTGCTCACATTTCTGATGGAACGTGCAGAGGATGTCATCTTGATAGAGGTTTGTGCATGTATCCAATGGCCACTAGTGAGCTGGTACAATCCGTTCCTCCTGCCCTGGTTCCTGGCAGCGGGACAGGCGAGCCGCACAAAACACGGTAGATATTTGTGGAACTGGAAGATCCTACAAGTGACGCCTCCACCATCCAAAAATATGGTGCTGGGGGTGGTTTTGGTGGCAGGGGCAGGGGGGGTGGTCTGGAAAATCCCGGCCACAGTTTCAGTCTCTGAGTTGGTGATGGTGGGTGTAAAATCAAGTAGTGGCTTCTCTTCATTTTCATCGTTGCCTTGCCCTTCTTCCAGTGATTGAGAAGGTCACAGTTCTTGGATATCTGAAAGTGTTAAGTTTACTTATTAATGTCACAAGTAGGCTTACATTAACACTGCAATGAAGTTGCTGTGAAAATTCCCCAGTTGCCACACTCCAGCACCTGTTTGGGTACACTGAGGGAGAATTTAGCCTGGCCAATGCACCTAAATGGCATGTCTTTCAGACTGTGGGAGAAATCCGGAGCATCCGGAGGAGACCCACACAGGCACGAGGAGAACGTGCAGATTCCGCAAAGACACTGCCAAAATTTGCTGGACTTTGGGGTGGTTCCCGCAGATTGGAAAACAGCAAATGTGATGCCACTGTTTAAAAAAAGAGGTAGACAAAAGGCGGGTATCTATTGGCTAGTTAGCTTAACTTCTGTAGTAGGGAAAATGCTTGAATCTATCATCAACGAAGAAATAGCGAGACGTCTGGACATAAATTGTCCCGTTGGGAAGACGCAGCAGGGGTTCATGAAGGCAGATCATGTTTGACTAATTTGGTGGAATTCTTTGAGAACATTACATGAGCAGTGGACAATGGGGAACCTGTGGATGTGGTGTATCTGGATTTCCAGAAGGCATTTACAAAGTGCCGCACCAAAGGCTGCTGCAAAAGATAAAGGTGCACAGTGTTATGGGTAATATATTAGCATGGATAGAGGATTGGTTAACTAACAGAAAGCAAAGAGTGGGAGTAAATGGGTGTTTTTCTGGTTGGCGATCAGTGACTAGTGGTGTGCCTCAGGGATCAGTGTTGGGACCGCAATTGTTTATGATTTACATAGATGATTTGGAGTTGGGAACCAAGTGTAGTGTGTCAAAATTTGCAGATGATACTAAGATGAACAAAAAACAAAGAAAATTACAGCACAGGAACAGGCCCTTTGGCCCTCCAAGCCTGCACCGACCATACTGCCTGACTTAACTAAAATTCCCTACCCTTCCGGGGATCATATCCCTCTATTCCCATCTCATTCATGTACTTGTCAAGACGCCCCTTAAAAGTCACTATCGTATCTGCTTCCATTACCTCTCCCAGCAGCGAGTCCCAGGTACCTACCACCCTCTGTGTAAAAAACTTGCCTCGTACATTTCCTTTAAACCTTGCCCCTCGCACCTTAAACCTATGCCCCCTAGTAATTGAACTCTTCCACCCTGGGAAAAAACTTCTGACTATCCATTCGGTCCATGCCCCTCATAATCTTGTAGACTTCTATCAGGTCACCCCTCAACCGCCATCATTCCAGTAAGAACAAACCAAGTTTCTCCAACCTCTCCTCATAGCTAATGCCCTCCATACCAGGCAACATCCTGGTAAATCTTTTCTGTACCCTATCCAAAGCCTCCACATCCTTCTGGTAGTGTGGTGACCAGAATTGAACACTATATTCCAAGTGCAGCCTAACTAAGGTTCTATAAAGCTGCAACATGACTTGCCAATTTTTAAATTCAATGCGCCGGCCGATGAAGGCAAGCATGCCATATGCCTTCTTGACTACCTTCTCCACCTGCGTTGCCACTTTCAGTGACATGTGTATCTGTACACCCAGATCCTACTGCCTATCAATACTCTTAAGGGTTCTGCAGTTTACCGCATATTTCCTATCTGTATTAGACCTTCCAAAATGCATTACCTCACATTTGTCCAGATTAAACTCCATCTGCCATCTCTCCACCCAAGTCTCCAACCTATCTAAATCCTGCTGTATCCTCTTGATGGGCCTCATCACTATCCGCAAATCCACCAACCTTTGTGTCGTCAGCAAACTTATTAATCAAACCAATTACATTTTCCTCCAAATTATTTATATATATATTACAAACAGCAAAGGTCTCAGCACTGATCCCTGAGGAACGTCACTTGTCACAGCCCTCCATTCAGAAACATACCCTTCCACTGTTACCCTCTGTCTTCTATGACTGAGTAAGAAGTTTGACAACACCAGGTTAAAGTCCAACAGGTTTATTTGGTAGCAAAAGCCACACAAGCTTTCGAGGCTCTGAGCCCCTTCTTCAGGTGAGTGGGAATTCTGTTCACAAACAGAACTTATAAAGACACAGACTCAATTTACATGAATAATGGTTGGAATGCAAATACTTACAACTAATCCAGTCTTTAAGAAACAAAACAATGGGAGTGGAGAGAGCATCAAGACAGGCTAAAAAGATGTGTATTGTCTCCAGACAAGACAGCCAGTGAAACTCTGCAGGTCCACGCAACTGTGGGAGTTACAAATAGTGTGACATAAACCCAATATCCCGGTTGAGGCCGTCCTTGTGTGTGCGGAACTTGGCTATCAGTTTCTGCTCAGCGACTCTGCGCTGTCGTGTGTCGCGAAGGCCGCCTTGGAGAACGCTTACCCGAATATCAGAGGCCGAACGCCCGTGACCGCTGAAGTGCTCCCCAACAGGAAGAGAACAGTCTTGCCTGGTGATTGTCGAGCGGTGTTCATTCATCCGTTGTCGCAGCGTCTGCATAGTTTCCCCAATGTACAATGCCTCGGGACATCCTTTCTTGCAGCGTATCAGGTAGACAACGTTGGCCGAGTTGCAAGAGTATGTACCGTGTACCTGGTGGATGGTGTTCTCACGTGAGATGATGGCATCTGTGTCGATGATCCGGCACGTCTTGCAGAGGTTGCTGTGGCAGGGTTGTGTGGTGTCTTGGTCACTGTTCTCCTGAAGGCTGGGTAGTTTGCTGCGGACAATGGTCTGTTTGAGGTTGTGCGGTTGTTTGAAGGCAAGAAGTGGGGGTGTGGGAATGGCCTTGGCGAGATGTTCGTCTTCATCAATGACATGTTGAAGGCTCCGGAGGAGATGCCGTAGCTTCTCCGCTCCGGGGAAGTACTGGACAACGAAGGGTACTCTGTCCACTGTGTCCCGTGTTTGTCTTCTGAGGAGGTCGGTGCGGTTTTTCGCTGTGGCGCGTTGGAACTGAGTCAGTATTTTACCATAAATGACTGAGCCAGTTTTGTACCCACCTTGCCAACTCACCTCTGATCCCATGTGACTTCACCTTCTGCACCAGTCTGCCATGAGGGACCTTGTCAAAGGCCTTACCGAAGTCCACGTGGACAACATCCACTGCCCTACCTTCGCCAATCATCTTCGTCACTTCCTCAAAAAACTCGACCAAGTTAGTGAGACATGACCTCCCCTTCACAAAATCATGTTTCCTCTCGCTAATATGTCCACTTATTTCCAAGTGGGAGTAAATCCTGTCTCGAAGAAGCCTCTCCAATAATTTCTCTACCACTGACATGGTAGAGTGGCGGAGTAAAGTGTGGAAAGGACGCTGAATGTCTGCAAAGCGATATAGATAGTTTAAGTGAGTGGGCAAGGGTCTGGCAGATGGAGTACAATGTTGGTAAATGTGAGGTCATCCATTTGGTAGGAATAACAGCAAAATGGACTATTATTTAAATGGTAAAATACTGCAGCATGCTGTTGTGCAGAAGTACCTGGGTTTTCTTGTGCATGAACCACAAAAAGTTGGTTTGCAGGTGCAGCAGGTAATTAAGAAGGCAAATGGAACTTTGTCCTTCATTGCTAGAGGGATGGATTTAAAAATAACGAGGTTATGTTGCAGCTGTATAAGGTGCTGGTGAGGCCACACCTGGAGTACTGTGTACAGTTTTGGTCTCCATACTTGAGAAAGGATATACTGGCACTGGAGGGGGTGCAGAGGAGATTCACTAGGTTGATTCCGGAGTTGAGAGGGTTGGCTTATGAGGAGAGACTGAGTAGACTGGGGCTATGCTCATTGGAATTCAGATGAATGAGGGGAGATCTTATAGGAACATATAAGAGTAGGAAGGGACTAGATAAGGTAGAAGCAAGGAAGTTGTTTCCACTGGCAGGTGAAACTAGAACTAGGGGGCATGGCCTCAAAATAAGGGGGAGCAGGTTTAGAACTGAGTTGAGGAGGAACTTCTTCACACAAAGGATTGTGAATCTGTGGAATTCCCTGCCCAGTGAAGCAGCTGAGGTTTCCTCATTGAATGTTTTTAAGGCAAGGATAGATAATTTTTTGAACAGTAAAGGAATAAAGGGTTATGGTGAGCGGGAGGTAAGTGGAGCTGAGTCCATGAAAAGATCAGCCATGATCTTATTGAATGGCAGAGCAGAGGGGCCAGATGGTCTACTCCTGCTACTAGTTCTTATGCGACCTAAGCTGGAAATTGAACCTGGGTCCCTGGTGCTGTGAAGCAGGAGTGCTAGCCACTGTGCCACCATGCCACCTGAAATGAGAAAGGGATAAATGTAAATTGTGATGAGGGGTGTTCGGAACGTAAGAGGCCCCCTGGTTTATACCATCTGAAACTTCTGAGTCGTAACAGATTGTGAGGCCAAGGAGGAGTAAGAGAAAAGGAGGACGATTCGTTATGCAGAAGCCCTCATAATCCAGCATACAAACTGAAGGGTTGAATACAGATTGATGGATTGTTGGCAGATGAGCGATGGGATTGCACTGAGTTGAAAAGTAGTTAAGGATAGTGATGAATTGGCAAGGCATGTCATTTGAAAATTGAATTTACTATACCAGGAATTTCCAGTTCCTTTGTGGACAGCCATGGAGATAGAAGAGGGGGGTTGGTGGTGGGGAAGGGGGGTGGTGGTGGTTGGTCGGGGGATAGGTGGGTGCGGAAAAGAAGGGGGCATGTCAGAAGAATTACAAAATCACAGGATCACACAGTGCAGAAGAGGCCCTTTGAACCATCAAATCTGCACTGACACGTGAGAAATACCTGACCTATCTCCTAATCCCATTCACCAGCACTTAGCCCATAGCCTTGAATGTTATGAGGTGCCAAATACTCATCCAGGTACTTTTTAAAGGATGTGACGCATCCCGCCTCCACCACCCTCCCAGGCAGCGCATTCCAGACCATCACCACCCTCTGGGTAAAAAAGCTTTTCCTCACATCCCCCCTAAACCTCCTGCCCCTCACCATGAATCTGTGTCCCCTCGTGACTGACCCTTCAACTAAGGGGAACAGCTGCTCCCTTTCCACCCTGTCCATGCCCCTCATAATTTTGTACACCTCGATCAGGTCGCCCCCTCTGTCTTCTCTACACCAATGAAAACAATCCAAACCTATCCAACCTCTCTTCATAACTTAAACATTCCCAGGCAGCATCCTGATGAATCTCCTCTGCACCCCCTCCAGGACAATCACATCCTTCCTATAGGTCCCACGGTCAATAAGGAAATAGTGAAGTGTGAGGCAGCCTCCTACATTATCATTCGAACCAACTAAAGGTCTATCTTCACCCTCACTGTTTTTGTTTACCTCGGTTGAAACAGTTGGCTCTCTCATCCACTGCCATCTGTTGCTTCTGCACGGTCAAAAAGGCAACCACAAATATTCACTGAGCTAGCCTCCACTGCTTTCTGGAGAAGAGGATTCCACAGGCAAAGCAGTCCTTTCGATTGGCACCCTGTCCACCATGTTAAACATTCACCACCCCGCCACTGACCCTCAGTAGCAGCAGTGAGTACTATCTACAAGATGTATTGCAGCAACTCACCAAGACTCCTTTGAGGAGCACTATCCAAACCCACGACCTCTACCAGCCGGCAAGACAAGAGAAGCAGATGCCTGGGAATGCCACTACCTGCAAGTTGCCTTTCCAAGACATTCACTATCCTGACTTGGAAATATATCAACTGTTCCTTCGCTGTCGCTGGGTCAAAATCCTGGAACTCCCCTCCCCAACAGCACTTTGGGTGTACCTATGCCAAATGGACTGCAGCGGTTCAAGAAGATGGCTCACCATCACTTTCTCAAGGGCAATTAGGAATGGGCAATAAATGCTGACCTAGCCAGCGAAGCCCACAACTTGTGAAAGAATAAAAACATTTGGTATGTATTTATTTTCAATGACGATACCAAGGCTGAAGGACTTCAGTTGTTTGGGAGAATGGTTGGAGAAACTCTGATTGTTCACCTTGGAGCAGAGCAGGTTAAGGGGTGACAGGAGTTAAACAGAATTATAAGAGCTTTTGATAGAGCAAACTGGGAGAATCCAATTCCTCTAGCTTGTGGGCTGGTAACCAAAGATCAAGGAATAAAAAGAATTGGCAGAAGAACAAGAGTAAAGAGAGAATATTTCTTCACACAGAGGTCACTAGTTATCTGCCCCCATCCTATGGCGGCAGGTTGGCTGGCCGGGATGGCAGCTCGCTGGTGGCTGCTGGCGGGGATGGCAGCTCTCTATTGGCTGCTGGCAGAGGTGGCAGCTCGCTATTGGCTGCTGGCGGGGATGGTAGCTCTCTATTGGCTGCTGGTAGGATCGTCAGGTCCTCCCAAAGTGAATGGCCATCTGTGTTGCTCACCAGTTTGGGGGGGGGGGGGCGGGGGAGAAGGGTGGTGGGGGGGGGGGGGGGGGTGGGGTGGTGGGGGGGGGGGAGAAGGGTGGTGGGGGGGGGGTGTGGGTGGGGGGGTGGGGTGGGTGGGTGGTGCGGTTTGCCTTCAGTAAGACTGAAAGATCCGGTTGGTGAGAAAGACTGGAAAATTCTACCCTGAGAGTTGTTACAATCTAGAACTGACTGCCAGAAAAGATGGTGGAATCGGATTCCATGGCAACTTTCAAAAGGCAATTGGACATGTGTGGATTAGAGGGATGAATGGGAAGACCCGGAGAGTTGGGCTGAATTGAATTTCTCTTTCAAAGAGGCACGACAGGCATGATGAGTGGAATGGCCTCTTTTTGTGCTAAATGATTCTAACTAGGTTGATGAATGTGTTAAATAATTTGGGAAAAGATTTTTTCTGTTTGCATCCTTCCCATCATATGAGCCAAGAAGATCCACAGGATCTAAAAGCTATGACTCACTATATATATATATAAAAACAAGTAACAGAAGGGAGATATGTAAATATAGAATTTGTTTTCCATATCACACAGCAATGCAACTTGGAATGTGCATGGAACAGGTTCAGTATCATGAGAGGAATTGACTATTTTGGTTGACTATTTTGAGATTGTGTGCAATCTGAGAAACTTTTTTCATTTGAGAGACTGAATTTATATCAAAGTTAGAATTCCACACAATTTATAAACATTGCTGGAGGAGCAACTTGAAGGCAGGGTGGATTGGGGTGGGGGTCAGAGCCAGAAGTTAGATCACCCTGCAACAGAACAGTGGTCCTGGAAGCCCACTGGATGTGAATTGTAGATAGCTGCTCGGCATCATCTGTTAGCTCACTGCTCAAAAGGATTCAGGTTTGGGCCTCTGCATCGCCAGCAGTCATGTTCAGGCAAATCCAAAGGCTGGTGGGGGAGGGGAGGAGTAACATGGGGCGGTGATCCAGAAGGAGGGGATGATTGGGAGAGGGGGTCAATTGTGAGAGGGAATGGATGATCAGTAGAACAAGGGGATGGGAGGGAACATAGGGACTGAGCTTCAGGAAGGTCTAGTGTTCAGGGTGGAAGAGGGAGCCAGCACTAGGGGAAGTTCAAAGGTTAGCTGTACAAGTGTCATTTTAAAATACTGTTATGCAGTATGTTAGCCAATGTCCATGTGTGGCTAATTTAGAATATCAAATTTCACTTTGTTAGTGAATATAAAATAGACGTCATGACTGAACATGTGTTCTCAATGGTCATCTGGAATGCATGGCATATCATATGATTTTAACTTTTTTGTCCATTTGCTGGTAAGATGTTTAAACAAAAAGCAAACCATGTGTGCGGTTTTTGATTGCTGTGTGTGTGCTTTCCTCCCTTTATGTGGTAGTATGCTCCTTTAAGGGTGAATCACATGACCCATTGGGCCAATTGTGGTGAGACGCCAGATTGAGAGTGGGAGCGTTGGAGTCTAGGGGTCGTGGAATTTGGATGCAGTCTTATCTCCATCTTGTATTTAGTTAGTTTTCCCCAAATATTGGGGCGGCACGATGGTACAGTGGTTAGCAATGCTGCCTACAGCGCCAGGGACCCGGGTTTGATTCTTGGCTTGGGTCATGTGTGGAGTATACACATTCTCCCTGTGTCTGCATGGGTTTCCTTCCGGTGCTCCAGTTTCCGCCCACAGTCCAAAGATGCATGGTTTCGGTGTACTGGCCATGCTAAATTGCCCCTTAGTGTCAGGGGGACTAGCTAGAGTAAATGCATGGGGTTGTGGGGATAGGGTCTGGGTGGGATTGTGGCCAGTGCAGACCTGCTGGGCTAAATGGTTCCTTCTACACTGTAGGATTCTATGATTCTATGATCCCCAGATCAAAAAGGAAGGTCTGGCTATTATTTATGGGGTGAAAAAGTTCCATCGGTGCATTTATGGACATCACTTGATGATAATTACCAAGCATAAGCCACTTTTAGGTTTGTACAGAGAGGACAAAGCCATTCCCCTATCTCTTCAGCAGGGGTCCAACGTTGGGCTCTACTATTCGGGTCATATGACTATATGTTCTGACATAGACCAAGCACCCACATGGTCAACGTAGAGGTTTTAAACTGCCTTCCTTTGCCATAAAGAATTCCACCACCACCAATGCCCCAAGAAATTGTGTATGCTCCTACATTCCTGGACACTTTACAGGAATTGGTAAGGCAAATCAAATTGTGGACCCAAAGGGACCCCATTTTGTCTGGAATCAAACAGATGGTCCTTCACAGTTGGCATCATGACAAGTCCAAACAATTTTGACATTTCCAAATCAGAAAGGATGAGCTGAGCTGTGACGATGGAGTACTGTTGTGGGGAGCCAGAACGGCCGTTCCTGCTCCTGTTCGGACAACACTATTCCAAGAATTGCACTGAGCTCATCCCGGTATGATGAAAATGAAAACGTTAGCCTGGAGTTGTGCGTGGTAGCCCAAGATTGACAAAGGCATTGAAGACCTCATTAGACACTGCCACCGGTATCAAATACAGCAGAGTTCACCGCCCTCGGCTGTTCTGCAACAACAGGAATGGCCAGGTCAGTCGTGGGTGACCATAAGACCGTAAGACATAGGAGCAGAATTAGGCCACTCGGCCTATCGAGTTTGCTCTGCCACTTGATCATGGCTGATATTTTTCTCATCCCCATTCTCCGGCCTTTTCCCCATAACCCCTGATCCCCTTATCAATCAAGAACCTATCTACCTCTGTCTAAAGGACACTCAATGACCTGGCTTCCACAATCGTCTATGGCAAAGAGTTCCTCAGATTCACCACTCTGGCTGAGGAAATTCCTCCTCATCTTTGTTTTAAAGGATCGTCCCTTTAGGCTGAGGTTGTGCCCTCTGGTTCTAGTTTTTCCTACTAGTGGAAACATCCTCTCCACATCCACTCTATCCAGGCCTCACAATATCCTGTAAGTTTCAATAAGATCCCCCCTCATCCTTCTAAACTCCAAGTACAGACCCAGAGTCCTCAACCGTTCCTCATACGACAAGCTCTTCATTCCAGGAATCATTCTTGTGAACCTCCTCTGGATCCTTTCCAAGGCCAGCACATCCTTCCTTAGATATGGGGCCCAAAACTGCTCACAATCATCCAAATGGTGTCTGACCAGAGTCTTATACAGCCTCAGAAGTACATCCCTGCTCTTGTACTCTAGCCCTCTCGACATGAATGCTAACATTGCATTTGTCTTCCTAACTGCTGACTGAACTGCACATTAACCTTAAGAGAACCTTGAGCAGTGACTCCCAAGTCCCTTTGAGTTTTTTTAATTTCCTAAGCATTTTCCCATTTAGAAAATAGTCTTGGCCTCCATTCCTCCTTCCAAAGTGCATAACCTCACACTTTTCCACATTGTATTCCATCTGCCACTTCTTTGCCCATTCTCCTAACCTGTCCAAGTCCTTCTGCAGCCCCCCTGCTTCCTCAAAAGAGGTGGGGGAGTAGCAGTATTAGTTGGAGAGCATATTACAGCGGTGCAGAGGGAGGACAATTCAGAGGGGTCGTGTAACGAGTCACTGTGGGTGGAGCTCAGAAACAGGAAGGGCGCAGTCACTATGTTGGGGGTATACTACAGGCCCCCCAACAGCCCAAGGGAAGTGGAAGAATGGATATGTCAGGAGATAATGGATAGGTGCAGGAAAAATAGGGTTGTTGTAGTGGGAGACTTCAATTTCCCTGCTATAGACTGGAAATCGCGTAGGGCTGGGAGTCTGAATGGGGAGGCATTTGTAAAATGCGTACAGGAAGGTTCTTTGGAACAATATGTAGATAGCCCGACTAGAGAGGGGGCTATACTGGACCTAGTACTGGGGAATGAGCCCGGTCAGGTCTTCAAAGTTTCGGTAGGGGAACATGTGGCAAATAGTGACCACAATTCTGTTAGCTTTAGGATAGTGATGGAAAAGGATGAGTGGTGTCCCAAGGGTAAGGTGTTGGATTGGGGGAAGGCTAACTTTAGTGGGATTAGGCAGAATTTGGCAGCTGTTGTTTGGGAGAGGCTGTTTGAGGGTAAATCCACATCTGGCATGTGGGAGTCTTTTAAGGAACAGTTGTTAGGGCTACAGGATGGGCATGTGCCTGTAAAAAAGAAGGATAGGAAGGGTAGGATTCAAGAACCGTGGATAACCAGGGAAATTGAGCGATTGGTCATAAAGAAAAGAGTGGCGTACGTTAGGTCCAGGCAGCTAAAAACGGAGGGAGCTCTGGAGGAGTACAAAGAAAGTAGGAAAGAATTCAAACGAGGAATTAGAAGGGCAAAAAGGGGTCACGAAATGTCCTTGGCAGACAGGATTAAGGAGAATCCCAAGGCATTTTATTCATACGTTAGGAGCAAAAGGGTTATCAGGGAAAAAATCGGACCTCTCAGGGACAAAAGTGGGGAATTATGCTTGGAGCCCAAAGAAGTAGGGGAGATCCTAAATGAATACTTTGCGTCCGTATTTACAAAGGAGAGGGATGTGTTGACTGGGAGTGTCTCGGAGGGAAGTGTTGGCCCGTTAGAGAAAATCTCCATTACAAGGGAGGAAGTGTTAGGTTTTTTAGGGAATATAAAGACTGGCAAATCCCCAGGACCTGATGGAATCTATCCAAGGCTGCTCAGGGAGACGAGAGATGAAATCGCTGGGCCTCTGACGCAAATCTTTGTCTCGTCACTGGACACAGGTGAGGTCCCAGAGGATTGGAGGATAACTAATGTGGTCCCGTTATTTAAGAAGGGTAGGAAGGATAACCCGGGAAATTATAGGCCGGTGAGCTTGACGTCCGTGGTCGGGAAGTTGTTGGAGAGGATTCTTAGAGATAGGATGTATGCGCATTTAGAAAGGAATAAACTCACTAATGATAGTCAGCATGGTTTTGTGAGAGGGAGGTCATGCCTCACTAACCTGGTGGAGTTTTTTGAAGAAGTGACCAGAATGGTTGACGAGGGAAGGGCCGTGGATGTCGTCTATATGGACTGTAGTAAAGCATTTGACAAAGTCCCTCATGGTAGGTTGGTGCAAAAGGTTGGATCTCATGGGATAAAGGGGGAGGTGGCCAGATGGGTGGAGAACTGGCTTGGTCACAGAAGACAGAGGGTGTTAGTGGAAGGGTCTTTTTCAAGCTGGATGCCTGTGACGGAGGATGAGGGGTTCCGCAGGGCTCTGTATTGGGACCTCTGCTGTTTGTGATTTATATAAACGATCTGGAAGAAGGTGTAACTGGGTGATCAGTAAGTTTGCGGATGACACGAAAATGGCTGGACTTGCAGATAGTGAGGAACATTGCCAGAGGCTACAGAAGGATATAGGTAGGCTGGAAATTTGGGCAAAGAAATGGCAGATGGAGTTCAATCCAGATAAATGCGAAGTGATGCATTTTGGTAGAACTAACGTAGGGGGGAGCTATACGATAAATGGCAGAACCATAAAGGGTGTAGATATGCAGAGGGACCTGGGTGTGCAAGTCCACAGATCCTTGAAGGTGACGTCTCAGGTGGAGAAGGTAGTGAAGAAGGCATATGGTATGCTTGCCTTTATAGGACGGGGCATAGAGTATAAAAGTTGGGGTCTGATGTTGCAGTTGTATAGAACGTTGGTTCGGCCGCATTTGGAATACTGCACCCAGTTCTGGTCGCCACACTACCAGAAGGACGTGGAGGCTTTAGAGAGAGTGCAGAGGAGGTTTACCAGGATGTTGCCTGGTATGGAAGGGCTTAGTTATGAGGAGAGATTGGGTAAACTGGGGTTGTTCTCACTGGAAAGACGGAGGATGAGGGGTGACCTAATAGAGGTGTATAAAATTATGAAAGGCATAGATAGGGTGAACGGTGGGAAGCTTTTTCCCAGGTCGGTGGTGACGTTCATGAGGGGTCATAGATTCAAGGTGAAGGGGTGGAGGTTTAACACGGATATCAGAAGGACGTATTTTACACAGAAGGTGGTGGGGGCCTGGAATGCACTGCCGGGCAAGGTGGTGGAGGCGGACACACTGGGAACGTTTAAGACTTATCTAGATAGCCACATGAATGGAGTGGGAATGGAGGGATACAAAAGAATGGTCTAGTTTGGACCAGGGAGCGGCGCGGGCTTGGAGGGCCGAAGGGCCTGTTCCTGTGCTGCATTGTTCTTTGTTCTTTGTTCAATACTGTCTGTCCCTCTACATATCTTTGTATCATGGGTGCAACTCCAAGTTGATTTTGCGGGCCCCTTCATGGGCAGCACATTTCTCTTCATTATTGATGCTCATTCGAAATGGATGGACAGTCATGAGATAAAGACCACGATGTCCTTAGTCACGATTGATAAACCAAGGCAAACGTTCAGCACACATGTGTTACCTGGAATGCTGGTCTCCGACAATGGGACTACATTCATGAACAAGGAATTCCAACACTTCATTTCAACACTTTGACAGCAGCACGGTGGCACAGTGGTTAGCACTGTGGCCTCGCAGCGCCAGGGGCCTGGGTTCAATTCCAGCCTTGGGTGACTGCTTGTGTGGAGTCTGTATATTCTCCCATGTCTGCATGGGTTTCCTTGGGGTGCTCCGGTTTCCTCTCACAGTCCAAAAATATGCAGGTTAGGTTAATTGGCCATGATAAATTGCAGCTTAGTGTCAGGGGCTCAGCAGGGTAAATAGGTGGGGCTATGGGGATAGGGCCTGGGTGGACTTTTGCCAGTTTGATGGGCCAAATAGCCTCCTTCTGCATTGTAGGGATTCTATGATTCATGCAAACCAATGGGATTCAGCACGTTATAAGAGCCCTCCGGCCTCAGATTTAAATCTGCCATTAAAAAAAAAGTCTCCTGCGCCTTTACAACTTCAACTGGACCTTTATCTACTAACGTACAGAATTCATATCACTAAAGGAGGTACCCCAGCTGAATTGCTCATTGGGAGATACCTTTGGACAAGACTTGATTTAATATTTCCAAATTTGGCAGGATGGCGAAGGAAAAACAAAATTCACAGAAGAAATATCATGACTCCACCAAAGTGGAGGGGGCTTTTCAGGTAAATGAATTAGTTTACATGGAAAATTTCTATGTTCGTTCAAATTAGGTCCCTGGGATAGTCATGGCAAAGACAGGTCCAGTATCATACATAGTTGATAGACAAGAGAAGAGAATGAAGAAGCATATGGACCACCTGAAAAGAGAACAATGCACAGTACCAAATGAGCAGTCTGTCCCTACTGTACCGACAGTGTGACTCCAGCGATTGCAAGTGGAACCGAATCGAACTGCACTGAGGAGGGGTTGAGTATTGTTCCGGTGGGAACTGGAGAGGTTATCAGCACTACAGCACCTTCGCAAACTGAACGCCTTCCTCTGTTGTTCAAGACGAAACTACCTTCACTGATGAAGGACCTGCTAAAGAATTACGACACACTCAAGAATGAAAAAGCCTCCAGTTACACTTACTTTATGAGAGACTGTGTAAAGTTTCCCACTTTTGCTGTATAATATTGTAAATAGTTTTGTTATTACTGTAAAATCTTAATTAAGGACTTAAAGGGTTTGGGATGTGGTGGTATGCCCTTTTGAGGGGTGAGTTATTGGGGGTCACATGACCTATCAGACCAATCACGGTGAGACATGCAGATTGAGGGCGGGAACATGAGCTTTCTGGAAGTTGGAGTCCGGGTGTCATGGAGTTCAGAAACATCCTAATCTTTGTCTTATACATAATCATTTTCCCTCAAATAAACCCCTGCTTGTTTATCTGCCTTGTTGATCATCTGTTCCTCACAGATATTAGACTTGGGTTCTGCTTTTTCTGCTGAAAGAGGGGAACTGTTAACATGCGAACAGAGGAGCATAGGACTTAGAAGCAGCAATAGGTTATTTGACCCTTTGAAGCTGCTCTGCCATTCAGCAAGAACATGGCTGATCTGGTTGTGTTCTCAATTCCACTTTCCTGTCTGCCCTTCCATCTCCCTTGACTACCTTAACTGTCAATATGCAGTCTAATTCAGCCTTGAATTGACTCCACTGCTCTCTAGGAAGAGCATTCCACAGACTAACCACTCTCTGAGAAAAAAAATCTATTTATCTCCATGTTAAAGGGGACAGGGGCTTCTTATTTTTAAATTGTGTCCCCTTGTTCTTGTCTGTCACCCTGTCAGGTCCCCTCAGAATCACGAATCAAGAACAGCTTCTTCCCTGCTGCCATCAGATTTTTGAATGGACCTACCTCGTATTAAGTTGATCTTTCTCTACACCCTAGCTATGACTTTAACACTACATTCTGCATTCTTTCCTTTCCTTCTCTATGAACGGTATGCTTTATCTGTATAGCGCGCAAGAAACTATACTTTTCACTGTATACTAATACATGTGACAATAATAAATCAAATCAAATCAAAATGTTTCAATAAGATCACCTCTCATTCTTCTAAACTCATAGGAACATAGGAATTAGGAGCAGAAGTTGACAAATTCAGCCATTCAAGCCTGCTTTGCCATTCAATCAGATCATGGCTGATCTCTCCCTGGTCTCAAATCCACATTGGGTATAGGCCCAACCCACTCAATTCTTGTGCATGGTGGCATAGTGGTTAGCACTGCTGCCTCACAGTGCCAGGGACCTGGGTCCAATTCCAGCCTTGGGTGACTGTGTGGAGTCTGCATGTTCTCCCCATGACTGTGTGAGTTTCCTCCAGGTGCTCTGGCTTCCTCCCACAGTCCGAAAGACGTGCTGGTTAGGTGCATTGACCATGCTAAATTCTCCCTCAGCGTACCCGAACAGGTGCCGGAGTGTGGCACAGTTTTCACTGTAACTTCATTGCAGAGTTAATGTAAGCCTAATTGTGACACTAATAAATAAACTTTAAAACTTTTCATTAAACTCTTCATCCCTGGAATGAGTCAAGTGAAATGCTTCTGATACATTTATATCGTTTTTCAAATAAGGAGACCAAAACTGTACACGGTATTTCAGGTGTGATCCTACCAAGACCCTGTGCAGTATCGGTACAATGTCCCAACTTTTATACTTAATTCCCCAGCTCAGCTAATCAGAATAATTGCTTTGATCTCCAAAAGAAAGAAAACAAAGTCAATACCAAACAGCGGGGTGTCAAAGAATAGACAGTGTCCACTGTCTTGGGATTGAAGAGCATGGATAGATCTGGTGTGTTGTTGGTGTTGATATTCTCAGTATTCTCTTTGATAAAGTGAAGGGATCATTTGCAACTGCTGGACAGAAAAGTACTGTGTCTGATAAATTCATATTGGAATTCCAAACTCTTGTGAGAAGTAAAGGTTACAAAGTGCTGAATGATAGCAGATTTTTGTTAAGTAAATGTAAATATGATGTATATTTGCCTAAATTAAATGCCCCTATCTACATCAATGGGGATGAAGTGGAAATGGTCGAGAGCTTCAAAGTTTCTAGGTGTCCAGATCACCTACAACCTATCCTGGTCCCCCCATGCCGACACTATAGTTAAGAAAGCCCACCAATGCCTCTACTTTCTCAGAAGACTAAGAAAATTTGGCATGTCCGTTACAACTCTCACCAACCTTTACAGATGCATCATAGAAAGCATCCTTTCTAGTTGTATCACAGCTTGGTATGGCTCCTGCTCTGTCCAAGACCGCAAGAAACAAAAGATCGTGATCAAAGCCCAGTCCATCACTCAAACCAGCCTCCCATCTATTGACTTTGTCTACACTTCCCACTGCCTCAGAAAAGCAGCCAGCATAATTAAGGACCCCACACACCCTGGACATTCTTTCTTCCACCTTCTTCCGTTGGTAAAAAAATACAAAGGTCTGAGGTCACGTACCAACCGACTCAAGAACAGCTACTTCCCTGATGCCATCAGACTTTTCAATGTACCTACCTTGTATTAAGTTGATCTTTCTCTACACCCTAGCCACGACTGTAACATTACATTCTGCATCCTCTCCTTTCCTTCTCTATGATGGTGTGCTTTGTCTGTATAGCGCGCAAGAAACAATACTTTTCACTCCATACTAATACATGTGACAATAATAAATCAAATCAAATCAAATGTAAGATGCTTTCTAAGTAAATTAGTATGTGCCTCAAACAGTGGCATATAGCCTTACCAATTACTCTTCAAAGATATTTATTGGACAACACGAAAATAAAATGAACTTTTTTATTTTTCATTTCTAAAACACATATAATTCAGCAGACGGAATGGGCCAATTCAAATCATAATTGTTTATTTTATCTGCCAAATCACAGTGTAACAAAATATCTTTCAGAGTAATGTTAATTGTTCAACGAAGACCCCCACATTTATGTAACAAATAAGATCATGCCAGAAATTTTAACAAAGGCACATTCAATCAAACAGGTGAACAAAAGCTTCAGTGTTAGTCCAAAGAAAACAATTTAAATCTAAATCATTCATTGAAAAAGATCTGCACTGCACCATGCCTTAACTATGTGCCACTGCCCTTGATGATGAGATTAGATTGCTTGGTCAAAGTCTAGCATTCTTTCAGCTTCAGAATGAGGACTTTCATAATGGACCCAATGGAGGAAATAGCTATTTCTAAGACTTAAAAAATGTAGAATATTACTTCAATTATGAAAGAAGCTTTGGAAAGCAGGAAAATAGTCCAATTTATGAGAGAATTTCAGCAACATTTGAAACTATCTTGGGATGATAGACCCACTTATGCTACAGCTGGGCACAAAAAGTTTTCTTCCTTCCTGAGGTGGGCACAATACTTCTGTGTTAAAGGGCTTGGGTACTTGCCGTTTACAAGATGTTGTTGCCACGGACATTAGTCAAGGGTTCAACTCAGATTTGTCCAAAAAAGCCTCTAGAATTTCTGAGCCCACACATTTTGAGAAAGCAGGAAAAATGGCTGCTTTTTTTCTTCATTTATAACCTGCGAGCAATCATATTAAGAGCGCAGAGATTTCACCTCCCAGTTCCTCAGGATAAGATCCTGATGGCAAGAAATGAGCAGCCAAACACAATAGACATGTAATATGATCCTTAAATGCTTCTCAAGGGCTTAATGTACCCCTTAATCAGTTGAAATACAGAGAGATTTTTTAATGCACATTTGTAGCAAGTATGAGCAGGATGGCTCAATGGATTGAAAGAAATATAATTTTACAAACCAGGATTGCCTCAAGTGCGCAAAAGAGGCTACAGTAATATGTCATTGAAAGAATGAACTTTGTCAAGAAACCCAGGGGGTTGTTCATGAATAGGTAGCTGACTCTGAAAGGTTTATTGCCTAGGGTGGTACCAGTCTTGAGTTATCTCTTTGTGCTCAACACACTTTCATATTCTCAGCACCCACGGGAATGGTTGCTACAGCCCAGCTCTTGAGCTAAAAAATTGCCGTGCATTCTTCACTTCTGCAAAATCTTCCCTTTTGTGAAACCCATTAATCTCTTGAGATTAATCTTCGGCTGGATTGTGCAGTTTCCTGTGTGATTTTTCCATTTAATGACCTTTACAAGGCTTTAACAAGCAATAAACAAATTTGCTGATGTTTATGGATGAAGTTTGGAAGCAGTTTTCTCAGAGCAGCAATAGCACAGATAAATGATTTGTTAGTGATTTGTGTGCCTGATATTACACCTGTTTTAATCACTTCTTGCAAAGATAATAGAGCAAGTGAAAATATATCTCAAGGAACTAAATACCAGCGTGAATGTTAATCCTATAATATCAGTGCATACATCAATCCATCGCACCACAGAAGTGTAACAAAGAAATAACAGAGTTTCAAGCCCAAAAGACACAATGAAATGAGTGCATCACACAGAATACACTTTGGGGGAATCCAGGTTTGCAGAATGTGAAGGGTTTGGCTGGGATTTGCCCTGACACGACCCACCCACTCCGCCACCATTACTTCGCACGGTGCCACAATGGTTACCACTGCTGCCTCACAGCCCCAGGGACCTGGGTTCGTTTCCAGGCTTGGGTCACTGTCTGTGCGGAGTCTGCACGTTCTCCCCGTGTCTGCGTGGGTTTCCCCCGGGTGCTCTGATTTCCCCCCACAGTCCAAAGATGTGCTGGTTAGGTGAATTGACCATGCTAAATTCTCCCTCAGTGTACCCGAACAGACGCCGGAGTGTGACGACTAGGGGATTTTTACAGTAACTTCATTGCAGTGTTAATGTAAGCCTTACTTGTGACACTAATAAATAAACTCAAACTTCACCAGAATTGGAATAAAAAAACCCTTATGTTATGACATAGTTAACTCCCTCAGCCCTTGTTATGCATGAGCATGTTTTCCCAATAGTTTCTTTCTACCAACTCGTCAGTCATCCATGTTATTACCCATGTATGTTAGGGTGATTTGTAAATAAAGGAGTTTAAGCAACTTAGCCTTGCAAAACTAAATAGCTAAAATCATTTTTTATATGCAATGTATATATATGATGGTCAAGAGGAGACAAGTGGGAATAATGAAGTAGCTCTTTCAAAGAAGATGGCCTCCTTCTTTGCAGTATGATTCTATGGCTGCAATATGAACTCTGATTGTTGCATAAGGATCTGATATATCCGATGCAGAAGGAAATTTAACATGGCTATCAGTGGCATTTTAGTGCTACCACCCCATTTATAGTTTTATTTCCAGTCTTGGTGTTGAATGGCTGGACCTGTATGATGGCATCTCAATTCCTGTATTTCAAGGGCTGTATCAAAGATGTAAATGTTGGAGTCGAGAAGTTTGGCACAGAAGCAGTCTACATGTAAGATGTTCACAGGTTGCTGAAGGGCTGCACCCTGCTGGAACAACACCACCGTTGATGTACTGCTGAATGCAGTGGGGAGTCAGTTGGACAGACCCTTGCCCAGCAACTGGAGGAAGAAACTTGCTGCTGCTGCTGCGAACCAACGTGACTGGATGTGGCCCAGGAGATCAGTGGCAGTGGCACACTGCTGGCTTCAGTACAGGACTCAGTCGAATAGCCTAACCAGGATTGAAAAGGTGAATGTGAAACTCTGTTCAGTTGTATATGATGTTATATGTATCATTCCTGTCCTCCCCGCCTCACAGCCGGCACCCCCTACTCTGCCTTGTCAAACCTATTCCATCACATCACTCCCCACCTGTACTTACCATTCAAGTATACCCATCATTCTCTTTCTATATACCTTCTCACACCCCCTTCTATTCATTCAGGTTGGACTGTATCCATTGGATGAGAGGAGTTTTTATTGTAACATATAAGATTTTGAGGGGGCTTGATAGGGGGGATGCTAGAAGAATGTTCCCCTTGTGAAAAAGTCTAGAAATAAGTGACACGGTTTAAAAATAAAGGGTTCTCCAATTAAGGTGGAGATGAGGAGATACTTTTCTCCGAGTGTGTTCTTAATCTGGAATTCCCTTCCTCAGAGAGTTGGGGAGGTTGGGTCATTGAATATATTCAAAGCTGAGCTTTTTTTATTCATTCAAGGGATGTGGGCATCGCGGGCAAGGCCAGCATTTATTGTCCGTCTCTAATTGTCCTTGAGAAGGAGTTAGATAGATTCTTGATTAACAAGGGAGTCAAAGGTTACAGGAGTAGACAGGAAAGTAGAATTGAGGTCACAATCAGATCAATTATGATCTTATCAAATGGCAGAGAAGGCTTAAGGGGCTGAATGGCCTACTCC